>NW_006399831.1:15347922-15356017 GCF_000299155.1 Elephantulus edwardii
TAATAATAATAATAAAAATAAACACTGTTGTCCTGTTGTCCTTGTAGTTATATGCCATCGAGATGCTGGTGACTCGTAGCAACCCTATGTACAACAGCCTTAAACCCTGCTCTATCCTGTGCCAATCTTATTGTTCCTGACACAACTATCCCATTACCCCCATAACTGAATCAATCCATCTCATCGAGGGTCTTCCTCTTCTGCATTGTACCTCCACCCTCACAAGCGTGACATCCCTTTCCAAGGACTGGTCCCTTCCTGAAACACGTCCAAAGTGTGTCAGATGAAGCTTCAGAATCTGACTCCATAGAGCAGCCTGGTTTAACCCTCTCCAGGATGAACATGTTTGTTCTCTTAGCAGTCCATAATATATTGAACACTCTTCTCCAGCACCACAGATCAAAGGCATCAATTCTTTTTTTATCATCCCTAGACATTGTCCAGCTTTCTGATGCATAGCAAGTGATTGCAAAGACCAGGGTCTGTATCAGATATATTTTAGTCTCCAAACTGACATCATTGCTGTTCAGTACCTTGGAGAGATCTCTGAAAGCCGACTTTCCCAATGCTATTTATCCTTTAATTTCCTGGCTGCTTCTGCCAAAAGTGTTGATTCTGGAGACAAGCAAACTAAAGCTGTTTACAATCTCAATCTCTTCACTACCCATCAAGCTAAAGCAGAGGGAAGAAATCAAGATACTAAGGAGGTGACCAGAGATTTCAAAGGTCAGCATGGGAAGACAAAGTAAAGTATTAATAATGAAATGTGCAAAGAGCTGAAGTCAGAAAATCAAAGGGCCCAGACTCGCTCAGCATTTCTTAAGCTCAAGGACCTAAGGAACAAATTCAAGCCTCGAGTTACAATATTTAAGGATAGTTTGGGCAGAACGTTAAATGATACAGAAAGTATTAAAAGAAGATGGAAAGAGTATAAAGGCATTGTAACAAAAGGAATTGGTGCATACAGAAGAATTTGATGAAATGTTGTGATGGGGGAAGAAGTTCAAGGTGCTTTGAAAGAATTAACAAATAACAAGACCCCAGGAATTGATGGTATTACCAATTGTTATATTTCAATAAACAGATGTGGCCCTCGAATTGCTCACCAAATTGTACCAAGAAATCTGGAGGAATACCACCTTTCCAACTGACTAGAAGAGATCTATGTTTGTTCTAATTAAAAAAAAAAAGATGATCTGACAGAGTGTGAACATTATCTAACAATATCACTAATATCACATGCACAAAATTCTGTAGAAGATTATCCAAAAATGACTGAAACATCACATCAACAGAGAACTTCCAGAAATCCAGGCTGGGTTTAGAAGAGATTGTGATACTAGGGATATTGTTACTGATGTTAGATGGATCTTGGCTGAAAGCAAGGAGTACCAGAGGAATATCTATCTGTGTTTCATTAACTATGGAAAGGCATATGGCTATGTGGACCACAATAAACTGTGGCTAACTCTGAGAGGAATGGGAATACTAGAACACTTGATTATGTGCTTATGTGAAAACTATACTTGGACCAGGAGGAAGTCATCAGAACAGAGCAATGGAACACTGCATAGTCCAGAATTGGGAAGGGTTTATGACAGGGAGGTGCCCTATCTCCATACCTTTTCAATCTATACAGATTATCCAGGAGGCTGGATTCTATGAGGATGTGCAGCATCAGGATGGGAGGAAGACTCATCAACAATCTGCTTTATGCAGATGACACAACTCTACTTGCTAAAACTGAGGAGGACCTAAAGTGCTTGATGCAGAGGGTCAAGAACTGCAGCCTTCAATATGGATTGAAGCTCAATATCAAGAAAACAAAGATTTTTACCACTTGGCAGCATCAGGGTGGATGGTGAAAAGAAAACACATTAGGAGAAGTAAATCTGAATGAAACAAAAGAAGCTATCAATTGCCCTCCTTCTGTCTGTAAATAAGACTGGATTCTTCTTCCTTGTGACCTCCAGAGGGAGTGCTGTCCCTGTACTTTACAGTGAATTGCACTACTAACACAAAGTGTGCTTTTCTGGTGGTTCATATTCACCAGCAGCTCTCAGGAGCAAGACAAGTAGTCTTGATTTACAAAGCTGGAAACCCAAAGGAAGATCACTTATGAATCAGAAATGACTTTGCCGTGGTCAGTTTCAATTTTTAATGGGAGTCAGGTTGCTAATCCAAAAAATTACCCCTCTCTGGTGGTTCAAATCCATCAGCAGTTCAATGGGAGAAAAATGCTTAATTTCTTCCAGTGCTTTTTACAGCCTTCCGAAGGCCACTGGAGAGTCAGCTATGGGTCAAGTTGATTTAACTCTATAGCAATGAGCAGAGAGAGATCCCTCTGTTGGCTCAATGTTTCCTGGTTGTTGGCTAAGGGCACTGCAATTTTTAGCATATCTGAATCAAACTTGATCAAAGATCATCCATTAATGTCTGTGCTCAACATAAGAGATATGCAAACAGCTTATAGGCTACACACACTTGCCAATTTATTTATTATATATTTTTAAGAAAAAAGTATTTCTCATAGGCTCAAATGCTGCATCAGCATCTTTCTTTCTCACAGGCCAGCTAAAATGTGAACTCTCTTGCTGATAAATTTCTAATCAGAAAATAAAAAGAAATCTAAAAAATTCTGGTTTAGCTTTAGTGAGCTATAATTTGTGCACACTAAAAATAATCCAAGACTAAAAAGGGAAGCTGCCTGAGGAAGTCAACATTAATGTGACTCTATTAATAACACAAGCAAATTAGAGCTCACAGTTCTGGGAAATTTTTTTAAAAAAAGAATGAGACCAAAGGTTAATTTCATATAGAGACAATACTCATAAACTAATTTCACACTTTTTTCTTAGAATTTTAATTGACAGATATATGCTTTCAAATGGAAATTTGTTAGTTGTTTGGTGCTGAGGTGAAGTGCATAGATTTTTGGATGATTATCATCACCAATAATTAAGAGATGTATAAAATATTTATATTCCCGAGTCTTATTTAGATAAAAATAAATATATAAGCTTATTTATTTGTTTCTCACTTATCCTACAAAGGATTTATGTGTACTAAAATGGAAACTATGCTGACATAAAAACAAAAATAATTAAAGGAATATTTTTACTTGAAGAATTGATACCTTTGAACTGTGGTACTGGAGAAGATGACTGCCAAAAGACCAAATTACTGTGTTTGAGAAGGTGCAGCCAGAGTGTTCCTTACAGGCAAGGATAAAAAAGCTTTGCCTCACGTACTGTAGGCATGTTGCCAGGAGAGGGTATTCCTTGGAGAGGGACATAATGCTTTAAATGTGGAGAGGCGGTGAGGGAGGAAGAGATATTCAACCAGGTGGATTTAAACAGTGGCAGCAGCAATGGGCTTGGGTTTGTCATAGACTGTGAGAATGGCACAGGATAGGACATGTTTATATCTTCTGTTCATAGAGTCGCTATGAGTCATACTGGGCTTGAGGGCATCTAGTAACAACTTAGAAGCAAAGAGAGGTGTGGAGCCATTTTTCATAGCAAGCTGCGCTGCTAAACAAAGACCAAGGTTTCCAAGATTTTAATTCACCTAACACTCATTGAGAGAAAGATGGATAGACTTTTCCTGTTAAGATTTATACCTTTGGAAAGCTAAGAAAAAGAACTAGCCCAATGGCAGTGAGTGACATAGAAGCAAGAAGGCTGAGATCTTGTCTTATATACTTCAGAAACCTGTCATCAGGAGGTCTAAATCACAAGAGAAAGACATCATGCTTACTAGAAAGTCAAATGAGAGACAAGATCCTTATTGAGATAGATTGATATTGATACACAATAGTTGCCAACTGGCAAAAATTTTGACCGTGTCACAGAGCTGTTATATATGAAGATTTTCTAAGTCAGAACCAACATGAAGTCATCCAACAAAGACAAGTAGGGAATCTCTTGCTAAACAATGGAAAAGGCAAATCTTAAGACTTAAAAATTTAGTGCAGTATATGACTATTTGATTTTATAGCTCAGTTAACACAAAACTTCCATGCCTTTGAAGGGGTAATATATCATGTGTAATCACTGTCATGAATTTAAAACAAATTTATGACTTACACAACACTTGTGTGTCAATGTTTACCGTCAAGCTCTCCCAGATGATTTTTGGAGGCAGTAAACCACACAAGAAAAGCTGATGGATTTGAAACGTGTGCCTTTGGGAGCTATCTACACAATACTTACATGATCATATTTAGTATGCATTGACTTGTGAGTTGCTGTTGTTATTGTTAGGTATCAAGTTTGACAAGACCTAAACTTTGCTGTATCCTGCATCATCCTTGAGCCCATTGCTTCAGTCACCCTACCAATTCATCTGGTTCAAGGTCTACCATTCCAAGCATGCAATCCCTTTCCAAGGATAGCCTCTTCTATCAACATGTCCAAAACTCTGACATCCCATTATTAGGATGTTGTTGTTGTTGTTGTTGTTGTTGTTTTTACGTGCCACTGAGTCACTTGCTACTCATAGCAACCCTGTGTACAGCAGCCCTAAACTCTGCTCTGTCCTGTGCCAATCGCACCATCTCCGATACACCCATCCCGATTAGCCCAGTCACCAAATAAATCCACCTCCAAGAGGGCCTTCCCCTCCTGCACCTGCCCTCCACCCAACCAAGCATGATGTCCCTCTCCAAGGACCCGTCCCTCCTTACAACATGTCCAAAGTATGCTAGACGGAGCCTCAGAATCCTTGCCTCCAGGGAGCCTCTTGGTTTAACCCTTTCCAGGATGAATCTGTTTGTTTTCCTAGCAGTCCATGGCACCCTCACTACTCTTCTCCAGCACCACAGCTCAAAGGCATCAATTGTCCTCCTATCCTCCTTAGTCATTGTCCAACTCTCTGACGAATAACAAGTGATTGTAAAGGCTGTGGCCTATATCAGACGCACCTTAGTCTCCAAAGATACACCATTGCTCTTGAGTACTTTTGAGAGGTCCCTAACAGCAGACTTTCCCATTGCAATACGTCTTTTAATTTTCTGGCTACTGGTGCTGAGAGTGTTGACTGTGGAGCCAAGCAAACTAAAGCTGTGAACAAACTCAATCTCTTCACCATCCATCCTGATGATGCCAATTGGCCCAGTGGTGAGAATCTTTGTCTTCTTGACATTGAGTCTCAGTCCATACTGAAGGCTGCAGTCCTTGACCCTCTGCAGCAAGAGCTTCAGGTCCTCCTCACTTTCAGCAAGCAGGGTTGTGTCATCTGCATAACGCAGATTGTTGATAGATCGTCCACTAATCTTGATCCCACATTCCTCCTCATAGAGCCCAGCCTCCCAGATAATCTGTTCTGCATACTGATCGAAAAGGTATGGAGACAGGACACATCCTTGGTGTACGCTCTTCCCAATGTTGAACCATGCAGTGTTTCCTTAACTCTGTTCTGATGACTGCCTCTTGGTCCAAGTCTAGGTTTCTCATTAGCACCATCAAGTGTTCTGGGATTACCATTCTTCTCAGAGTCAGACACAATTTGTTATGATCCACACAGTCAAAAGCCTTTGCATAGTCAATGAAACACAGATACACATTTCTCTGGTATTCACTGCTTTCAGCCAAGATCCATCTAACATTAGCTACAGTATTCCTACTACCACGACCCCTTCTACACCCAGCCTGGACTTCTGGCAGTTCTCTGCTGATGTGCTGTTCCAGTCATTTTTGGATAATCTTCAGTGGAATCTTGATTGCATGTGAAATTAATGATATTGTTTTATAGTTTCCACACTCTGTTAGGTCACCCTTCTTTGGGATGGGAACAAATATAGATCTCTTCCAGTCAGTTGGCCAAGTGCTTGTTCTCCAGATTTCTTGGCACAACTTGGTAAGCACATTCAGGGCAGCACCTATTAGCTGAAATGTGTCATTTGGTATACCATCTCTTCCTGGGGCCTTATTTTTTGCTATTTCCTTCAAAGCAGATTGAACTTCTTCCTTCATCACCGTAGGCTCTTGCTCATATGTTGTTTCATGAAATTCTTCTGTGTCTCCCAATTCCTTTCAATACAGTGACTCAGTATATTCTTTCCATCTTCTTTTAATACCTCCTGGATCACTTAATATTCTGCCTAAAGCATCCTTGATTATAGTAACTTGAGGTTTGAATTTGTTCTTCAGTTCCTTGAGTTTGAGAAATGCTGAGTGAGTTCAGCCCTTTTGCTTTTCTGACTCCAACTCCTTGCACATTTCATTGTAATATTTTACTTTGTCATCCCGTGCTGCCTTTTGAAATCTTCTATTCAACTCTTCAGTATCTTGAATTCTTCCTTCTACTTTGGCTTCTCTGCATTCCAGTGCAATTTTCAGAGTCTCTTCTGACATCCCTTTTGGTCTTCTCTTCCTCTTCCCACTTCTCAATTTTCATTTGCACTTTCCCTGGATGAAACCCTTGATATTCTCACACAGCTCATCTGGTCTTCGCTCATTAGTGTTCAAGGCCTCAAATCTGTTCCTGAGATGGTTCAGAAATTCAGGTGGGATAACTTAAAGTCATATTTTGGTTCCAGTGGACTTGGCTTAATTTTCCTCAGCTTCAACTTGAACTTGCACATGAGTAGTTGGTGGTCTCTTCCAAAATCAGTCCCTGGCCTAGTTTTCACAGCTGATATTGAGCTGCTCCAGCGGTTCTTTCCGCAGATATAATCAATCTGTTTCCTATACATACCATCAGGTGAAATCTATGTATATAACCTGCGTTTATGTCTCTTAAAAATGTATTTGTAATGAACATTTTTTATCATTTAAATAATGTATTAATTTGTTATGGTTTTCTCTCCAATATAAGGAAATTTATTTATTATCATTTGCCATTTCATAGGCTCAAAGTTATGCAGTTAACAAAATTATTTTTGAAGCAGAAATCCACATTATCATTTTTACCTCATGATGGCACACTTGTATCATACTATGCTTGAAGATATGTCAGAAACTGCCTTAAAAATCATAGCTCAAGCTTTTTTCTTTTTCTATGTTTAAGTTAGTTATATAAAATAGATTAAAAATATTTTTCACTTTCTTCCAGTATGTTCTGAGTACGCTTTAAAGTATGTAGTTAAACTTTGAAAGTTTGAATCCTATCCAGGAACATTTGAATTGTGATTACTTAGTGGAAGTCTCTTTAGTCAAGTTTCCTTTTGTTGAGTTGATCTTTCTAAGAGACGAATTGTTTGTGTTTTAAAGTAGATACTAAATGGGTAGCCAATTTTTAAAAAATCTTTTCTTGGATTTGAAACATTCATCGTCAATTAAGATAAAGGAAGAATAATGGTTTTATACAATATTTCTCTTTGTAAGACTTAGTTAATGCACTCAGCATAGTCACTCCCAAGCTAAGTAATAATTTAAAAAATCATTGCTCCTGCGTGCTGAATAGTATTACCTTGGGTGAATTTTCCATAATTTCTCAATCCATTCAATTGTAGTTGGACATCTGGACTGTTTGCATGTTCTTGTGATGGTGAATAACACAGCTATGAACATTGGTGTACAAGTCTCCATTTGTGCCTCAGTTCTCATTTTCTCAGGGTATATTCCAAGCAGTGAAATAGCTAGGTCATATGGAATTTTTATGTTGATGTTTTTGAGGAAGCTCCAAACTGCCTTCCAGAGTGGTTGTACCATTTTACAATCCCACCAACAATGAATAAGAGTTCCTATCTCTTCACATCCTCTCCAACATTTATTACTTGCTGCCCTGTGATGAGGATCCAAGGAGAGGTGAGGAGGGTGGAATCAGAGAGATGGGGATGTGCAGGGGGAGGGGAAATTAATCATGAGTTTGTATAATTTGAGGGATGGAGAGATAAAGGAAGTTGAAAGAATCTGATCTGGAAAACAATGCATTGAAATTTTGTAAATATATTGCAGGTAAACAGGAAAAGCCAGCGGGAGGAGGTGCTCAGAGCGTTCCCGTTCCCCTGGCCCCGGGCAGAGGGGAAGCCTGGAAATTACGCACCTGGGAAGTCACCTCAGATAATAGCAAAGACGCATATTGCGGTAAACAAAGGAAAACATAATCTACACAGGAGTTCTACAGGATAAGTCACCTTCCCTGGGAGACA
>NW_006399831.1:15359017-15363300 GCF_000299155.1 Elephantulus edwardii
ACAGATTCATCTTGGAGAGGATTAAACCAAGCTACTCCTTGGAGGCAAGGATTCTGGGGCTTCATCTGACATACTTTGGACATGTTGCCAGGAGGGACAGGTCCTTGGAGAGGGATATCATGCATGGGAGAATGGAGGGACAGTGCAGGAGGGGAAGACCCTCTATGAGATGGATTGATTCTGTGACTGGGGTAATTGGGATGGGTGTGTCAGAGGTAGTGCAGTTTGCGCAGGACAGAGCAGGGTTTAGGGCTGTTGTACATAGGGTCGCTATGAGTCACAAACGACTCGACGGCATATAACTACATCAACATAATAAATCTGCCCAAATAGTACCCAAAAAATATAAAGGAAGAAGAGTCAAATATATAAAATATGATCACAGTCCTAAATCTCAATTACTAGAACCACATGTTAATTTAATATTTTTTTAAATGATAACCCACATCAAGTTGATGTTCAATTTATGCTTCCCATTCCAGTTTTCAAGAACAAAATTATAGGTTAGAATTTTTCAATTAGCTCTGCACATTGTTTGTCAGTCTTTTCACGCTTAGATGGTAATCCTTGTAATTATATGACACACAGGAATAAATTATCTTTTTAAAAACTACTTCCTAGCAAACTTTCCTAAGTGAGACCCAGCCAGAAACCAAGGAAAGAGTGAAAGAATAAATTAACTTTCAATTACTTACTCTCAAGTTTGGCATGTTTGTTGTGGTATGTCGTTGAGTATACTTCGCTCATATTTAGCTTATACGACAATTTAGAACACTCTCAAAAGGTTTCTCAGGCTGCACATTTTTACAAAAGCATACTATCAAGATTTTTTTTCTCTCCTGCTGTAGCACTGTTGAATGTGAAGTACTAACCTTTTAGTTGGCACTAGGGCAGCTCAATTCAAGTTATTGAAGGAGAAGAGTGTGTAAGACTCACAGACATTCTTATGTACAACAGAATGAAACACCATCTAAATGCATTGTTGCAGGCACTGTATAGTCAATCTCATTATGATTCTTGTCTTCTGTTGATCTATTATTTTACTATGGAAACCTGGGGACATACTGTGTTATGCTTTGGGTTACTATCTGAAATGTTAGTGGTTCAAATCTACCAGCTACTACTTGGGCAAAAGATGAACAGTCACCTGACACAGACAAAGATTTATAGCCTCAGAAACTTACGAATGGTCACTATGGTTCAGAGTCAACTTGATGACAGTGGGTGTGGGTTTTGGTTATACTTTATCAAACATTATGTCTTTCTCTAGGAACTGACATCTCAGGGAATGTTGACGTTATCTTAGGTGCTGTCCAGTTGTGTATGACTTGTAGTGATCCTTCAAACAACATCTCTAAACCATCCTCATCAACTCCAACATGCATGTACCATTGCTTTAATCACCATGCCAATTCATCTGGTTGAATTACTAATAAGTACTACATAGCATCGTTATTATCAGCATATCAGCAGTCAAAGGAGATTCCAAAATTTACAAATAAGGTATTTTATTGATACAATATAAAGATCTTATTCAGAACTCATTTTTATTACACAAAAAACTCAAGCGCATTTTTTTGGTGCGGTTGTTTTTATGCCAAAAATGGAATAGCAATCAAAATTAAGGGATCTCACTTCCTCATGAAAAACTATTGAAATGAAAAAAAATAACCAATATTAACACATTGTCGTTGTTAAGTGCCTTTGAGTCATAAACGGCTGATAGTGACACTATAAATGAAAGCCATGAACACTTGTGTAACTTTCATCATTTCTCTAAGTTCATAGTTTCCGGAGGCAAGCTATTTTAGAAGTGGGTGTCGTATGATAGAGAGAAAAATAAATAAATTTCTGTAAGGAGTGAGAAATTATTTGTAAGAAGCCACATTCTTAGTAGCCAGGAGAAGTGTTAAATAGAAACTCAAAACTCATTGCCAACTAGTAGAAACGAACTAGTATGTAACTGTCTCTCCACTGGTTTTTTGACCTATAAATCACACAGAAGAGATAGCCTACATTCATTCTGAGGAGCTACTGATAAATTTGTATGGATAGAGGGATACTTCCTTTAAGTTACCAGTGCAACTCACTGTGGACTAGATCACCAAAGTTCTCTTTAATATAAAGAGTCAAAAGTCAAAATCATTACTATTAGAGTCTATAGATTGCAAAGAAAAGACTGTTCCTCTTTCTCTCAAAGAGCAGTTGGCAGGTTCAGATTACCAGAGAACTGTAGTTTAATGGCACCACAACTCTGGAGATTATGCCTCCAGAGCTTCCTTTTAAATTGGAGAAGAGATGGAAAACACATCTCTCTTCTCTATTCAGGGAGCTCTTGAGGTCTAGTAGTAGTGAGTTGCACTGCCCACCCAACAGCAAGTGGTTCAAGCCCACATGTAGTTGGGTGGGAGAAAGATGGACAATCCTCCTGTGTGACTTCCAGCCTTTAAAAACTCCTCAAATGTCACACGATAACAATAGCAACTTCACTACTTATGATCAAAAGATAAAGCTTTCTGTCATTAATTCGGAATAAAAACAACCTTAAAGAGAGATTAGAACTATCCCATAGGGTTCCTAAGGAAAGCTGTGAATCTTTATAGAAGCTGATTTTCACAATTTTCCACTTGGAAGTGATTGGTGTTTTGGACCAACTGTACTTTATTTTAATGGGAAATTTAGTAGATGTTTAATCCACTGCATCACCATGCTCTCTCATTCATGATGATGTTGTTATGGGCCGTCGAGTTGCTTGAGACTCATAACGACCCAATGTACGATAGCCCTAAACTCTGCTCTGTCCTTCACCAATTGTACTGTCTCTGATACACCCACTCCAATTACCCCAGTCACTGAATCAATCCATCTCATAGAGGGTCTTCCCCTCCTGCATTGTCAGTCCACCCTACCAAGCATGATGTCCCTCTCCAAGGACCTGTCCCTCCTTACAACATGTCCAAAATAGTCCAAAATATGTTAGACGAAGCCTCAGAATCCTTGCCTCCAAGGAACTGCCTGATTTAACCCTCTCCAGGATGAATCTGTTTTCCTAGCAGTCCATGGTACCCTCAACACTCTTCCTCAGCACCACAGCTCAAAGACATCAATTCTCCTTCTGTCCTCCCTAGTCACTGTCCAACTCTCTGATGTGTAACAAGTGATTGCAAAGACCATGGCCTGTATCAGACGCACCTTAGTCTCCAAAGAGACACCATTGCTCTTCATGACAGAAAGAAATCCTCAAAGGCTGAAAAGCGGGTCAGCTCAAGGGGCCTTAAAACCCCCTACCCACTTATACAAGACGGCGCAGGATTTGTTTGGACCCTCGGGCCAAGAAAAACCTATCTACACACCAGTTCTATAGGACACATCACCTCCGCTCGGGAAACATTTCCACTAAACTTAAGAGACACTGCTCACAGTATTAGAAACTATCAGCAGTTGAAGCGTTTGGAATCACAGAAGCCAAGGAAGCTTCAGATATAAGCTATCAGATCAAGGGCTGGACAATGGGAGATAGATGTTGAAGGGAGTGGGTAGAAGTGGCTGGGTATCCTGATGGATGGTGGAGCAGGGAAATAAATGGGTAAAGACACTTGTGCCAAAGGCAGGGACAACACTGATACTAATAGTTAACTGCACAATAAGGGATATACCTTTCACTTTTTCTGTAAAATGCTTGTCTGTCAGATACTTCTCTAAATCTGAACATTCAGATTAAGATAGACTAGGAAGAAGGATTGGCCATCCACTTCTGAAATAGCAGGCCTCTGAAAACCCTATGTAACCTCCTTCATGATGGATATTGTTAAGCATAGCATATTTCACATTCATTTCGAAGTCATTAGAGATTAAATTAGTTATTATTATGCCATGAAATTATAAAATGTTAACTAAATGATGGATTTTCCTTATTAAATTATAAATATGGATATTATCTCATTCTTTAATAATTTTGGAAGTTGAGGGTCTGTGTTGTATGTGTCATAAAAGTCATGATGGAAAAGCGACAGTAGAAGGGAGACAGAAGTATAGAGACTGAGAATATAAAAGAAGGTGAGTAAAGATGGAACATCACTTACCACAAATTTCATTGCCTTCATCTGAGCCATCTGGACAGTTTAATTCTCCATCACAAAATAAATCAATTTCTATGCACTTTAAACCATCAACACAAGGCCTTGAACCTGGTTGGCAGTCTAATGAGATATTTTCTTAAGGGGGAGAGAAAAAAAATATTTGTTAATTCAATTCCCAGTGAAAAAGATTTAAGCTTCAACTTG
>NW_006399831.1:15363400-15373697 GCF_000299155.1 Elephantulus edwardii
AAAATACTTTATTTCATAATAAATAATTGGAAACAGTAAGGACAATAGAAATTAAATGAATAATTAGAAAAATCCTGACTTTTTGACTTCTATAACTTTTTAGGTTCTCTATTTAACAAGTATTTATTGGATGTTATTAGCCATAATTTGTTGTGATCTACACAGTTAAATGTCTTTGAATATCCAAATTAAACACAGACATTCTTCTGGTATCTTCTGCTTTGTTCAAAGATTCATTTGGCACAGCAATAATATCCCTGTTGTTATGGCCTGTTCTAAATCCACCTTGAATTTCTGGCAGTTCTTTGTCAATGTACTATTACAGCTATTTTTCAATAATCTTAAGTAAGAATTGGCTGACATGTGATATTAATTATATTATTTGATAATTTTCATAATCTATTGGACCACCTTTTTTTGAAAATGGGAATAACTATTAATATTTTCCAGTCAGTTTTCCAGATAGCAATCATTCAGTTTTATTGGCATAACTTTATGAGCACATTCAAGGCTGCATCTCTTTGTTAGAATGTATTCTATCTATTCCTGGGGGCTTAATTTTTTTGTCAATGCATCCAGTGCAGCTTGTACTTTTCCTTTATTATCACTGGTTCTTGACCATATGCTATTCCTAATATGGTTCATGTCAGCCAATTATTCTTGATTCACAACTGTGTATTCCTTCCATCTTCTTTTCATGATTCCTAGATCTTTCAAGATAGCATCATTCAGTATCGCAACATTAAACTTGAATTTGTTTTTCAGTCCTCTCTACTTGAAAAATACTGAGCTAGTTATTTCCTTTTGACTTTCTGACTCTAGCTCTTTCCACATTTTATTGTAACACTTTGATCTGTCATCTTGTTTTCTGAAATATTCTGTTCAACTTTTACTTTATGATTTATTCCCTTTGTTTTGGCTTCTCAATGTTCTCATACTTTTTAAAGTCTCTTCTGACATTCATTTTGGTTTGCTTTCCCTCCTCTGTCCTTGACGTCATACCTCATCCCACCTGTTGTTCAATCCCAGACAAAGCAACTGTTGTGCTAACAGATTAAGACCTGAATGGTTTAAAATCAAGAAAGGTCTTCATCAAGGATGTATCCTTACTCCACTCCTATCCATAACATAGTAGATTATTTGAGAAACTGTCTTTATTAAGAAAAAAAATAGCATCAGCATTGGTGGCAGATACATCAAAAAACTTTTTTTTAATTTTATTTTATTATTTTGTGTATGTGTACCATCAAATCAGATCTGACTGGTACAGTAGGAGGACATTGCCCCTCCTTCTCCAGCAGAGGATCTGGTGGACTCGAAAAAAAACTCTTTATGAAGATAACACAACCTAGTTTGTTGAATATCAAGAGGACTTTATGCACTTTCTGCAGATCAAGGACTATAGCTATCAATAAGGATTGCAGCTCAATTTAAAGAAATAAAAATCCTCACCACTCGTCCAATAGGCAACATCATGATTGCTAGAGAAAAGTAAAATCTTGATGTGGTCACGTATTTCATCTTTGATGCATAATCAACACCCTTGATACCAGTATCAAGAAATTAGAAGAGGAGTTGCATGGGGGAAATCTACTGGAAGGGACTTCTCCAGAGTACTGAAGAACAATGAAGTCAGTTTAAAGGCTAAGTTGTACTTATCCAAGCCATGATCTATTCAATCACTTGTTATGTGTGTGAAAATGGAACGATGACAAAGGATGACCTCACAAGAATTTATGCCTTTGAGCCATGGTGCTGGAAAAGAATAGTGAATATACCATAAATTGCTGAGAGAATGAACACGTCTGTGTTGGAGAAAGAAACCGGGATATCCCTTGGAGGCAAGAATGATGAAACTCTGTCTCTCCCATGGTTTGGGCATGTTGTAAGGAGGAGTCAGTCCTTGGAGAAGGACATTATGCTTGGAAAGTTGGATGGTTAGCATACGAGAAGAAGATCCTTAATGAGATGAATTAACACAGTGAGTATAACAGTAGGCTCAAGTGTGTTGGAGTTGGTGATGATGTTATAGGATAGGGCAAGGTTGAGAGTAATTTTTCCTAACTTTGCTGTGAGTCTTGGTTAACTCAATGGCACATTACCAACATCAGAGACTAGTCATTACAGCTGCCCATTAATAAAGATTAGTTTGACTATAATATGGAGGAAACAATATTAAAAGTAGGAAAATGCTACTTCTGTTACAACTATTTAGTTTATAGTTTCAAGAAAAAAATAGTATATGGTTTTTTGTCCTTACTTATAGGTTTTTTATTTA
Organism: Elephantulus edwardii; assembly: GCF_000299155.1. Taxonomy (NCBI): domain Eukaryota; kingdom Metazoa; phylum Chordata; class Mammalia; order Macroscelidea; family Macroscelididae; genus Elephantulus; species Elephantulus edwardii. Next base: position 15,365,679 of record NW_006399831.1, read on the forward strand.
GAAGAGTAGATTCTACACTAAAATATAAATCTATGAAAAGTGTAACTTTCATTTTTAACTGTGAAACAGAAAGCTCTAAATGTAAATACATTTGTAAGTAAATAGTTTATTCATTATCAACTTCATTAAGTTTGTCAGTTTTGCCAGAAATGTTCTATAAATTAAAATAGAATTTGTATTGGCTTGTTAACTGTTAACTTTAGCAGTTAGAACTCACCAGCTATTCTTCAGGAGAAAGATGTGTCAGTCTGCTTCTGCTAAACACTGTTGTTTTTATACGAAGTCGAGTTGCTTGCAACTCATAGCGACCCTATGTACAACAGCTGTAAACCCTGCACCACCCTCTGCCAATATTATTGTCTCTGACACATCTACCCCAATTACCCCAGTCACAGAATCAATCCATCCCCTTGAGGGTCTTCCTTTCTTGCACTTTCCCTCCACCCTCCCAAGCATTACATCCCTCTCCAAGGAATGGTCCCTCTTTGCAACATGTCCAAATTATGTCAGAATTTTTGCATCCAAGGAGTTGTTTGGTATATTTAATACTCTTCTCCAGCATCACAGCTCTGAGTTATCAATTCTCCTTCCATCATCCCTAAACATTGTCCAGCTTTCAGATGCAGTGCAAGTGATTGCAAAGACTATGACAAGAATCAGTCACACCTTAGTTTCCAGACTGATATTGTTGCTCTTTAGTACTTTGGAGAGATCTCTGACAACTGACTTCCCTAATGAAATTTATCTTTTAATTTCCTGGCTGCAAGTACCATGAGTGTTAATTGTGGAGCCAAGTTAACTAAAGTTCTTAACCATCTCAATCTCTTCACCACCTATCTTTGATGCTGCCAATCGGCCCAGTGGTGAAAATGACAGCCTTAAAAATTCAATAGAAAGTCACCAGAAGTTGACATTATATGGTTGATAATAAGTGTGATTACATCTATGTTATTACATATATGTGTGTGTACCCTTCTATACCCTTAGTTACAGTAAGAAGGCTTACCAAAACAATCTCTATTTTCCTTTGGTTATACTTTGTCTTGAAACTTTTATTTTGTACATAAATATGGTATATGAAAAGTTGAAATCATGTCATAAAAAATTAGTTCCTTCATGAAATATTCTGAGAAAGTAAAAACAAAATCCAGGCTATAATTTTGTACATATACTCACGTGCACTAAATATCAATGTCTACTCTATTGACTTTAAACTTTAGAAACGTGCTATATTTTGAATTTTCTCCTGGAAAGGGTCAAACTGGGCGACTCCTTGGAGGCAAGGATTCTGAGGTTCCGTTTAACATATTTTGGCTATGGTGTAAGGAGGGACCTGTCCTTGGAGAGGGACATCATGCTTGGGAGGGTGGAGAGACAGCGCAGGAGGGAAAGGCCCTCTATGAGGTGGATTGATTCAGTGACTGGGGCAATTGGGATGGGTGTATCAGAGATGGTGCGATCGGCACAGGACAGAGAGGAGTTTAGGGCTGTTGTACATAGGGTCGCTATGAGTTGCAAGCGACTCGATGGCACATAACAACTACAATACCTCCTAAGGTAATGTAGTTATTGTTGCTGTTGAGTGCAGTTGAGTTGGAATCGACCCATAATTAACTCTTCAATGGGTTTTCAGAGACATTAAGTCATAGGGGTGGCTATTGCTCATCTTTCTCCTGCAAAGCAGCTGGTGGTTCTGAATCTTCCTGAACCTTTGCATTAGAGGCAGAATTCTTTGCCACTAAGCCACCATAGCTTCTCCCTGGGGCATTATTTAGGACCAAGTGATGGAAAGTTTATAACATTATCTGTAACAACTATTCAAAATCGCTTTGTCACTTATAAATATATAAATTCCTTTAAAAATATTGACATAAACCAAGATTGGTATTCTGAGCAGCAAAACTTTTCCAGCTGAAATCTGTTTTAGTGTAAGATAAATCACTTAAAATCTCAAGTGTATTTGTGCATTGAACAATAAAGAAATCTAAAGGCTATTTTTATTCAATGCTTTTCTTGTTTCTTGGGTGAGATATCCTCTGATTGAAGATGCAGACACTTGCCCTGAAGGGTTAAGTTCTGTACTTTGGCCAGGATTGGATCCATTTGCACCTTTCAGTCCTTCTTGTCCTTTGCTTGCCCTCTCATACATCCTTAAGTACAGAAACTCACTAGGAAACACATTTTACTTCTAGACATCAACTAGGTAATTTTACTAGCAATTTTAAAGCCATTTTTAAATATAGCCACCAAAATAGACATCTGATTGTCTTTATTTTGTGGAGAATTGTGAAATTATTTTTCTTATAAATTTAATTAATAAGTGTGGTTTTAAATTTTTTAAAGAATTTATCCTCAATAAAATTTTTGTTGTTATTAATATTAAAGCAAGCACTGTACTTCCATCTGCTGTTTTAAACCTAAAATATTTATGAAATTTGTCTTTAAATTCTTTTATATTAATTGTTGAAAATGCTAATGAATGTTTAAATGCTTATAAATCAATGTCAAACTCTGAGTGAAATATCTAAGTCACAAAAGAAAAAATACTGCATAAAACAGGGCTGACATTGGGATTGGGGGGAATGAAGAATAGAGGGAATAAATAATGTACAGTGCATTGAAACAGTGCGAAAGAACTGCTTTAAAGAAATATGGGATTAGGTATTATTTGTATGACAATAGTCCAGAACAAGAGCATAGTAAAATGGACTGATAGGGATGGGGATAGGGAACTGTACAACAATGAAAGATTTTTTGGGTTTTTTTGTTTGTTTAAAAAAAAAGTAAACTGGGAGGGAGGAAAGGAGGAAAATGTGCAACACTGAATGAACGGAAATCCAAGTTCTCTATAAACTTTCATTAAACTCTAAAAAAAAAATCTTAAACTCATAGCCATCAAGTCAGAAACAGCTCATAGGTAAACTTTCAACATGTTTTCAGAGGCTGTAAATTACACAGAAAGCGATTACTCATCTTTCTCCTAGAATTAACAGGATTCCAACTATCAGAGATGTGCCAACATCCACATTTAGATGAGCAGTGCAATTCCCTATGGACAGAAGTATAATTCAATAGAAATATTTACAGATCAAATTGCTGAGTTTCAGAGTCTTTTGTAACAGATAATAATTAAGGTGGATATAAAATATTAGGAAATTATAGACCATCTTGAATCTAAAATACAACGTAATAAAGACCATGATTGTCCCTAGATAAGAGAATAATACCTTCATTAAAGAGATTAAAAATAATTATGGAATTGTATTTCATACACTCAAATGTGTATTTTAAATTGATGTTGTGTACGGGATACCTAAATTATTGATTCCTTAATATTAATACCTAAGGAAGAGATATGGTTTTGTGATAAGTTACTTGTGATTCATAGTGACCCTATGTAAAATAGCACTGAACTCTGCTCTATCCTAAGCCAGTCATGTTATCTCTGACACACATACCCCATTATTCCAGTTACTGTGTCAATTTTTCTCATCTGGGATCTTCCTCTCCTTTGATTCCCTCGATCCTTCCAAGCATGATGTCGTTCTCCTGAGACTGGTCCCTCCTAGCCCTGTGCCCAAACTGTTTGGGACCAAGCTTCATAATCCTTGCCTCCAAGTAGTCTGGCTTCACTTTATCCAAGATAAAACCTGTTTGTTCTCATGACAGTCCTTGCCAATATTGAACTGTCAACTCAATTGACAGTACAAAATTCTTCTACATCATCACAACTCAAAGGCATCAATTCGATTCTTATTCTGTCAACCCTAATCATTGTCTAGCTCTCTGGTGCATAGCAAGTAATTGACAAAATCATGGCCTGCATCAAGTATACCTTAATCTCCAGACTGACACTTGCTTTTTAACACTTTGGGGAGGTCCCCAACAGCAGCTTTTCCCAGAGCAATTCCTCTTTTGATATCCTGATTTCTGGTACCAACAGGGTTGATTATGGATCTGAGCAAGCTGAAACTGTTAACAACTTCAATCTCCTCTCCATCTATCATGGTGCTACCAATTGGCCTAGTGGTGAGAATCTTTGTCTTCTTGATTTTGAACTTCAGTACATTTTGCAGACTCCCTACACACTTTGACCTACTGGAACCAATGCTTCAGGTCCTCCTCAATTACAGCAAGCCAGGTTGTGTCATCTGCATGACATAGGTTGTTGATGAGTCTTCTTCCAATCATAATGTCACATTCCTCCTTATGAATTCAGCATCTGGAATGATCTGTGCTGCATACAGCCTGAAAAGGTATGGAGGAAGGACTAAGAGAATAATAGGATTTACAAAAGAGGAAAGGTGGGATTGGAAAACAAGTCTACTTTGAGATATTTTGACTGGAAAGTAGAAATAGGTGCATTTATATTGTACTTGCTTGCTACAGGTTCTACTTTATAAGCATACTCTTCATTAGCTTTGGTTCAGGGATAAATTTTCCTCATATTGAAACTAAAATATAAAATATAATTGACACAAAAGGACTGAGGAATTTAGGATTTTCTCAGGTTGCATTTGTCCTTAGTCTTTTTCTTCTCAGTTCCATCTATCTGTGTAGAGAGACATACATATAGATATGCTCTGACATCATTGACCTTCAGTAATTAGGAACAGACTGATTTGCCCAATATGTCTCCTGATATCTGAACTATTGTTACTAAGGGTGTTGACTATGGTTCCAAGAAAAAAGAAATAATTGATAATTCCAATCTTTTCTCCACTTAGCATGTTGTTGCTTATCAGCCCAACAATGAAGATTTTTCTTGTCTTGATGTTGAAATATAATCTATTCATTGACGTCCACAAACTTTAATCTTCTGTAGCAAACATTTAAAATCCTCTTCATTTCAGCAAGCAAGGTTGTCATCAGCATAACACAAGTTGTTATTGAGTCTTTCTCAGATCTTGACGCCTTATTTTTCTTCATGGAGTCCACCTTCTTGAATAATTTGCTTAGCATACAGATTAAATAAGTGCAGAGAAAGGCTACAACTCTGACTCATCCCTTTTCTGATTTTAACCCCTGCCACATTCTCTTGCTCCATTCAGACAACAGCTTCTTAAGCTATAAATAAAGTCATTGTTGTTCTGGTTTTTGTGTGTCATAGAGTCAGAAGCAACCTATGACTGATCCACCGGCAGGTTTTCAAAAACTGTAAATCTCACAGGAGGAAAATGTCCAATATATCCCTCATAGTGGCTGGTGAATTCCTTTCTTGAGACTTGGAAACCTAACTATTTGAGTTTCAGTCTTAGAATGTTTACTCTAAATCTGCATAAACCTGTACTTTGTAATAGAGTATTTTTAGACATGTTTTAATTCTAGTTAAGGAAGTATACAAAACGGGAGAAATGTTTGGTTTATTTATTTTTATGATAAAATTGCTCAAGTTTTAACTACTTCAGTGAAAATAAATTTGTGCTCACTTTAATGCCTACATGATATTTAACTACTAGGGCATTATTTTTTGCATATTAGAAAAACGCATTATAATTAGTATCATTTGAAATTCTAAGCATATGAGATCTTTGTTATCCATTTGCCTTAGTACCAATAAGGATTTAAGATAAGACTTCCTTCAGGATGACCAAAGTCAGAAAAATTTTTAGTGTTATAGGGAGAATATATGTGCCTTTTCACTTCGGGCAGGATGTGTGTTGCCATTTTGATGGATGGAAAGATTGAGATTTAATCCTATCATTTTAATTCCATTCCAACAATGTTACATTTAAGATAATTTATCAATCACATTTTGGAAACCTTGGATATTATTTCTGTCCCTTTTTATTAATGTGTGTAATAGTGCCTGGTGGTTAAGCTCTCTAAAAAAACAAAGTCTACAATCTTGTGCTTTTTAAAATAGTGTAAGTGGAACCCAAATCCATGAAAGCTTACCTTTAAAGACCAATTTCATTTCATTACACTACATGGAAAAAATAGTTACTACCTTCCAAAAATTCACCATCACTTTTATAGGGCAAATCTACCCTATTTAGCAAGACTATGATTAATACAAACAAAATTATAGTGGAAAGGTACTTTAATGGTCCTGATATTATGCAAGCACAAATATTGTAAATCAGAAAATAATACAATATATAAGTGTTCTGACAAATATAAAAAACTAAAAATATTTAAAATAAAAATATTCACTATTACATAAGATCTCTGCTTCTCAATCCAGGAGTCATTGAGTTGAGGACTATTATTCTTCCTTGGACTTCTTGACTCAATTTCATGTCCATCATGAAATGAGCTAATACTTTTCCTTCGATCCTCAAACCCCTTCATCTAGTAGAAATGCACCAAGTCTGCATTTTTTAGCAAGATTGGGCTAGCCAATTTATACTGAAACTTTCCCCCCTGCAATCATCGCCTACAGAGTAAGCAACAAAAGATTAGAACAAGCTGTGCAGTAGAAACCCTTCAAACATAAGAGCAGTTGCCCAAAACAGACCCCCTAGGTACTCTGTTAGAGCCAAGAAATCAATCAGTATAATGCAACCTTAGTTCTCATTTCTCTCTGCTAGTGTTTAAAATGAGTTAGTAAAATTTTATTGTAATTGGCAAAATGAAAGCTGTCAAAAAATTCAATACAATCCTCATGGACTTTGTACCCACTATCATACAAAATTATTTTTGTCAGAATTCACAATAATGCTAATTCAAGAAATATGATGAATATATTTGTTGATTTTTCTTGAACTCATCTTCCAGGCATATAAAAAGGAGAAAAAACTTAACATCCCCTAAAGGCATCTTCATAATAAATTATTGCTTGGAAACAGTAATTTTTAAGTTTAATTGTCATGTTCCCCTCTATAAATCTATGGTATTTTGCATGTGGGGTAGGGGTAGAAATAAAAGATAGAGACTATTGTTTGGTTCAAATAAAAGAGATAATATGATATTTTGTCTTTTACTTGGCTAATAATATTTCTTTAAGGATTTATTAAGGTAATTCAACTTCTCTCTCTCACTACCCAAAGTCTGAACTGATTTATAGCTGATCTTCTACTGAAGATTAGAAGCTTTAAATCATACAGACAGATGTTGCCTCTTTTTCTGGCAAGGAGCTCATAGTAGATTCAAACCTCCGAAGATGTTTATATAGAGAGTTCTGTTGGCTTAGTGGCTAAGAAGTTGTGCTGCAGTCCCAAAAGCACGTGGTTCAAATCCACCAGATGTCCCATGGAGGAAGGATGGGTAGTCTCTTTTCATCTGATTTACTCCTCTGAAAACCCACAGGACGTTCAGCTATGGGTCAGTTCTGACTTGACAGCAAACAACAATGATAGATTAATAAATGCAACTGTTTATATTATATTAATATAACGTATAAAAGAACATTTTCTTTTTATTGCTGAATACTTTTGAGTCATCTATTTGATGATGCTGAATAACAAAATTGATCGCATAATTAAGTCACTTTTATATGTTCTTTAACCAATCTACCTTCAAGATAGTAAGACAGAAGAGCTGCTTCAAGTCCTTTTTGCTTTGTTATTTTCATTGTTGTTGTTGTCATTGTTGTTTTTGTTACCCGTGACTCATAGCAACCTTACGTACAACATCTCTGAACACAGCCTTCCAAGTTTATGTCCTGCTCCAAGGTTTGGTACCTGCTGGCCAAATGCCCGAAGTATTTGAAATGGAGCTTCAGAATCCTCACTTCCAAGGAGCAGCTTGGTTTCACTCTCTTCAAGACAGATCTTTCGATTCTCTTGGCAGTAAGTGGGGTGTTCAAGACTCTTTTCCAGCACTACAAATCAAAGGCATCTATTCTTCTTCTGTTATCCTTAGGCATTGTTCAGCTCTCTAATGCATAGCAAGTAATTGCAAAGACTATAGCCTGAATCTCAGGCACACCTTAGTCTCTTGACTAACATCATTGCTCTCTAGTACTTTGGAGAGGTTAGGGGTGACTGGAATGCAAAAGTTGGGAATAGTGAAGAAGAATCAGTAGTCGGAAAACATGGGCTTGGTGACAGGAATGAGGCTGGAGATAGAATGATT
>NW_006399831.1:15375747-15376838 GCF_000299155.1 Elephantulus edwardii
CAGGAGGGGAAGACCCTCTATGAGATGGATTGATTTGGTGACTGGGGTAATCGGGATGGGTGTGTCAGAGGAGGTGAGGTTGGCGCAGGATAGAGCAGGGTTTAGAGCTGTTGTGCATCGGGTCGCTATGAGTCGGAAACAACAACAACAACAATTCATATGTTTGCTTTCCTGAGTGCTTGTGCCAAGAGTTTTGATTGTGAAGCTGAGAGAGCTCAAATTGTTAACAACTTCAATATATTTTCCATCTATAATGGATTTGCGAGTTGAACCAGTGTTAATAATATTTGTCTTCTTAATGTTGAGCTTCAATCTTTTTTGAAGACTACAGTCCTTTACATTTTGCAGTAAACATTTTTTTCAGTCCATCCTCAGTTTCTACAGGCAATATTGTGTCATCTCCATAATATATATTGTTGAGGAGTCTTCCTCCAATCCTGATATAACATTCTTCCTCACAAAGTTCAGCCTCCCACATGAGCTGTTCCATATACAGATTGAAAATGTATGGAGACAGGATGCATCCCTTCTGAACTCCTTTTCTGATTTTGTACTATGCAATGTTCCCTTGCTTTATTCTGAGGTCTGCTTACAGATCCAAGTATTTTTGCTTTAGAGGAAATATTTTTGTTGCTTCTCAAAGATTCCTACACTAATTTATCTCAGGGCTCTTAAGAGTACTTCTAAAAGGCTTTGATCTCTGTAGTTTAGAAGACTCACTCAGTAAACAAATGAACAGAGAGATAAAAAAGCACTATTTTGGATTATTTGCTCCTGATTTTGAAAAGTTTAGGAATATATTTCTTAAAATAGATATAAACTATTTTCAATTTATCTTTAGACTAAAAGAATTGTTTTTGCCAGCTCCGACTGAGTTGACATTTCTCTGACTATGGATGATTCTCAATTTGCACTGACATCATGCACAGAGAATAGCCTTTTGTGATTAGTGTAATTTCTATTGCCTAATGTTTCAGAAATAAATTGCCAGGTTTTTCTTCCTGACTAAAGGGTTGTTGCTGTTGTTGTTGTTATGTGCCGTCGAGCCGCTTGCGACTCATAGCTACCCTATGTACAACAGCCCTAAACTC
>NW_006399831.1:15378044-15390645 GCF_000299155.1 Elephantulus edwardii
ACACCTTTTAATGCCAATTTTAAGACCATAAAAATTATAGTTATTCTTGACAACTAATTGAAGATTTATACAATATCACTTTTACCAAGTTGCTTCTATTGTTGTTTTCCTCTATAAGGACCAAGCCCATTTTCAGGAAATTTAATATAATTTAATGGAAGAACAAAAAAAAGAAATTATTATTATTATCATAGTTAATTAGTAGATGCACACGGTGCCCTTGTGCCACAGTGATTAGATATCTGATTGCTAACTAAAATATTGGCAGTTCAAACCCACCATACTCCCTGGAGGAAAAAGATAAGGCCATGTGCATCCATAAAAATTCTTAATCTCATTGTCATGAAGTAAAAGTTGACAAATAGCTAACCCTCCAGTGATTCCTGAGGCTGTAAATGGCATGGATGGAGATTGCTGATCTTTCTACCAAGCAACCACTGTTGGATTCAAACTGCCAGAGAGGTGTGGCCTCTGTGTTAGCAATGCAGCTCTCTACAGACTACATCACCAGAGCTCAGTAACATTATTCTTGTTATGTAATCTCAAATTGAAAGTAGCTCATAGTAGACCCTTCAGTGGGTTTTTGGAGGCCGTTAATTGCACTGGAGAAATTTGCCTATCTTTCTCCCCTGGAAGCTCTAAAGTGTACACTACATTTCTTTGCGATAGCCACATAACTCCTTACCGCTAAATCACCAGAGCTCCTCATAAAGATTGTTGTTGTTGTTGTTGTTAAGTGCCATCGAGATACAGGCGACTCATACCGACCCTTTGAAAGAGAGTTCTCAATGCTTGTGTCATAAAGATTACATCCTTGGAAATTTTACAGAGCAATTCTACTCTGCCCTATAGAACCTCCTTGAGTTGGAATCTATTTGACAGCAGGAAACAAGAGTATATACACAGAAAGACAGTGGAAAAACACTTAAGAGATTAGAGATTTGATATATCAAATAGACATGCTAGGTAAGGGTGTTCAAAAAGATAGGAAAAATGTAATTCCTGCCTCCTTTCAAAAGACTATAAAATTGTAATTATATCTTAAATATCAATGGTGTTTACATAGTGATACTATCCTTATAAATCTAAATACTGACTCAGATCATTCAGGAGACTGGGCTTTATGAGGAGGAATGTGACATCAGCATTGGAGGAAGACTCATCAACAACCTATGTTATGCAAATGACACAACCTTGGTTGATGAAACAGGAGGATGTGAAGTACTTGCTGCAGGAAGTTAAGGACTATTGCTTCTTTTCATATACTTCCTGCATGTTGCTTGGAGAAGCTATTCCTTGGAAAAAGACATTGTACCTCAAAAACTGGAGGATCAGTAAAAGAGAGGAAGACTTTCAGCCAGATTAATTAACACACTGACTATTGCTCAACAACAAGAAGACAAAGATTCTCACTACTGGGCCAACTGGCAGCACCATGATGGATGAAGAAGAGACTGAGGTTGTTAACAGTTTCAGCTTGCTTGGATTCACAATGAACACTCTTGGCATTAGCAGTCAGGAAATTAAAAGATAAACTGTACTTGGAAAATCTCCTATCAAGGACCTCAACATAGTACTTAAAAGCAATGATGTCATTCTAGAGACTAAGGTGCACCTGATCCAGGCCATGGTCATCACAATTGCTTGCAATGCATTGGAGAGATGGACACTAACTAAGGATGGCAGAAGAATTGATGCCTTTGAATTGTGGTCTTGAACATATGCCTAGGAGGGACTGGTCATTGGAGAAGGACATCATGCTTGAAATGGTAGAAGGACAACACAGGAGAAGAAAATCCCAGACGAGATGCATTGATAAAGTAACTGGGACAATGGGGATAAGTGTGGCACAGACAGTGATATGGGCCCATGATAGGTCAGGATTCAGAGCTGTTGTCAAAGGGGCTGCTATAATTCTCAGGTGACTCAATGGCTCGTAACAACAACAACATCTGAGTATAAGTGTAAATCTTGCTTGTTTTCAGTGTTTTTTTTGGAATTATGAACTGAAGATTTTCAAACTTTGCACTAATTTTTTTTAAAAAAAAAGATTAAATCTCTGTACACATCAAAAAACTTTTTCCAACAGGGTGAAAAGAAAACCTACAGTCTGGGAACAAACATTTGAAAATACCACCTCAGACAGGAGTCTTATAACAAAAGTTTACAGAATATTCCTGGGCCTCCACAAGAAAAAAAAAACAAACCAATAACCCAATTACAAAATGGGCAAAAGACATGAAATGAATTTTCAAGAGGAAGATATTTGAATGGCAAAGAGACACAGGAAGACATGCTCCAAATCACTGGCGATAAAAGAGATGTAAATCAGGTCCACAATGAGGTACCATCTCACTCCAGCAAGAGTAGCAAAGTTTAACAGGGCAGCAAGTAATAGATGTTGGAGAGGATATGGCAAGAAAGGAACTCTTATACAATTTTTGGGATTGTAAAATGGCGCAACCATTCTGGAAGGCAGTTTGGTGCTTCCTCAAAAAGTTGAGCATAGGAATTCCATATGACCCAGCTATTCTACTTGGAATATACCCTGAGAATATGAAAGCTGAGATACAAACTGAGATTTGTACACCAATGTTCATAGTAGCATTATTCACCATTACAAGAACATGGAAACAGCCCAAATGTTCAACCACAAATGAATGGATAGAGAAATTATGCTACATTCACACAATGGAATACTATACAGCATGCAGGAGCAGTAACTTTGTAAATTATTACCTAACTTGGGAGGGACTGGAAGGAATTATGCTGAGTGAACTAACTCAGTCCCGCAAGGATAAATATTGTATAAGACTGTTTTTTTAGAATGAATATAAGGATCCAGGAGGGGTGAGAGAGGCTGGAAGCAGAGGGATGTGGATATACAGGGCAAAGGGGATTAATTATTGGATTGTACTATTTGATAGGTGAAGAGTGAGGAAATTGAAAGAATTTTTTCAAATTTGTATCAGAATTTTGTAAATAAACTAGTAAAAAATAGTTATTTTTAAGTAAAAGAGACAAAGGTAATCAGTTATCAATAAATATAAAAAACTCTTATGTTTCTAATAAATAGGAAGGACGTTATCTCACAAAACCTTATAGGGTAGAGTCCCTGAATCCTGGCATTTGGAATGGTTAAGAATTGGTTTGATTCCTTATTTGATCATTAACAGCTGTGTGATCCTGCACACATTACTTATTCCTCAGTTTATTATTTATTAATTTCTTACTAGTTGAATGGAAAAAAATATTGCCTCTGCAGGCTCATTTTGAAAGGTGAGGTTATTTAGTTGTTGAGTTCTTTCCAATCCATTTCAATTTATAGAGATCTATGCCACATGTCCAAAGATACCCTTTGCAAACCTGCTGGAGGGTCAGCAATGGGTCAATTCTGAATTGAAGCTACATAAAGACAACATAACATGTCACATTGTAAAACTGTCCCACAGAAATTTCTTGCCTACTGTCTCTACAGAAGCAGATCACAAAGTTTTGCTCTTGTGAGCTATTGAGGTCATTCAAACGGTCAACCTGTCCATCAGCAGTTAAGTGCTTGGGCAGTGCAACACTAAGGAGTATGAAATAGAGTACCCGACTCGTTTAAATATTTGTTGTTGTTATGTGACATTGAGTCAGGACTGATTCATAGTTAACCCTCCTGGAGAGTCTGTAAGTCACACAGGAAGAGACTGCCCGTCTTTCCAGCCCTTCTATTCCTCTCAACGCCAGGGCACTTTGTAGATTTGAACCTCCTGCCTTTGGGTTAGCTACACAACTCCTAACCACTCGGCTACTAGAAATATTTGAGAATTATGGAATTAGTTACATTATGTTGTTTTTGTATTGTTGATTGCCATGGAGTCGAGCATGACTCATAGCGACTCTATGAAGAAAAGTCCTGAAGCCTTTCTATAACTACCAACATTTAGTGATTCTAATATGCAATAGACATGTACCTTGCCTTATTCTGCACCAACCTCAGTTTCTCTATGCCCATTGTTGTTTTCACTGTGCCAATCCATATCCCTAAGATTTTTCCTGTCTTTTACTGACTTTTTTTTTAAACTTTTTTTTTGTGCATGTACCATCAAATCAGCTCTGACTGGTAGAAGAAGAGATTGTCTCTCCTCCAGCAGAGCATCTGGTGCATTCGAACAAGGCACATCTGGGATTGCAGTGCAGCTTCTTGCCACGAGGCCACCAGAGCTCCCTTTTTACTGACTTTTGAAAGCACAGTATTTACAGAAACACTTTATTATTTGATATTTTATATATTTTTTCATTGATGTATTTTTTTCTTAAAAGATTTCTCCTTATCACCAGGTTCCTCCTGAAAATATTCCCAAAGTGTGTGAAATAAGTTATATTATTCTAAAATATGTATTTATATGGAGTCTAAACATTTCAGAAAGTGTTACATAAAATATTTCATCCTTTGTTAGTAGCATAGAGTTTTATAGTCACTGAGCCATGGATTAAAAACTGCTGTAAGTACTCACCTGAAATTGTTGTAGGGCTTACTGTGGAGAAATGCTTCAAAGGTGCTGGAACAAAGGAAATTGGATTTTAGAGTTATTATATAAACGTCAGAAAACATTGAAAAAAGGGTGGATAATCTGAGAGTAACTGATTGCTTCAAACTAAAACTCTTGCCATAAAGTCTGAACCCGCTCATAAATCACCCTCCAGTGGATTTCTGGAGGCTGTAAATCTCTGGAGGAGATTACCTACCTTTCTCCTGTGGAGCTACTGGTGTACTAGGCAAAGTTCTAATCTCAACATAAGTCACAGTCAACAAAGTAGCATTCAACTACAAAATTATAAGGGAGATATGCTCATGTACTAACTAGATTATTTGACGTTTTAGTACGTCTTCACTTAAAAAAACTTTATTGTATGATGAGGTAATATTTTAATTCTCTGATTTCTTGATAGATAATAGGATTTTCCCCCCAAAAGTCTTTTCTATTTATTCTTTTTAAAAAATTAATTTCAATGAGCATTTACAGAGATTTTGGATTTCCATTCATTCATTGTTGCACTTTCTCCCCGCCCACCCCACCCCCACCCCCAGTTCGCTCTTCTCTTTGAAAAGCAGAAGAAAAACCCCTTCACTGGTACACAATGCCCCTGCACCCCCTGACCCCAACCCCAAGTATACTCCACTCTGCAACCCTAATTCCGAACTCTTATGATAATAGGATTTTTATACTTCACTATTTAAAGATATTACTAGTATGAACATTTGTAATGACAAATTCTTTTTGGATTGTTTCCTTGCAGTATATTCTGCATAGTGAGATTAAAAAGTCAAAGAACAGGAACAAGAATCTTGCAGTTTTTTATTTCTTCACATTTACACTATAGCAGTCTCATAAATATGCACTGTTAGGTTGTTAGGATTCACTGACTTGACTGCAATGTACAGCAATCTTATAAATAACAGATGGAAATATTGCCCTACTTGTGCCATTCCCACAATCTCTATTTTGCTCAAATTCATTTAGCAGTCACTATGTCAATCCCTCAATGAGATTAATAGATAGAATGTCTGCACCAATGGGTCCAAGAGTTTTATAGATGATGAAGATTGCACAGGATAGGAAGGGTTCAGATTTGTTTTACGAAAGATCTCTATGCGTCATACTTGATCAAAAGAACCGAACAATAACATGTTAATCTATCTTCTTGATGGTCTTGGTCCTTTATTTGCTAAAATTATTTCTAAAAATAATATTTTACTTGTTTATGATGTTCATTATTACACTCTATATGTAGAGTACTTATAACATTCTTAACTGATTTAAAAATCTATCAAACTGAAAAGTTCATATTATACTGCAGCCAGTAAACACCTGAAATTTGTATTTTCTTTATAAAATGTGTTTTAAAACACTTCAATAAGTTAAATGTAAATTCAACTCTGTGAGAAGATCTAAACTGTAAAGAGGATTACAGGCTATTACATTTTCCTCCTTTTTTGTGTTCAATTAGACTGTGGACCTTGCCACTTGACATTGTAACCTAATGGCATCCACGTCTATATCTCAAAGCTTTATAAACAAGTTAGAGTTCACAAGAAGTCAGTTCGCCTTCCCAATGCATAGAACATGTAGAAGAATTTTTATATGTTTGTGCATGACAATATTTACGAAGATGTTTTATCATCTGATATTTTATATACTTTTTCCTTGATGTATTTTTTCTTAAAAGATGATTTCTCCTTATTTCACTTTTCTCATGTAAATGTGTTGCCTCCAGCAATAAGCCATATTCTTAAAGCCAAGGATGATCCCACTGCTTTCATGATATATAACCAGGATTTTAATTTCATAGCTTAATGATTCAAAGAAATCAAATAATGTTCACAGATACCTGTGATATTGATGCTGTTCAAATCAATATGGAAAGTGACGAGTTGGCTGGATTTATTTGCTTCAATGCCTTGAATCAGTTCTTCTTTAACATTTTCATCTGACACCCACTGGGCAAAGAAAAGGTCAAATATGACTTCAATGCTACCATTTCTACAAAGCAAAAGATCATATAGGAGGAAAAGTCAGTGTTCATACAAATTTTTTGCTAGATTTCTGTAAGATCATCTTCTAAATTCTGTACACTTACTACGTTAATTCTCATTACACCTATACACAATGGTATAATATGTCAAATATTATCACTGATGAGATAAAAATGAATTCAAAGACTAAATAAATACTTTTCCAAGAGCACGAAGGCCTAGACTGTGCTTAGTATTGTAATCTGAGTTCTGAGTTCCATAATGTTCTATTAATTTTCAAGTAAGACTATTCCCAGAGTAACATGTGTCAAATTAAATAAAATAACTTCTATGAGGGAATCTTCTAAATTTACTGCTTTAAGTCTTAAAGAGAATAGATTTACATTTTTTTTTGTTTGTTATTTATAAATAGAAATCTATTTTCCCTGTCTTCAGGAGCAATTTTTCTGTATAGTGTATGAATTCTCATAGCAAACTTATATAGAAGTATCTCTTTACTTTCTTTATTTAACTGATACAAAAATATAAAAATCTAACTTAATTTCAGTGAATATGAAGAAAACCTTTATATCTAATAACTGTAAAATCAAGAGAAATTCAGGCTCGTGGCCAAAGGATAAGATTGTTTTTCCTCATCATTTCCAGACAGACCATAAGAACATAGTCCAATGCCCTTAAACATCGTCATTGTTTTCTCACCTGATCCTCAAACTGTAAAGCTGATATTTTTAATTTCTCCCTTATTTTTTTTTATATTACATGAACATGAAAAAAGGGGTGTGTGTGTGTGTGTGTATTTTACCCAGTAGTGAGACTTGAGAAGCTTCTATACCCTGTCTATATGTTTTATTTTATTTTATATTATTTTACTTTATTGTGTGTGTACTGTCAAGTCAGATCTGACTGGTACAGAAGGAGATTGTCCCTCCTTCTCCAGCAAGAGCATCTGGTGAATTCAAACTGCTCACCTCTGGGATTGCAGTGCAGCTTCTTGCCACTGGGCCACCAGAGCTCACCGACCCTGCCTGTATTTTTTTTAATGCAGTGTAAAATTTTAGGATACAACTTCAGAGAAAACTGTAACTCTGATCTTTATTTTATAATTGTTAAGAACGGGACTTATAAGAATAAACTTGGTTAAAATATAGTCAAAGGAGAACCAAGTTTTACTTTTTTTCCCCCAGCTTAAGGTAGAAACTCCAGTATGTTAGAAGGCTTGCAAATTTAGACATGCTCCCAACTATGTGCTTGCTACAAGGTAATGCACTTCTTAAAATACTTGCTGTTGTTAAATGTCATACTCTTCTGTGACAAAACTAGAATATTCTAAACAAGAAGAGTACAATAGTATCTCCACTCAGTAATACTGCCACCTGTCAATATACTGAACACAGCACTTGCCAACTTAACATTTTTCATGTGCACAATTCAGTAAAGCAAATTACATCAGTCATGTTCAACTGTCACCAATTTCTATTGCCAAATTTATACTCTTTAATTAAATGGAATATGCCTTTTTAAGGTCTAGACTGCTAACCAGGTGGGAAACACAGATTATGCACCACATTATAGATTTTCACTGTGGAAATGAACAACATACTTTAAGACAGTAATTTTAAATGTTATCCTTTCAAAATAAGTTTTTACAAATATTAGAAGGAGTTCTTGGGTGGTACACATAGTTAATCTGTCTACAAATAGTTAATGTGTCTAGCTGCTAACCACAAAATGGCCCAGAGGTGTAACAGAATAAATACTTGATTACCTATTGCTGGAAAATGAGGTATTGAAAACTCTATGAAGCACAGTTCTACTATAACAGACATGGAGTCAACATGAGTTCAAGTCACCATGATTTGGAGTCGACTCCACAGCTATGAATATTAGAAGGTGTGTCATCGTAAAAGAAAGTTAAATCATAGTGACTTAATCTTGTAAGCCATCAGTGTTTTAGTAACTATTTCATTTGGAGTTTCCCAAATTTTTCATTCATTGTGTCTTTTGATGTCCTTCACAAGAATAAACTTTGTCTCAAATATTGTTTTTGACTACTCTTCCATGTCTCTGAATTTCTCCTTTCTGGTCAAAGTCTAATTTTATTTTATAATAAATCTTCATGTTTCAATTGTAAATATTTCTTCAACTGTTTCTCATACCAATAGCAGTTTCATTCATGGCCATTATCTCTAATCTAAAGGGCTTCAACTTCAGGGAAATCCTTATCAGAAGCTTTTGGGAAAAATTTTGTCTAATTACATTTTTTAAAAAGAGAAAGACATTGAGAAAAGAGTTTATGACAGATAATAGCTCCTCTTTATTGGGCATGGCTATGTTTATAAGTGGCTTCATAAATTACATCTATTTGAGACCCTAGCCAAGTTAGATAGTATAATGGGAGAAGGAAAGCACCTGAAGCCCTGATTATGTCATTTTAGCATTCTGTTAGAGAGCTCTGGTGGCTTAGTGGTAAGGATTTTAATTTCAATCCAGAGACATGTGGTTCAAATTCACCAGCTGCTCCTCAGAAGAAAGATGGGAAATTGGGCATTCTCCTCCCTTAAAATTTACTGCCTTTTAAAACTCTGTGGAAGATCAGCTGTGAGTCAGTTTAGACTTGACAACAACATTGGATTAACATTGGGTTAACATCTAGTGGGACCTCTGGGAGGCAAATAGTACAGTGGGTATCAGCTGCTAATATAAAAATTAGTGGTTCAAACTAATTAACTGCTCTAAGAAAAATGTGACAATCTACTTCTAACCAGTTCCTATGGAGTTTTATTCTGTTCTGCAGAGTCACTATGAGTCAGAGTCAACAACTCTGTTTCAGTGAATTTGAAACTATCTGGTTTCTTGTCACTTCAGTTAGGTTTTTGGTTTGTTGGTTTTGGGTTTGTTTTTTTTTTGTTTTTTTTTTTCTCCTTAAGGTAATTCTTGTTGTGTATTTTGACTGGAACTGAAAAGAATCCTGGTAAAAAACTGGTGCAAAACCCTCCAATAGCATCTCACATTTCATCTTTCACTGAAACACACATTTCAGAAAAGAGAAATTGTTTTTGTAGTGATATTGTTTAGTATTTATAGTTTAGCAAAAAGAAAACGGAAGTTAAGAGTAGCATAACTAGTTTTGATCAAGGTGATATCGTTAATTAGTGTCAGATAGAAGATTGAAGCCAGGGTTTATGCCTTCTAGAGATACTAGAGTATAATATCAATCACACTCCAATATCATTACACAAAAAGCAAAAACTCCCTAGTTTTAATCTGTTCCAACCCATAGCAAATTTTCATTGAGTTTCCATGGCTGTATATCTTAATGAAAGAACTCCTATAGATTCAAAGTACTGGGGAGGTGAGACCCTTCTTTTAGAAGCACAAGAGGCTACAGACCATACTATCAGATCTCTTTAATACAGCTACATTCAATTTCCTTATTACTGTTTATTAACAGGGAGTAAAATATAAGATATATACTTTTCATGAAAGCCCAAGTTTTTATTCTCTTGTGTAGTTAGCAGGAATTGATATCCAAATGGGGAAATAGTGGTATATTTGAGAGAGAAGAGACATTTCCCCTCTCTTTGTTCCACCAGGTGATAATTTCTTTGCTTTGTGTTTCATTTTCTTTCTTAATTATTTCTCTTAACCACTCTCAGGCACTTTGGTGTTGAAGTCGTTAAACTTTCAGTTTTTAACAAGCAGGTCAACAGTTGGAACCCACTAGCCACTTGACAGGAGAAATACACGGCAGCTCCCTTTCCTAAAGATTTCAGGTTTGGGAAACCTGCGGAGCAATTTTACTTTGTCCAAAAAGTTACAATACAAGGAATTTATTCAAAGGTAAAGGGTGTAACCACCCTTATTCTAAAATTTAAGTATTCAAATAGTTAATTATATAAATACTTTTCTGTTTTCAATCTCATATTTCCCTTTTCTTTGCTTGCACAATTATTTGATGCTGTCAAGTCAGCTCCAACTCAGTGAACCTGTATACAACATGAAGAGATAGATCCTCTTTAGGGTAAAGATAAGTTAAAGCTAGGCAGAGTTTCCCAAAAGAAAGCTTTAAATAATTCTGATTAGTCAGTATTTCCTCATTATGAGTTTCATTTTACAAAGCACTTGCTTTTATTGTACTTGGGTTAGAAAGTACAAGAGATGAGACATTTTGGCAAAGAAAATGTGAAATTGGAATATTTCATTGAGTTGAAAATAACTGGATTATGTAATCCTCAGGCATAAAGCATCATTATATAAAAATGTGCTCTCTTAGTTTTGAATTATACATGACAATTAATATTTTACTTTTTTTTAAGCACAGGAGTTATATAGCCTTTATCCATACAGTGATACAAGCTTTAAAATTTGTTTTCTTATTTAAAGTAATTATTGAGATAAATAGTAGAAATCAGAAGAATCACTAATAAATGCTTTTATTCTACCAAATAAGGAAGCCAAAGTTCTAATTAAGGTCCTTTAGTAATTATTTCCACTGCAACTGTGAGATTGATTTTTTTTTTAATTTATTGAGGTAAATAAGAACTATCCCTTTAAGGAAAAAAAGAGCAAAACAAAGAAAACAAAGGCCATTTTCATTTCAAAGTCCTTGTTTCAATAGAATATCAGAGTCTTTTTAAAAAAAAGCAGATAAGTCCAATCATTGTGCAAAGAGCTTATGTGCAATAAATCAAAGTGTTTCTTATCTCCTATTTTCCTTAATGATATTGATAACCTTTAGCTCTGCTGAATGAACAAGTCTTTCTTTTCCTAACTTTGTGACTCATCTATGCTCAAAGGGCAAAAGAGGCTGTGTATTGTCTCAAAGGGTAAACAGCACTTAATTAAAAGAATCAGCAACTAAATGCTTTCTGAGTCACAGCACTTTGCAAAAAGCAAACAAAGAATGCTCCCTTAGGAGAGCAAACCACATGTTTGTCCTCCAGAGTGGCTCAGGTAGGTTAACAGGTCAACACACACACACACACACACACACACATTTTTAACAGGGCCTAGGGGTGGCATTGAACAATGTTTATAAAAGAAAATGGAAATAAGTTAATGACTAAGCTATGATTCTCAATCAATAGCCAAAAAAAGGGAAAAGAACCACATTTTGAAACATTCTTAAGGACATTTTTCACAGCTAGTGTGATAGGTAAGAACTCAGTTATTTCCGTTCCCTGATTTTATCAATTGGATTTTAAAATTAGAATTTATAAAGCTAATTATGAGGCTGCCACTTTTACCAGTGAGTTGTGTATGTCTTGTGATATGTGATTACTGAAAGTAAATGGAAATGTTTGCTTGTTATTCTCTACACCAGTTTGTGAGTTCTGTATTCTGTCCTTCTCTTTCTACTCTTTCAAAGTACCAATCTGTAATTCATCTTTAAGACATAATTTTTTTTTAATTACATTCCTTTCAACCTCTTCGATATTTGAATTTTCCTCTACCACCATGGGAAGTTCTAGCTACACTGATGAAGTATATTACTGAAGAACTATTATAAAATATTTATCAAGGTTTAGGTACAACAGCGGACTCTAAGGTGTCTAAAAAGAAGGAAAAAATCCTTCAGTTAAAATAATTTATAATTTAAATAAAGTGATTTTACCATCTAAAGAATAAAGAATTACTTGATAGAAAGTGAAATGCTTGGCTAGGGTTTTATTATTAATAGGTTAAAAATCCTTGTACTCACTAACTTTTACCAATTTCATAAATTTAAAGTTTTCCAGCATTGTTTAAATATAATGGACCATGAAATGGTATTAAAATCAAAGCTATCTCTGTAAGTGCTGAAAGAAATACCCCCCTTTGTATGAATTGCACTGGACAGAACCTAATTAAATAAAAGTAGGAACTCCTGGCAAGCTCTGGTGGCCTAGTGGCAGGAAACTGCACTGCAATCACAGAGGTGCACGGTTCAAATCCACCAGATGCTCTGCTGAAGAAGGAGGAACATCGCCTCCTGTACCAGTCAGACCCAATTTGACGGTACACAGTAAAAAACTAACAAAAACACACAAACACACAAAATAATAAAGCAAATCTGTCTTCGAGGAAATGGAACCAGGC
>NW_006399831.1:15392011-15403039 GCF_000299155.1 Elephantulus edwardii
TTCAGCCAAGATCCATCTAACATCAGCAACAATATCCCTAGTACCATGACCCCTTCTAAACCCAGCCTGGACTTCCGGCAGTTCTCTGCTGATGTTCTGTTCTAATCGTTTTTGGATGATCTTCAGAATCTTGCTTGCATGTGAAATTAATGACACTGTTCTGTAGTTTCCACACTCAGTTGGGTCACCTTTCTTTGAATCCTGTACTAAACTGGAAAAGGGAAATTGGCTCTATACACTCCAAAATCAGTAGTTAAAGTAGAAAATAAAGGGTTTGCATGCATGTTTTTGCTCATCACTGAATAAATAATTAAGACAAATTTTGGAAATAATTCTCTAATAAAGATAAAAAATATGACTTTCTAATAGTTTGCATATCTCCTTATAGTTCAGACAATGAGCTAGAGAGAGAAATTATTGGAACTAACAATCTTTGGAGAAAAGATACAAGATTCTAGATCACAGGTAAGAAAAAATGGTAGTAGGTAGAATATTTGTAGGTATAATTATGTAATTATGGCATTGAAAATATGCAATTACATAAACTGTGATGAAAATAGATGAACAGATAAATAGGTGGGGGGAAAGAGAGATAAAGAAGGAAACTAAGATCTTAGAACCTTTTAAAAGTAAAAGCCTGAGGGTCTCTGCATTTTTTTTTCATTGTAACCACAACCTGTAAAGTTAGCTTTGACTTATTAAGGTTGAGACTTTATTTTTACTCATCAGAGAATCTCTATTTAACTTTCATTTGTTGTCTTTTGTTAAATAGATTGTTTTTTGTTGTTGTTATGTGCCAGTCAAGTTAAACTGTGACCCTATGTACAATAGCCCTAAACCCTGCTCTATTCTGTGCCAATTTTATTGTCTCTGACACACCGAACTCCATTACCCTAGTCATTTAATCAATCCATCTCGTTGATGATCTTCTTTTTGCACTGTCCTTCCATCCTCCCAAACATTACATTCCTCTCCAAGGACTGGTCCCTTCTTGTAACATGTCAAAAATATGTCAGATGAAGCTTCAGAATCCTTGCCTCTAAGGAGCATCCTGATCTCACCCTCTCTAGCACAAACCTGTTTGTTCTCCTAGCACTCCATGTTATATTCAATGTTCCAGCATCACAGTTCAAAGGCATCAATTCTCCTTCTATCATCCTTATTCATTGTCCAGCTTTCTTATGCATAGTATGTAATTACAAAGATTGTTGTCTGGATCAGGCACACCTTAGTCTCCAGACTGACTCTTCGGTATTTTGGAATGTCTCTGACTGCAGACTTTCCCAATGCAATTCATCTTTTAATTTCCTGGCTGCTGGTGCCAAGGTTGTTGATTGTGGAGCCAAGCAAACTAAGGCTGTTGATAATCTCAATCTCTTCACCATCTATCACGATGCTGCCAATCAGCATAGTGATGAGAATCTTTGCTTTCTTAATGTTGAGCTTCAATCCATGTTGAATGCTGCAGTCTTTGACCTTCTGCAACAAGTGCTTCAGGTCCTCTTCAATTTCAGGAAGCAGAGTTGTGTCATCTGCATAAAGTGATTGTTGATGAGTCTTCCTCCAATCCTGGTGCCACATTTATCCTCAAAGAGCCCAGCCTCCCAGATAATCTTTTCTGTATATAGATTGAAAAGGATGGAGACAGGACACATCCCTGGCATACACCCTTCCCGAACGGATCAATATGTTATATAGATATAGATAGATGATATAGATATAGATATAGAGATAGAGATAGAGATATAGATAGAGATATAGATAGAGATAGATATAGATATTATCCTATCACAAAAAGAAATACACTCCCAGGTGGCTCGGAAATGTTCTGTTCTTTAACAGGGAATGCTGTACCACATCTCTTCAATTTTTCATAGCCAGTATTATAGACAACATGATTGTCCAATAAAAATGGCTAACACCAGCTCAGTACCACTTAATAATACCTATCTTTATGTATTCCATCCCACTTGTTTTACAACTTCAAGTTTTCGCTGATTCATACATAATGCATTCAATGTTTTCATTTTTAATTAATACTCCTAGCTGTTTCTTTTGATTCATGCCACATTAGCAAATTAAGGGTTTTCATTGGACAAAATCTTCACTCACATCATTAAGGTAGACTTTAAGGTATGTGATCTCTCTAGTCCTATTTTGAGTGCCTCATATATTGGTACTATATCAGACAATGTTCTGCTATTAACAGAATTTTGATGGGCCTCTTTTTTCATCTTTCTTGGCTTAATAGTTTGAAGTTGTGCTGCAATTATAAAGGCACATGGTCAAATGCACCAGCTACTCCACAGGTGAAAGCTGGGCAATAGCCTTCTGAGCGATGGACTGCTTCTGAAAACTCTCCATAGGGTCAGCTTTGAGTTGGTTTCAATTTGAAGGCACTCAACAACGACAATTTTTTCAGAGGAGGATGACTAGCCCTGTTTCACAGGCTTTCTTAATGTGTAAACTCCACTGAAACCTGTTCATCGCTGGTGACACTGCTGGTATTTGAAATCAGCAAAATTTTACATTTGGTATCAGCACATAACTTCCAGCATCATGACACAACATAAGCCACCATGAATAACAAACTTATAGATGGGTTTGTTAGGTGCTCTTGAGTGGAGTATGACTCATAACAATCTTATGAACAAATAATCTGAACCCTTTCCTATCCTGTGCCATCTTCTGACACATTAAAGCCCATTGTGGTGGTCATCTTTTCACTCTACTTGGTCAAAGGTCTTCCTCTCCTTGCCTGGCCATGCATGCTTCCATGCATCATGTCCCTCTCCAAGAGCACTCTGGCTGCACCCTCTCCAAGATGTATTTGTTCTTTTGGCCATCCATGGGATGTTCAGTGTTCTTCTCGAACACCACAGCTCAAAGTCACTCATTCTTTTTCTGTCATCCCTATTTGTTGTCCAGCACTCAGATACATATCAAGTGATTGCAAAGACTGTGGCCTGAATTAGATGTGCCTTGGTTCTCATACTGACACATTACTCAATAATTTGTAGAGTTCCCTAGCTGCAGATTTTCCCAGTGCAATATGGTTCCTGATTTCCTGACTGCTAATACCAAGGGTGTTAATTGTGGATTCAAGTAGGATAAAGTTGTTGACAGTTTCAATCTTTCCTCCATCTATCATGATGTTGCTTGCCTATTGGTCCAGGGGGAATAATCTTTGTTTTCTTGACTTTGAGATGAAATCCATATTGAAGGCTGCATTCCTTGATCTTCCGCAACAAGAGCTTCAAGTCTTTGTCACTTTCATCAAGGTAGGTTGTGTCATCCACATAAAACAGGTTATTGAGTAGTCTCTTTCTGATCTTGATGCCACATTCATTTCATAGAGTCCAGAATCTTGAATAATTTGCTTGACATACTGATTGAATAAGTATGGAGAGATAACACAACCCTAACACACTTTCTTTTTAATTTTAAACCACATAACAAAACAGCATCCTGGTCTAGGTATAGGTTTTACATGAGAACAATGAAATTCTCTGAGAATCTCACTGTTCTCAATGTCAGCTATAATTTGTTATGATCCTCACATAGTGGTAAGATAATTAGAGAAACAATTGAAGTATTCCATTATTTCATATTTTCCCATTGTTTCATATTTTCCATTATTTTCATATTTGGATTCATGGTCAGCATCTATGGAAACAGCAGTCAAAAAGATCAAAAGATACATTGCATTCTGGAAAATCTACTTTTACAGATATTTTTAAAGAGTTAATGAACAAGCATATTAATTTAAAGGTAACATGCACCTGACTCAACTGAATATTTTCAATTGCTTCATATATGTGAAAGGAAGACAATGAATAAGAAAGACTGAAGACTGTGAATTGTGTCGTTGGTAAAAAAAATATTGAAAACCTCATAAATTGCCAAAATACAAACAAACAAACTAATTTGTGTTGGGAGAATTCCAGCTAAGGTGCTCTTTAGAGGCAACGATGGTGGGACTTTGTCTCATACTCTTTGGAGATGTTATCAGAAAGGACCAACTCCTAGAAAAGGACATCACGCTTGAGAAAGTAAAGGGTCAGTCAAAATGCGGAAGAGTCTCTAGATTGTCACAGTGGCTGTCACAATGGCCACCCCAGAGATTGTGAGTATGACACAGGACAAGGAAGTTTATTCAGTTGTACGTAGGATTGTTATAAGCTGGAGCTGACTCACAGACAACTAACCAAGCAAGACTACCCTGACTTTCAGATATATTTTTCTATAGCATTTGTCTTTGATTTGACTCTCCTACATTTGTTTTTTGCTTAACTGTCCTCTATATTTTTGGCCACAAAGTTCTAAGAACGGTTTTATACTTACATATGTTATAACTATTGTGAAGACCTTATACCAAGTGTCTTTGTACCATAGCTTTTTAATTCAACAACTGTTGCTAGTAGGGATATTAACAACTTTCTATATGATCAGACTTAGTGTGTTTCTCCAATAAACAAAATTTCTACTGTCTTCCTTTTGACCCAGCTTACATATCCTGGTTAGTATCCTAACATTACCTTCATCCACTTCCTGAGTTCTTAATGTCTTTTTAATGAACATTCGCCTTTACCTAGGTTATATAGCCAATATTCCATGTTAATTCTTTCCTCTCTCCCTAACTTAGTTGTCCCAACAAAGGCTTCTCAGCTTTTGTTCAACATTTTTCATAGGACTGTCCCTTCTTTCCAGTTGCAGAAACTCTAATACATTAGCTCTCTTTCGCTTTCAGAGCATTGTTTCCCATTTTATAGCTATTTAATTAAAATTCCAATTTAACTGAAACTGAGAACCACAGTAAGAGTATATTTACTTATAGTCCTGTAAAAGAAGAGAAAGCAAGATGTGCTAACACTCAACACACATAAAACTCAATATATAAATATTTAAGATTAAACAAATGGCATTAGTTTTCCAGTTCTTTGGTGGTGTAGTGAACAGGGAGTTCCACTACTAATCCAAAAGCTGTGTCTCTCTGGTGGTTCACTCCACGGAGAAAGATAAACACTCATTCAATTTATGACTCAGAAACTCAATGGAGAGTCAGCTATGAGTTAGTTCTACATTGAGAGCAATATGAATTATTAATTTTTGCTTTTGTTTTTGTATCTTTATAGAGTTCTTACCCTTATTCAAGCATTGAGTAGGCTCTCAAACATACAGCAAAGATACATTTTTGGTTCTTAGGAAGTTTTCAGTCTAGTTAGAGGATTGTTGTTGTGCACCACTGAGTCAGAATTAATTTATAATTGACCCACCCTCCAGAAGGCTTTCAGATGTAGTTTAATACCATGAGAGGAGATTAACCACCTTTCTTTCATGAAGCAGGTGGTGCATTGAAATGGAATATTTTTAGGATAATAGCACAGCACCTAACCACTAGGAAGTAGTCAGGGAAATAAACAATTACAATGCAGCATTGATAAAAAAAAAGAATTTGAGACAAAAACGTAGGTATACAAACAGAAATAAATTATGTATGTCTTCATACAAATAGCTTATAGGTGTAATGTATTCATCAACACTCAAAACTCTATGTAGTGGAGTCATTTCTGACTTACAGCAAACTTCCATTAAATTTACTGAGGCTATAAATTCTACCAGGAGGACATTTTCCCTCTTTCTCTGACAGAGAAGTTGGTGGGTTTGAACAGCTGAAGTTGTCATCTTTTGATTAGCAAAATAATACTCTATGGACCATCACATCTGCTGCTAAATGATTATGTGTGCATAATAATTTAAAAATATGTACTTAATGATAAATCAGACAACAAATCAAGTTTTTCACCTTAGTTTGAAAGTAGATTTCCCCATAAGTTTTCTCTTAAAGGACTTACTAACATTAGAATGTGGACAACAATGATAATTGATGATAAAATAATAGGATTATATCTAAAAATAATTTCCTTAGTTTAGGAAATCAACGTAAGAAGATCTGCAGAAGGAAGATAGTATTCAGTATGAAACATGGAAAACATGAATCAGGCAATTTATGGAATAATCAAGGCTGAAGCTTAAATTTCATTGCTATTCTCCCTATCCTAACTTTTTATACAAAATTAGTGGTGGAAAGAGTATAGTCTTTTTAGAAAGTTATATACTGATATTAGCAGCAAGACTTTGAAAATTACTTGGCTTTATTTAACTACAGGCTGATAACCTACAACCCATAAATCTCTGGTCAGAATTATAAAAGATCAGTTAGGAAAGTGCCTGGTGCATACAGAACAAATAGCAAGCACAGTATTATTGTTTTCGATCTGGTGATGGTGCAGTGTCCTGTCAAGATATGCAATATGTTGTGCTACTAAACGAATGGAGGACAGTTCAAATCCATCAGTTTCTTTCTAGGAGAAAGATGAGCAATCTCTTTCCACAAACATTAATAGCTTTAAAAACCCTCATTGGAAACTGCAGCAGACCAAAACAAATCCTTTCAACAAAGAATCCCTGAGCCTACACCCTCAGGCAAAGATTGATGTTAAAACACAGTTATCTCCAAAAAATGCCAGGGACACAGATACTGAAATGAGACAGATACCTGCTGCTTTATGAATGAAACTTGAAAGCAGTGAATTTGGATTTTGGTTTATTGATATTTTACCTTGTTATGAGGCTAAAGTAGTTGACTTATCATGGATATCATTGGTGCATATCCTAGAAAAACACTCAAACTCATTGTTATACTGTCGTCACAACCAACTCAGAGCTGACACCACAGTGGGTGATTTTGCGCACACTGTTCGTGAGGAGCAGCTAATGGATTCAAACTGCCAAGAGATTAGCAGCACAGCTCCTTAAGGACTATGCTACAAGAACTACCTAAGAGACCTCAGGTTGTTTGTTTTTAAGCAGCAAAATCAAAGACAAATAAGCAAAAAAAAGAACTACTATTATTTTTTAAACTGAGAGGGAAATATAACATTTTTAATATTCCTAACTGAATTGCTAAGCCTTAAAATTCAATATAAAACGTAGACCGAAAAATTGTGCTCATTTATACCTGCCCATAAGTATTATGAGCAAACACCAACTATGTATTATAAGAATATTTAATATTAAAATAATGAATCAATAAAATTATTATAGCTAGGAACACAATAGGATTATGAAAACATAAAGAATTGATTTTTAGGGGAGCTTTGGTTGCTTAGTGGTAAGGAGCTGCAACTACAATCCCAGAGGCGCACGGTTCAAATCCACCAGATGCTCTGCCGGGCAAGGAGGGACAATCTCCTCCTGTACCAGTGAGACCTGATTTGACAGTACACTCACACAAAAATAATAAAATAAAAAAAAGAAGTGATTTTCCCCTATTCTAATAGTTGTTTCTGTGATTTAATTGTAAACTATAGGTGTGGGCTTTTCATTGTCCATTCTCCACTGAAAGTAAATGTCATCATTGAACTGATTCCTGGAAAACCCATTACGATTCAAAGTAAAACTATTCATCAAAAGATTTTTCAGAAATATCCTGTCAGATCTCATTTCTAAGGTACCTTTGAGTAGACCCAAACCTCTAACCTTTTGGTTAGCAGCCTAATGTGTTAATGGGGAGCATTGGTGGTCCAGGTGCAAAAAGCGGTGCTATGATCCTGAGGGCATGCAGTTCTATTCCACCAGCTGCTCTGCAGGAGGAGGCTGTGCAATCTCCTCCACTGAAATTAACTGCCTCTGAAATCCTGCCCTAGGGTCCATTTGACTCAAGAGCACACAACAGCAACAACAACAACAACAATAATAACAACAACAGTGTGTTAACCTTATACTCCATGCAGGGAATATGACTGATAGTTTCAATTTAAAGGGGATCCCTGGTGTCCTAGAGAGTAGAGAGTTGCACTGTCAACTCAAAACCACAGAGCTTGAATTCATAGGCAAAAGATGGGCAATCTTCTCCCTTGCCATTTGCAGGCTCTAAAAACCATACAGATCAGTTACGAGTAATGCCGGTATCATGTTGTTGTTGTGTACTGTAGAGTCAAAACTGATCTATAGCTTACCTTTCAGAGGGTTTTCAGAGACAGTTAATCGCACAGGAAATTACCCATCCTTCTCCCATGGACCAGCTGGTGGATCTGAACTATGTTCCTTCGGGGTTGCAGCACAGATTCTTAGCACAAAGCCACCGTCATTGTAGTACATATAAACTAATTAAGGGAGGGCTGATGTGTAGTCTGTAGGGAGTTATGATGTCAACCTAAAAGTGCTGCTAACCGAAAAGATCAATGGTTTCATGGGAGAAAGATGGAAGTTGCCCTTCAGTACAAATATACTTGGAATCAGCTGTGACTGAACATTACTGAGTGTATAACAACCTTAATCTTATTTCTCTCTGTTGGCAAATTAATAAAGAAAGACATTGACCTATTTCACCTTGGCTTTCATTGTTTCTTCTATTTCCCATCCCAGGCTTTTCTCCATTTTATTTTCAAATTTCTTCTTCATTATATTTTGAATCTCTTAATTTATTTTAGCAGAAAATTTTCAACCTTTCTATGCAGATTCATCTTGGAGAGGGTTAATCTGGGCAGCTCCTTGGAGGCAAGGATTCTGAGGCTTCATCTGACATACTTTAGATATGTTGTAAGGAGGTACCAGTCCCTGGAGAGGGACATCATACTTGGGAGGGTGGAGGGACAGTGCAGGAGGGGAAGGCTCCCTATGAGGTGGATTGATTCAGTGACTGGGGTAATAGGGGTGGGTGTATTAGAGACAGTGCGGTTGGCAAAGGACAGAGCAGAGAGTTTAGGACTTTTGTACATAAGGTCGCTATGAGTTGCAAGTGACTGATGGCACATAACAACAACAACAGGGCATATTATATTTAAAATCATGAATGGATAGTTTAGAAAATGTCCAGTTTTATCTGGAATGGAAAAAAAAATCCCCAAATAAGTAAAGCACTACTGAAAAAGAGAGACAAGGTAAGAAGCATCACACTCCCTGATTTCAAATTCTACTACACAGCCGTGGTGGTCAAGACAGTGTGTTGCTTGTATAGTGACAGACATATAGATCAATGGAATAGAACTGACAGCCCAGAAAATCAGTTTATCTATGTATGGTCAACTAATTTTTAACAAGGAGGTGAGACCAATTAAATGGAGAAATGATGGCCTTTTAAACAAATGCTTTTGGCAAAAATGGAAAACCATCTGTAGCAAACTCAAGCAAAACCCACACTTCACACCATCCACAAAACCCAACTCAAGGTGGATTGAGGAGACCCTAGGAATAAACTCAAACTCTGTAAACTACATAAGGGAAAGTCTTGGAAGAACATTAGAAGCCCTGATCCACAGCATGAGAAGTCTCTCAAGCATAATGAAAAAACTCCAACCAGGAGAGAAAAATATTGATGAATGAGACCTTCTAAGAACCAAATCCCTATGAGTATAAAAAAAACATCTCCAACAGGTCAAAAAAAGGAAACCCATAGACTGAGAAAAAAGATTTGACAAAGACATGTCTGATAATAGACTCATATCTAAAATGATGAAATATCTATCCTGACTCTTAACTAATACTCTAGCAGGTTTTCAAATGCTATAAATTGCACAGGAGATTATCCATCATTCTCTTCAGGAGCCATCTGGTGGATTCAAACAATCAGAGAGGAGTGGGTTTTCGATTAGCAAGCAGCTCACCACCCTAAGGACTGGGTTTTTACCTAAGAGATCATTCTAGTAATTATGTTTGCAATCAATAGAATTTTTCAATTATACTTACTCAAATTTTAAAATTCTGCAGTTTCTGTATGTATTCTTCAGATTGCTTGATTGAAAAATGTCATCTATCTAGAAGAGAAGATGAAAAAATAGTTTTAATACTTGAATCTTAGTTGAAAACGTTAGTTGTAAATGTTATGTTTTGTTTAACACTTGATTAGAGACAATTTGTTTCTCACAGCAGTGGTGGGGTTCAAAGTATTAAGCATCTTTTCACATTACAATATTCAAACCACTAGACTGCTAACTTGGTGGGCAGCCTGAGAAAGATATAGCAGCCGGTTTCTATAAAGATGTATTTCTTTGGAAACCCAAAGAGTCTGTCCTACAAGGACTCTGTGAGTTGTAACAGACTTGACAGCTGTGGATTTGGTTTTGGTAGCTCATTATATTTATTTGCTAATTCTTTTTTATAGTAAGAAACCAGAATCTTATGCAGCTTTTGATAAGTAGCGAACATATGTTATGAAATCTTAAAACAGCTCAAGAGGAACAGTCACCTACCATTTGCTGAAGGTCAAATGCAAGAACTTTGAAATCCACTGAGAGTTTATCTTGCAAATTAGGATTATAAGAAGCTCCAGATGTTATTTTAAATGTCCCTCTGGCTTCATGACTTTCTTCAAAAACTATACCTGGATGGATTAATAAGAAAAAAAATTAGACATTTGAATAATAAATAATATGCACATTTTATTTAATACACAAAAAAACCTTCTCATTTGATATATTGACCCTGCCACTTAGACTATTTTTTTGTGCTCTTTTTGCTTCAAAGCCAACCTGGTTGTCTTTAAAAAACAAAAGCAAAACTGTTTTCCCCCTATTCTTTTCACATATTTGTCTTTTTCTTTTAAGTCGAATCCACACTTCAAACATCTCAAGTTTTTTGTTTTTAAATTGAGATGCCTGTTGGAAGTTACCAGAACTGATAAACTTTGACCAATTATGGTAACTGATTCAAGGAGACATGTTGAGAAATGAACCATTAAAAGTTTTGTAGCAGCTTTCAGACTCTTCTTGAACACCTAGCATCCACGGACACTGCTGGTTCTCTCCAGGTAGATTGCTGTGAGGATTCCAGTTTGTGTGATAACTTTGAAACATATCTTTGAAGATACTTCTTTCATTCCAATAATTGTAAAATTGTCATGAATAACCTTTTGCCATTTAATGACACTTGTTATTGAAGAATTTATTGAAAAAGATGAAAAAATATATTCTCTTACAATACAAAGAGAATATTTTTAACTAATTTAAAATAAACTGAATAATAAAA
>NW_006399831.1:15403139-15409671 GCF_000299155.1 Elephantulus edwardii
TTCTTAGAGATATATTTATATTTAAAATGAACCATTTGAACTAAAATTCACACAATGATGAAAGTATAATTCACTTGAGAACCAAGCAAAAGATGTCATTATTTCTCCTTTTTACAAATAATTTGCTAAGCATCTGACAGCTAGACAGTGAATAAAATAAATTGGTGACTTTGAGGTGTGGTATGGGACAAGAGTACCAAACATCCAGGGACTGCCAAAAGAACAATCAAATATGTCTTGGAGAAAGTGCAGCCAGAATGTTCTTTGGAGGAAAAAATGATAAAACTTCTTTTCTCATACTTTCTGCATGTTGCTAAAAGAAGCTATTCTTTGGAAAGAGCCATCATGTTTGGAGAGGTGGAGGGTCAGTGAATGAAAGTGAGACTTTCAACCAAATGAACTGACACATTAACTCTTCCATTGGGCTCCAGCATGTCAGGAAGTTTGAGAATGGCACAGGCTAGCACAGGGTTTAGATTTGTTTTTTATAGACTCACAATGGGTTATACTAGACTCAATGGCACCTAACAATAACAACAACAAATGGCAAAACTGAGCTCAGGAAGATCTAAGAAAAGACCCTGAGGTATTAAAGCTCTTAGGTAACAGGTCTAAAATTTGGATATAGGGTTATTTGACATCAAACTCTTTAGTCCTGAAGGAACAATAGAAATAAAACTTAGAAAAGTTTAAGAGATTAGAAAAGAAGATTAGAAAGATTATGAAAAACAGACAAAAGGAGATGAAAGAAACCCCAGACAAAATGTGTCATTGCTTTCACAAAAGTAGTTGTTGGTGGGCTAATTGTAACTGAGAGAAAAAAACAACCCACAATATTGAACACAATTTACATACATGAAACACAATGTATACGAATAATAGAAATATTAATTAAAAAAAATGCTACATTTCATTCAAATTTATGTCATTGAATAGTTGATGTTATACTTTTATTTATATGCTTTCATTTGTATTCTAGTTACTTTAAACTTCTATTTAATTTGCTTTTTTGGTCATAAAGGAAAAAATAAACCTGAGAAACTATTATGAGAAAATAAGTAGACATGGCAACTAAATGGGTAGAAACATGGATTGAACTTTAACCAGGTAAAGGGCATTACTGAAAAACTGATGAAATAAGAACAATGTCTATGGCCTATTATCTTACCAAAATTAATTTTTGGTCTTTATTGTTCTATTTTAATAGATCTTTTGTTCACAGGGTCACTATGAGTTTTATTTGATATGATGGCTCCTAACAACAACAATATATCTATTCAAGATACTGTATTAAGATTAGCTGAGTAAAAGTTGCATTATAATACTATTTAATATTTGCAACTTTTCTGTTTATTTAAAAGTAATTTTCAAATGAAAAGACAAAAAAACTCATATGCTTTCTAGTGTTTCATTAAAATTGAATTTAAATATATTTTAATATCTCTCTAATATTAATTAGATAAGATTGGGTTCCATATCAAAAGTTTACAGAATCCTACAGGACCTCCCCAAGACTGGTAACACAATTACAAAATGGGCAAAAGACATGGAAAGAATTTACACAGAGAAAGATATTCAGATGGCCAACACACATATACACATGAAGATATGCTCAAAATCACCAGCAATAAGAGAGATGCAAATCAAAACCACAATGAGATATCATCTCACTCCAGTAGCAGTAGCAAAGTTTAAAATGACAGCAAACCATAAATGTTGGAGAGGATGTGGTGAAACAGAACGTTTTTATACATTGTTGGTGGGATTGTACAATGGTACAATCACTCTAGAAGGCAGTTTGGCATTTCCTCAAAAAGCTGAGCATAGAAATTCTATATGACCCAGCTATTCATTGTTTGGAGCAATGAGAACTGAGGCACAAATGGAGACTTGTACACCAATGCTCATAGCAGTGTTAGTCACCATTCCAAGAACATAGAAACAGCTCAAATGCCCAATCACAATCAAATGGATTGAGTAATTATGGTACATTCACACGATGGAATACTATTCAGCACATAGGAGCAATGATTTTTAAAATTAAGGTGGTTTTTTTAAAAACTTGGAAAGACTGGAGAGCATTATGCTAAGTGAACTCAGTCCCATAAGGATAAATACCATATAAAACCATTGTAGAGTGAGTATGAGGATCCAAGTGGGAATGAGAGGGGGAGCAGCAGAGGGCTGTGGATGAGAGGGGTATTAATCATAGGGTTGCACAGTTTGATGGGTGGAGGTGGGGGAGGGTTATGGAAGTGGGAATGATCCAGTGTGAAAAACAATGTATATGAACTGTCTCCAGCATAAAATAAAAATGAAGAACAAAAATTTATTAAGTTGTATAAACTTTAAAAATACTTTTCCCCTGTTTTTTAGGGGAATTAATTAAATATTTTTATATACTTTTAAAATTTGAATATTAACCATATTCAAGGACTTCCAAATGTGTACTGTTTTAGTTATTTGCACAATTTAAGTAATATCAAAAGAGCCAAGTTTCAAGGGAGCACTGGTGGCCTAGTCGCAAGAAGCTGTGCTGCAATATGGAAGACATGCTGTTCAAATACAGCAGATGTTTTGCTAGAGGAGGGCCAATTGCCTCCTGCAACAGTTGGATCAGATTCGATGGTACACAACAAGAAATAACCAAAACAAAATAGCCAGTTTTCCAAGTATATAAATGAATATTTATAATTTAATTGTTCATATAATAATATAATTTTCTAATCCTAGCTTGCCTCCGGAAACTCTGTGAACTTGGAGAAACAATGAAAGATATACAAGGGTTCAAGTCTTTCATTCATAGGATCATTATGAGTCATCTACAACTCGATGGCACTTACCACACCACCAACATAGAGCTGTGTGGACCTGGTGGATAGAAAGTTACGCTAACAAGTCAATGGTGGGTGATTTCAATCTGCGGCCTTCACGACTCATTCTAATGGGTTTTGGTCAAACGTTCTTCTGAGTGGTATAGCACTGGTCTGTCCATTTGCTGTATAGAGGTACATGGTCATGGTTGCTGTGATGCTAAACACTATGAAACTGATGTGTCAAATGTGATAATGGTTACTAATAGTGGACAGTGTTTCGTGGAGCTCCCCAATTAAAGCAAGCTTGGAAGCAGGAGGGCATCCACTTCTGAAATAGCTGTCTCTGGAAACTATATGAACTTGGAGAAATGATGAAAGTTACACAAGTGTTCAGGTCTTTCATTCATAGGGTCACTATGAGTTATCTACTACTACTCGATGGCACTTAACAACAACAACAATCCTAGAAGGTGGCTTTATGGCAAGAAACTGCGCTGCAATCCAAAAGGCACAGGAGTTCAGGCCACCAGCTGCTCTGCAGAGAAAACTGAGCAATCTCTTTCCATGCAATTGATTAACTTCCTCTGAAAACCCGCCAGAGGATCAGCTAGGGTCAGTTCTAACTCAACAGTACACAGCAACAACATAATCATAGAAAGTGTCCATAAGTAGTATACTTTCTTTGAAAAATATATTTCTTATATATTTATTTACATTCTGTTTATATTTATCACATTTAACTTACTTTTATTGATAGCCTAAGAAATAATAGCTATTTCAAAGGCTTAGATTTGTAGCATATAAAATTAAAATCAGTCACATCTAAATAATCTTATTCTATGAATTTTGCAAAGAATAGCATGCCGATGTGCAATTTGTGATTTAAAGAACAAATTTTGCAAAAGTGAATAAACTTTACTATTCATATTATTAGTGTACTTCCATTTTAAAAGCTTAATTATAAACTTCAAATAATAGATTGTGTATAAGAACACACGATCTAGAGCTAGACTATCTTGTCTAAAATCTTTTTTCCATTATCTGCTAATTTTATAAACATAAGCAAATTATTAATTTCTATGTCTCGTATTTTTTACCAGTAAAATAAGGCTAATTACAACTAATTCTTGGTTATTTTTATAATAAGGCAATACCTTTAAAAGTCTTTCAGATGCTATTGGTTGAGACAAAAGTAGCTCTATAATACAGGTTTATTTGGGATTTTTTAATCACAAGCTGTGACTAAGCTTGAACGTTTGGAAGATTCATTTATGTCCAGATTTATTTAAATTCCTGCAATTAAAAATTTGATCCTAATAAAATAGTGTAGATTTAGTTAATTAAAAATAAAAAATTAATCAACTTTCATTGTTTTTACTAGTTTTCTGACTTGTAATGTCAATAATCTTTGAAAAATGTTTAGGACTTAAATTTTATTAGACTTAATTATGAAATGATACCTGTTCATAGCTCATGTAACACTATCTGTTAAAAAAATAACTTATTCCTATATTTGAATTTTGGAAATAAGTTCAGATTGTATTCTAACTTATTTTTACTAATATTCTACAAAGTTACAATGAAGTAACTGAATGCAACATAAATATCTTGTGTAAATACAAAAGTTAATAAAATACACAACTATGATAATGGAGATAAAGAAATAAAAATTTATATAAATATGCTTTCAGTAGCTAATTTAGTCTGAATTACCTGGTTCAGATCCATTGATTGCCAGCCAGGACACCACAATTAATCCAGCACAAAGTACTACCAATATGGAACAGAGCGCTGTAAACACAACTTCGTAGGAGCTGAGAGAACAGCACTTTGAGTATACACTTCTTTTTGAATTCATTTTTGGTTTTTGAAGTCTAAGAACTATGTGAGCATATAGAAGTCTGCATCAGTTGGAGAGCAAAATTCTTCAGTTCTTTATAAATATTTGCAAAGCCACACTGTCTACCGTCATGTAGGACAGAGTGAACAAGATATATGAGTCGATCTAGAAGTATTAAGTCTCTATACATTAAGAAGCTCTGTAAGGGCAGTTAATCTTTAAGAAATGTAAATGAGTAAAGAAATGTTTGGAGCTATAAATATTAGTCACCTGAACAGTTCATTTGTTGGCGTGAATGAAGTATGATTACAACAAAAATGACACCTTATCATTTTGAGAACTATTACAAAAATTATGAAATTCATGGCAGACAAATTAGTCATAAGTCAAATAAGTCATGTTCTTGATATTTATTTTTAGAGAGATATTTTATTTTTATAGATCAACCTTTGACCCTTTACTCAGGTCATTATTAAAGCATTTATCTTTTTCTATGTGGGTGTAGACACACAAAATTTTATGTTCAGAAGTACATAAAGCCTAAAATGTATCTCTCAATCAAAATGTAAAAATTATATATCATTTATTGGAACATTTTTAACTTGTGTAACCTTTATTATATTATTTATACGACTTTATGCAATACAAATCATTATTGATCTAACTGAATTTAAGCTCAATTAAAAAATATATATCATATGGCTTCTTTTTGATCTTGTGAATTTATCAATGAATGAGAGTATGTGTCACTAGAGGTTTAAAGCACTTGTTTCTATTTTAAGACTATATTCTGCTTGAGGAGGACATTGCTCACTTAAGTTGGACTTTATCTCATTAATTAAATAGGTTGTGACGATTACCCTTGTAATTATAGACCTTTGCTTTATAGGAGAGTCAAGACTTATATGAAATACAAAAGTACATTTCTTATTAGAACTTTTTTACCTTGCATGACAATGAATCTAGAATGAAACAAACTAATAAATTCAAATGTATTCTGAGCTTAGTCAATTTGTATTTTACTATAATAATCAAATTTGTCTAGAAGTAAGGAACTGCCACTTAGGGCCCATCATATACTAAACTGGAGCTATTATTAGTTTCAAAGAGCAGTCAGTCACTTTATTTTCTTCTTTCCAGTTTTGTTTTTTTTTAAAGGTGTATATTTCATGCTGGAATTCTTTACCAAAATAACAACAACAACAATAAAAAGTCATTGCTATTGAGTAGGCTATTCCTTAGTTTGTTGTTGTTTTTGTGTACCTTCAGGTCAAGACTGAACCATAGCTGACCCTCTCTGAGTTTTCAGAAGCAGCATATCACAAGGGATGAGATTGCCCATCTTCCTTCTGCAGAGCATCTGTTGGAATTGAACTGCATATCATTGGGTTGATAGTGCAATTCCTTACCACTAAGTCACTGCAAGGGAGAAAATGCTCCCATACAACAAATGGTAGCTTCCTGTCACTATCCGTTCAGTTGGCATGCAACTCCTTACCACTAAGCCACCAGAGAGAGCTACATTATAGAAGTCACTAATCACTGATATCTAATTGTCCTAAAATATTCTCTTCCTTTTTCTCAAGCTACAAACTCAACAGTTTGATCTGATTTTGTGCAAATATTTTGGTATCATTGAAAATTATTAGGGCTATTTTGAGTTTTACATAGTAAAACTTCTTACAAAGAAGAAGATTCAGTAGTTGGAAAACATGCACTCAGTGACAGAAATGGAGCTGGAGAGAGAATGATCGAATTTTGCACAATCAATGACAATCAATGACAATCATAGCAAATACATTTTTAAGAGACATAAATGCAGGTTATATACCTGGATTTCACCTGATGGCATGCATAGGAATCAGATTGATTACAT
>NW_006399831.1:15411743-15419931 GCF_000299155.1 Elephantulus edwardii
GGCACATAACAACAACAACAACATTTTGAGTTTTGGCTTAGCAATTCTAATGAAAAGAAGAGGGTTATTGTTCTTGAATCCCTTAATATTCTTATTGATCAACTAGTTTATGGTATGAGACTATTCTTTTTCTCCTGCTATTGAGTTTTGGGTGTTTTTACTCTTTTCTGAATTTTCTGCTAGTTTATTTTAAAAATATGAATACATTGTTTTTAAGAACCAATTCTTTCCATTTCCCTCACTCTGCCCCATAAAATTGTACAACCCCATCCTTAATCCCCTCTTCCCTCTCCACATCCACATACCTCTGCTTTCACCCACTCTGACCCCTCTTGGGTCCTTATGCTTATTCTACAATAATGATTTTATATAATATTTATCCTACTGGGACTGAGTTAGTTCATTCAGCATAGTGCTCTCTAGTTCCTCCCAAGTTTGGTAATATTTTACAAAATCATTGCTTCTGTGTGCTGCAGTTTTCCATTGTGTGAATGTACCATCATTTCTCAATTCATTTGTTTGTGTTTGGACATTTGGGCTGTTTCCATGTTCTTGCAATGATAAATAATGCTGCTATGAACATTGAGTTTTGAAGCCCGTCACACATATTTTCGGCATGTGAGCAGAGAGACCAGTCCTTGGAGAAGGACAACATGCATGGAAGGATGGAGGGACAGCACAGGAGACGAAGACACTGGATGAGATGGATTGATACACTATCTGGGGCAATGGGGTTGGTGTGTCAGAATTAATGAGACTGGCTCAGGACAGAGCATGATTTATAGCTGCTATACATAGTGTCACTGTGGGATGCAGGCACCTCCAACCACAACATTGAATATTTGAATGGTTTGTAACTAGTATTTGTTTAATTGAAATATTGAGAAGGATGTTTTAAACTTCAATTAGGTTCTATATCCAGAACATATCTAATATGATCTCTCACTTTAAACAAGATGAGAACACCTAATTTGTAAATATTCTTTAAAACTTCACCAATAATTTGTCAATATAAAAATAATCTTAAGTCAAAATTCTGAGTCTCTGAAAATGTAGAAAAAGGCATTTCTTAGCTCACTTACCTGCACAATTTTTAGCTGACAACTATTTTATGAAAGAGTGAATACTGAAAACCAATAGAGTATAAATACTAATCTTTTATATAATTTTAAAATTTCATCGAACAGATATTGGGTGCTTCTTTTTCTAGGATAAAAACAAGGAAGCCTTTAAAGATGTGAGACATTGGAACACTCTTTTTAAGTTTGAAAAATTACAATCATTGAAGAACTGTAAAATTTATTTCCCATTCTTGAGGGTGTCATGGTGGAGAAGCATTGCACCTGTAGACAGAAAACTCATGCAAGGACAGACCTTTACTAATGTGACCTTGAACAACTTACTAAAACACTTTTTAAGCTTCCTTATTTTTTTATTTGAGAATAAAGTTATGGATCTGAAAATCTCTTCCACCTCAAAAATTTCCTGACTTTAAAATTTTTATGGTCCCTTCCAAAAGAATGTATTTTGTTTTATGCACCTTCACATAAAAAAAAAAAGTCTTTTCCCTACAGATTCCTTTAGATACTCATCTGAAAACCACCTATGTGAAACAATTGTCTTTTAAAACATCTTCTTAAGATCTTTTCCTTGTGACCTTTCATTCTCACTGTAGCTTCTCTTTTTTCTTACCTTGTTGGAATGCAGTGAAAGAATATTTACTTTCCCTTTGTTTATGCAAATTCTGCTTCTTAGTTCTTCATCCTTTGTTCCTACTCCATGTGAGGCTTCCTACCTCACCATCTAAAAGTTACTCTCAACAAGCATATCTCCCTAATCTACTATTTTCTGTAAAGTGGATTATGAAACTATTGAATAAAAAGCAAC
This sequence comes from Elephantulus edwardii, assembly GCF_000299155.1. NCBI lineage: Eukaryota > Metazoa > Chordata > Mammalia > Macroscelidea > Macroscelididae > Elephantulus > Elephantulus edwardii. The sequence goes on from NW_006399831.1 coordinate 15,413,631, forward strand.
GTGAGAGAGGACATGCTAAACTGAGTGATAGCACTTAACTGTTCCAAAGGAACAGTTCATGGCAGTATTCAAAAATAGACTTGTATTTCAGGAGTGAAAAATTAACTAGCTTGAAAGAGATTGGTTTTTCCTAGAAGAGGTTACCACACTTTTTATAGCATCACAGTGGTTAGAAGGGAGCTTTGAAAAAAATATCAGCATGTTCTTTCTATCAGCTGCTTGTTTACGTCATTTTCAAAGAAGTTCCTGTGTATCCAGAATCCTAACCAATTCACAGTTCCTTAATTTTATATTGTTGAGTCAGCCACATCTGTAACTTAGGCAGGATTTATCTCCTCAACATGTTTCTTTTTAACTTTAATCATCTCAGTGCCTGGAGGTCAAAAGATTTTTTTATATTGAAAGAGAGTGAGCATACTTGTCAAACGTGCTCAGTACTCTTTTATCTAATTGCCCTCCTATCATCTCCAAAGTGCTATACCAGGCTTTCCTGTGTTCAGAGGATAAGTTTTCCATATCAGCTCACTAGCACTTTCAGAAAGCACAGTCCCTTTGTTCCTAAGTGAAAGAATAATGACAAAGTAAAAAAAAAAAGTCATCTAGTCAAGGAAACAAAAGTAGAGAAGTATAAAATGATTGCCAATATTATCTACCTGTATATGTAGCTCATTAGTGTGTGATCTAGGTCTCGAAAGTTGAAGGAAAGTTTGGACTCAATTTTCTGCCTTCATCTTTGTTGTTGTTGTAAGGTACCATAGAGCGAGCACAACTCATAATAACATTGTGAACAACAGATCTGAAATCTGTCCTATCCTGTGCCATCCTCACAATATCTGACATACTTGAGCTCATTGCTGCACTCACTTTATCAATCTATCTTGTTGAAGTGCTTCCTTTATTTTGCTGACCCTCCATTTTTCCAAGCTTTATGTCTCTCTCAAAGGTATAGCTTTCCTAGCAACATGCTCAAAGTATACGAGATAAAGCTTTGTTATGTTTGCCTCCAAGTAACACTCTGGCAGCACCTTTTCTAAGGCATATCTGTTTGTTCTTTTGGCAGTCCATAGAATCAGTACTCGTCAATGTATCTGAAAGCTGGACAATGAATAAAGATGACAGAGGAAGAACTGATGCCTTTGAACTCTGGTGATGGAGAAGAGTACTGAATATTCTATAGGTTGCCAAAAGAATAAATAGCTATGTCTTCGAAAAAGCACAACCAGAGAGCTCCTTGGAGGCAAATATGCCAAAGAGTCAGGTTTAGAAATGTAGAGGATCAACAGAAGAGGAATTCTTATATCTATATTCATATTATAGTTACTAAAGTGGCATTTTATACCAAGTACATTTATTGTTTCTTAATATAAATGTTATTTGCTATTCCTTATTAATAATGTCAGTACTTAAGTGAAAAGTAGGTAATGGAACCTTGTTTAAATAATGTGCACTGCACTAAATATTGTGTGTTTAAATGATGTATTTCTTAATAGTGCTGTTACTATTAGTTGAAACAAGAGAACTAGAAATATAATAATTCACAACAACCAGATTAGTCAAAGAAAGTTGATGCAATGAAAAAGGTGTATGTTTAGTGAAGGTGGTTAAATGAAAGGAATTAAATAGGATAATAAAATGTTTACTTGATTTCCTTACATAAGGTCCTTAGAGATAAAATGCCTGTATAAAATAAAAATAGCTTTTGAAAGAAACAAGATTGTTGTGGAGATCATTGTTACCTTGATATCCATTTTTTTCAGTCTTGTCTTTTGTGTTCTTTTAGTTAAGATCAGGGAATGTAAGAAAAAAGCAATGACTTTAAGGAAGTTGATCAAAATCATCTTTTTTTCTGAGATCTAGAATACGAAGGAAAACAACAAAATGGGAGTTGACTTATATGTCTGACTAGCAGACCCAAACAACACCTTTCCTTAATGTGTTGATTATTATATAAGAATTATTTTATCAGTGTATTTTCTTTTTAATTTTTTCAATTTTACACTGAAATTATGAATTTTATCAGAGAACCAAATGTAACGTGTGAACTACATTAAAAGCTAAAAAAGTTTTCTTTAGGATACTTGTTTAATTTTTTTTTATATTTTAATAGTAATTTTATTTGTACTCCTCTATTGCAGTACAGCAATGTGCTAATTTTTACATTACCTGCCAGGAAAGTGTTAATTCAGTTGTTTTCTTTCTCTCCTTTCTTTCTTAAATTTACCTTTAAATTTTCCTAATTCTTATAATTTTAGGACATTTTTATACCACATTATCTATCAATTTTGTATTGTTATACCTTTAAGTGGTGTATGACTCACAGTGACCCTATGAACAACATATTTGAACCTTATTCTATCCTGTGCCATCTCATCAACTCTAAGACACTTAAGCTCTTTACTACAGTCATTGTACAATCCATTTCATTGGAGTACTTACTCTTTTTTTTTTCTCATCCTCTAACTTTCTAAGAATAATGTTTCTTTCCAAGGAAAAGCATCCTCCTCTAGCAATATGACCAAACTATGAGAGGTGAAGCTTTGCTCTTTTTGCCTACAAGGAGCACTGTAAATGCACTTTTTCAGAGACTTATTTGTTTATTATTTGGCAGGCCAATAGATATTCAATACGCTTCTCTAATATCATAATTTGAAGGTATTAATTCCTCTATTATGCTTATTCATTGTATAACTCTCAGATACATAGCAAGTGATTGAAAAGACCATTACTTGGATCAGGCATATCTTAGAGTTCAGATTGACATCATTGCTTGTCAATATTTAGAGAGGTCTCTGAAAATTGACTCACACAATGCAATATGTCTTCTGATCCCCTGACTGCTAATACCAACAGTGTTGCTTGTGGATTCAACTAAGATAAAATAATTGACGTCAATCCTTTCTCCATCTATCATGATGTTGTCTATAGACCTGTGGTCCTTGATTTTGTATAGCAAATATTTCAAGCCTTCCTTATTTTCAACAAGTAAGGTTGTGTCATCTCCATAACACAGGTTGCTGATGAGACTTTCTTTGATTCTGATGCCACATTCTTTCTCATAAAAATCCTATAAAAGAGCTGAACAAAAAATTTCAAAGGATAGCCTTAGAAAAATAGGCAAAATATCCTAATGAAATGTGCAGAGCCAGGGATTGTAGAATAAAAAGTAAAAAGTTGCTTGATATATCTCACGCTGACAGAACTGAAAAACAAATCAAACCTCAAGTGGCAATACCGTGAGATGCTAGTGACAAAATCTTGAATGATAAAAGAAACACCCCAAAAAGATGGAAAGAATGCACAGTTACTGTATCAAAAAGAATTGATCACCACTGAAAAATGTCAAGAAATACCAGATTTAAAAAGCCAATCATAATAAAGGAAGAATTTCAAGCTGCTCTGAAACCAATGGTAAAAATTTAGGTCCCAGGAATTGGTGGGATTAAAATCAATCTTATTTAATAGTCTGTATTTAATTCCATGCCATTGTAAATATCTCTAGATCACTGAAAGCATTAGAATCTTTATTAACACTCACTATTACTCTTTTGGAGCTCTAGTGGCTCAATATTAAGAAGGTGCCCTACCAAGACAAAGGCACATGCCATAAAGCACTACTTGATCCATGGAATGGATGAACAATGCCCTCTCATGTGTTTTAAAGCCTCTGTAAACCTATTGGAGGATCAGCTATGAATTGACTGCAACTTAATAGCACACAACAGCAATATTCCTTTGTTATTATGTCATATCGTGGATGTTTGCATTTGGTGTGATGATAGAAGCTGTGCTATCATTTGGTATGTCTAATACTAGCAAGGTCACACATGGTGAACAGGATTCCTTGGAATTTCTTCACTAAGACAAAGATGGATTGACTAACCATTTCTGAGTAATGGGCCCTCTAAAATCTCACAAATAGCAGATTGTTGTCTATTATACTGGAGAATGAACACGTCAGGTTGGAAGATATTTTAAATATGACTAGTCCCTACACTAGAAACTACCTTATTGGTGTGAATGGAGTAAAGCTTTAACTCAAGGAAAAACCTTTATTTGCTGAAACTCAAATGAGAAGTAGCTGCACATATCCATCAATATATATTGTTGTTGTTGTTATATGCTGTCAAATTTGAACTGAATCAGAGCTGATTCTCCAGTGTGCTTTCAGAGTTAGTCAATCAAATGGGAAATTGCCCATCTTTCTCCCGTGGAGTGGTAGGTGGATTTGAACCACATTCCTTTGGTATGGCAGTGGAGCTCTTCACCATTAAGAGATTAGAGATGAGATATATGAGATATGGATTAGAAAAATCAGAAGTTACTGAAAATGAATCAGGAGACTTAGTATTGAAAAACTTGCTATATTATCAAAGGCAATCTACAAATACAATGAAATACCAATTTTGGTCTCATTATAATTTTCAAAAGAGATGAAAAAAGTAATCATCAACATTATACGGAAAGATTAGAAATCATAAATAAGGAGAGTTGTAGGGAAGAAAAACAAAGTAGAAAACTTCACATTTCCTGATCTTAAAACATACTACACAAGCATAGAAATCAAAACAGCCTAATACTGATACAGTTACAGAGGCACAAACAATGGAATAAAATTGAGAACCTAGAATTAAATCCACCTAACTGTATGCATTATAGTTGTCCCTGTCCTTGGCACAAGTGTCTTGACCCACTTTTTTCTTTGTTCTACCATCTATCAAGATACCCATCCACTTCGACCCACTTCCTTCAACATCTATTTCCCATTGTCCAGCCCTTGATATGATAGCTTATATCTAGAGCTTCCTTGGCTTTTGTGATTCCAGACACGTCAGTTGCTAACAGTTTCTTATGATTAAAACACACTAAGAAGAAAGATTGACCATCCACTTCCAAAATAGCAGGCCTCTGAAAACCCTATGTACAACAGAACACACGTAGAAAGACAGAAAGGGCAACTGAGTATGGAAATACAAAAAAAGAGGAACCAGTTGTAAGTAGACAATAGTGACTGGGACATGGAATGCGAGAAACATGAATGTAGGAAAATTAGATATTGTTAAGGAAGGAATGGGATGTGTAAACATTGACATACTAGGCATTAGTGATATGAGATGAACCAGTATGGGGCATTTTGAGTCAGATTATTATATATATATTATCTTGGAGATGAAAAGGTGAGGAAAAATGGGGTTGCTTTCATAGTTAGAAAAGCCATTTAAGATCCGTCTGGAAGTACAATATTGTGAGTGACAGGATAATATCCATATGCATAGAAAGAAGTCTGGTGAATACCACTATCATTCAGATATATGCGCCAACAATCAGAGCCAAAAAAGAGGAAATAGAAGATTTCTACCAACTTTTACAGTCGGAGATCGATTGAGCATGCAATCAAGATGCATTGATAATAATGGGTGACTGGAATGCAAAAGTTGGGAACAAAGAAGAAGATTCAACAGTTGGAAGACATAGACTCAGTGACAAAAATGAATCTGGAGATAGAATTAGTGAATTTTGCACAATCAGTGACTTATTCATTGCAAACACATTTTTTAAGAGCTATAAATGCCGGTTATACACATGGATCTCACCTTATGGTACACATAGGAATCAGTTTGAATACATTATGGAAAGAACCGCTGGAGAAGCTCAACATCAGCTGTGAAAACTAGGCCAAGAGCTGATTGTGAAACAGACGACCAAATAGGCATATGCAAGTTCAAGCTGAAGCTGAGGAAAATTAAACTGAATCCATGGAATCCAAAATATAACTTTGAGTCTATCCCACCTGAATTTCAGAACCATCTCAGAAATAGGTTTGAGGTTTTGAACATGGTTGAGTGAAGACCAGATGAGTTGTGGGACGATATCAAGGGTATCATCCAAGAAGAGTGCAAATGTTCATTTCAAAGACAGAGGAGGAAGAAAAGACAAAAATGGATGTCAGAAGAAACTCTGAAGATTGCACTGGAGTGCAGAGAAGACAAAGCACAAGGAAGAATTCAAGATAGTAAAAAGTTGAATAGAAGATTTCAAAAGGCAGCACGGGATGACAAAGTAAAATATTACAATGAAATGTGCAAAGAGCTAGAGTCAGAAAACCAAAAGGGCTGAACTCGCTCAGCATCTCTTAAGCTCAAAAACTGAAGAACAAATTCAAACCTCATGTTGCTATAATCAAGGATGCTTTAGGCAGAATATTAAATGATCCAGGAAGTATTAAAAGAAGATGGAAAGAATATACTGAGTCATTGTATTCAAAGGATTTGGTAGACACAGAAGAATTTCATGAAACAACATA
>NW_006399831.1:15420411-15422696 GCF_000299155.1 Elephantulus edwardii
ATCATAACAAACTGTGGCTGACTCTGAGGGGAATGGGAATCCCAGAACACTTGATTGCTCTAATGAGAAACCTATCCTTGCACCAAGAGGCAGTCATCAGAACAGAGCAAGGAAACACTGCGTAGTTCAAAATTGGGAAGGGCATAGGCCAGGAATGTGTCCATATTGAAATTGTTGATAATTTCAATTTTTTCTCTGTGTCTTGTTGCTTGTTAATCCCTAAGAAGAAAGAACTGCAACAGAAACGAACCTACACACACTTGTGTTTATTGCAGAATTATGTACAATAGTAAAAATTTTGAAACAACCCAAGTTTCTATCAATGACAGATGAACAAAGCAATTATGGTATATTCAGACAATGAACTGTTTTGCATTATTAAAAACTGATTAAAAATTTGTGAAATAGTGTAAATATAAATAAATCTAGAACATATTATGCTGAGTGACATAAGTCAGTAATGAAAAGAAATTATGGTGTAAATCCATCAATACAAAAAGGTAAGGAGAAAATAATGAAGTTGTTAACAATTTAATTTTACTTGAATCTACTACCTGCACCCATTCAATAGCAATTAGGAAATTAAAAGATGTTTTGTAGTAGGCAAATCTCTAGTCAAATATCTTTTTAAAATACTAATGATCAAAGTTAACTTTCTTTAAAGACTAACATACACTTTACTAAAGCTATGATATTTTTAATTTTTTCATAAGCTTGTGAAAGCTGAACAATGAATAGAAAGACCAAAATTTATAAAAGTTTTCAAATTGTGGTGTTCCTTCAGAATATGGAATATCTCACAGGCTGCCAAAAGAGCAAACAAGCCTGTCTTAGACGAAGTGTCACCAACGTGCTTCTTGAAGGCAAGAATAATGAATCTTTGTCTCATATATTTTGGACATATTATCAGGTAAATTGGTAAGAGATTTTATGCCTGGAAAGGTAAAGGATCAAAAAAGGAATGGAAGACTCTTGACTACGTGGATTGAGACAGTGACTGCTATAATCTTTAGCTTTTCAATGATTTATAAGGGTAGTACAGGATTGAAGAGGTTCTGATTTGTTGAAGGAGGGCTGCTAAGATTAAGAATGAACTTAATGGCACTAAAAAGTAACAATAGCATTATTGATAATTATTAATAAAAAGCATTTGGGATGAATATTTAATGTTTCATTTATACAATTAGCCTCTTGCCTGTTGACTTCCTGTGCTTTTTTGACACCATCATTTTTTTTATTATTTGAAGTTCTAATAATACTCTAAACTTCTGTTTTTTACATAAACTTTCCAAATTCTTAGTTTCCTAAAAATTTTTCAAATTAGTTGTTTTAGTTAGTCTTTGCCATATCTAGATGACTTTGAACTTTATTTTGTTATATTCCAACCAAACCAGATTGCCTGCAATTAAGTCAATTGTAGTTCTTAGTGACCCACAATGGTTTTCCAAGCTTTTAAATCTTAATAAGATCACACTACCTCATCTTTCTCTACATTAAATAATCTCTCTTTTATTTCTTCTTTATTATCCTCTTGACACAAACAAAATACTAATTTTTCCCATTCCCTAGGAAGATAATCCAACAGAATGTGGAAATTATTAAACAATATCAATAATATCACATGCAAGCAAAATACCGAAGATCATTCAAAATTTATTACAATAGTACATAAATAGAGAAATTGATAATCTCAAATTGGATTTAGAAGTGGCTGTTGCACCAGGCTGTGGTATCAGCATGATTACTGAGGTCAGATGGATTTTGGCCAAAAGCAAAGAATACCAAATGAAGGTCTGGTATTCATTCAAATCATTGAATGAATGGTCATTCTGAAGATCATTCAAAAAAAGATCATTTAAAAATTACTGGAAGATCATTAAAAAATTACTAGAACAGTAATACATGGAAAACATCCAGAAATTCCGAAGACTATTCAACAATTACTAACTAGAGCAGTACATACATAGTCAGAGAACTTCACAAAATTCAAGTTGGATTAAGAAGAGGCTGTTGAACTGGGCAACAGATGGATTGTGGCTGCAAGTAATGAATAACAGAAAAATGTCTATGCTTTTGACTATGCAAAGCATTTGTCAGTATAGATTATAAAAAATCACGGCTAACATTGAGAAGAATAAGAAACCCAGAATACTTAATTGTGCTCATGTGAAACCAAGAGAGTGCTGGGAGAATAAAGCAGGGGAACGCCACATGATATAAAATTAAGAAAGGCTTTTGTCAGCAATGTATCCTTTGTCCACACCTGTTCATTCTGTATGTTGTTG
>NW_006399831.1:15423081-15425390 GCF_000299155.1 Elephantulus edwardii
CATGAGCAAATTATTTGAGAAGCTGCATTCTACAAAAAAAAGCATATGGCATCAGTGTTTGAGGATGATTCATAAATAACCTTCATTATGCAGATGATACAATCTTGCAGAAATTGAGGCAGACTTGTGCTTGCTACAGAAGATCAAAGAATAGAGCTTTCAATATGGTTTGTATCTCAAGATCAAGGAAACATAAATTCTCAACATCATGAAAACTGGAGCAAAGATTGAAAGTATCAATGACTTCAATTAGATACATAATCAGTATTCCTGATATTGGCAGTTAGGAGATCAGGAGATGCACTGCACTGGGAAAGTCTGCAGTCAAAAGTCTCTCCAAATTATTGTGGATCAATAATTTTAGCTTGAGGACTAAAGTGCTCCTCATTCAGTTAATTGTCTTTTTAATCACTTGCTATGCATCTGAGAGCTGGACAACGAATAGAGATGAGAACAGAATTTATGCCTTTGAACTATGGTGTTTGAGAAAAATACTGAATATCCCATGAACTGCTAACAGAATAAACAGATATGTTTTGGAGAAGGTGAAGCTAGAGTATTCCTTGGAGGCAATGATGATAATCTCACATACTTTGTGCATATTGATGGGAGAGGCTATCTGTTGGAGAGTGACATCATTTTTCAGAAGGTGGAGGAACAACAAAGAAAGAAAGACCCTTGACTAGGTGGTTTGACACAGTGACTGCTACAATGAGTTCAAGTGTGTCAGAAATTGTGAGGATGGCACAGGATAGGACAGAATTCAGATCTGCTTGTCACACTTGATTCAACAGCACCCAACAACAACAACATATTTAAATTGTCATTTCCATTTCCACCCAAAGTATTTCATTGAAGTGAAATAAAATTCCTACTTAATGAGAGTAAGACAACAATGATAAACCATTTCATGAATTTTACATATTCTTGCTACTCTCTTCTTTATATGGAAGTCATGCCAGAGCAAATAAGCAGATGCAATAGAGGACCTCTAGGAATATGGAATAAACAAAGTGCTGTAGAGAGATTCCAAATTATAGTTATACAATTAAAATAGCTAATATACTCTCTTTGGCAGAATATGATAGAAAAAAATTTATCTTTCTGAAACATTTTAAGATTTCTATTACATAAACTACTATCCATGGAGATGGGCATCATGGTTAGAGGGATGGAGGGCTAATGCAGGAGAAGAAGATCCTGGATAAAATGGATTGACACAATGACTAGAATGACATCAAGTGTATCAAAGATGGTGATGTTGGCTCAGGATAGGATAAGGTTAAGAACTGTTGTTCGTAAGGTTGGTATAAGTGGTAGGTGACTGGATGGGATATAAAAACATATTGAACAGGTTTGTGTGTGTTAATTATTTAATTAAATTCAATCTCTCAACAATCCTGTGATAAAAACAGAGTAAACTTCTCAGTGTTCAGTATTCTCTATAGAAGTTTCTGATCTAGAAAATGAAATTAACTCATTAGCAAAATGATCCTGATGAATTGCCAGAAACTAATAGTGTTCAACGTGAATTGATTTATTTTAGGAAAATAATGAGAATACTGAGCACCTGCCGGTGTCTTGAAATAATAAGAGTAATGTAGTAATACAAACATCTACACATATCTTTACTCAAATGTACAGACAGAAATATATACAAGGAAGCATGTATATAATCACATACACATATGTATACATATATGCACGTATGTACATATATGCATATATACACATATATGCACATACATATATACATATATACATATGTACATATATACAAGTATGCAGATACAGTCACATATTTATTCACACATTAAAAACCACACTTATAAAAACACACACATAATTAGGATATACTTGCAATGAATGCTCTTTCTATTACACAAGGAAGTTTTAAACAAATTTAGAAGTCTTTCCTTCTTTGCCATAGTTATAATATAGAGACCAGTAGGACTTGTCTCCTAATAATTTCAGAAAAATTTCCACTTTCCATCTGATCTTTCTCCTTCTCAGGTAACCTTTTCTATTAATTTGATCTTATTATATTCACCAGCAATTAACACAAACAAATTCTATGTCTGTATTTTTGGCTATTTATGTACTGGACGTCATCACCAATTGTAGAGATGCTTTCTCAGTGGCCAAGTCAGGATGTGTAAAGAATGTAACCTAATCCACAACATAAAGAGTCTTCCAAGTATCCTGAAAAATTTACAACCAAGAGAAGATAAAATAGATGAATGGGACCTTCTAAGAATCAAATCCCTATGCACATCCAAAAACTTCTCCAACAGGGTAAAAAGGGAAGC
>NW_006399831.1:15426666-15437351 GCF_000299155.1 Elephantulus edwardii
AATAACAATAAAAAAATTAAAAAAATAATGTAACCTAAGAAGGGGGTTTTAACACAAATCCTCCTTAATAGGGTTGTAGAAATTGTCTAAGAAATAAGATCTTGGGCCCCAACTGTTATCTAAATACCCCAAATAACTGAAAAGTTTTCACATGAGCAAATCTTTATAAAGAATTTACCTTTGGGCCAATTTCTAACAATATAATCAATTTCTAACAACTTCTCACAGTAGAAGCAGGTATTCCCAAGCATTTTGGTTTACACTACCAAATCAGCAGTTTTTACAACTTGTTCTGGAAAATAAACATGGCAAGCATTTGATGATGATTAAAAAATTGTTTTTTCATAGAAATTCTGAAATTAAATCTTGCAAACAATCCTTTTAACTCACCTAGTAAAAATATTGGATGCAAGACTCTTTCCCCATTTTGCACGATCCTTCTTCTTTTGACCTCAATGAATATTTAACTTGTTCATGATTTTTGTTTTAACTTCCCCTTTTGTACACTTAACCATTCCTGCCTAAGACTTTGTTAAGGCTCATGATATTTTGATTTGTCTGATTTAATGATTGCCCCTATTTGAATGGATATTTAATATTGAATAAATCTTCTGAATCTTGTCTTAAAATTTTAGTGATTTCTAACCCTTATAGCTGAATAATATCTAAATTAGAATGTCTGAGGTCTGGTGGCCAACTGGTAAGAAGCTATACTACCGTCCCAAAGGCATGTGGTTCGAATTCAGCAGAAGGATGAGTAACATTCCTGTGTGATTAAACTGCCTCTGAATTGAAAGTCAGCTATGAATTGGTTCTGACTTGACAGAACATAACAACAACAAAAAAAGATTTATAGATTCTGAAAATTGTGTAAAAGAGAACTTCATACCTTATTATGAAAAGAGTTATAAGATCTTTCCTGCTCCTATTAACCTTTTTATCGACTGTAGCTGTGGCAAGCTGTGATGAGAATGTAATTCTGTAGCCAATGATGTAGAATTGTAATGACTTTATATTCACATATACAGATATTACAGTGGGCATATTTTTGTGATAAATTAATTATTAGTGTCTGTACATCTGGAAGGTGTCCTCATGGCCAACTGTGTTACTTCTTGTTGGCTGCTACAGAAAGGGTGCCAGATTCTAATTCATCAGTCTCTCTGAGGGAGAAAGATGGGATGTCTCCTCCAATAAAGATTTAGAGCCTTAGAAAACTGATGAAGTAGCAGCGAGAGTTGAAATTGTCTGGATAGCAGTATTTATTTTTTTTATATTTTGTTTGATTGGGTATCAACTTGAAGCATACAGCATTTAATTAGGCCAATTATCATAAAGAAGTACTGTATGGATGGCCTATTAGAGGAAATAGCACCCCAATTATCTTTCACTTTTACATCTCTTTCCCTTTATCTCTTTGAATTAATTATAAATTTTTATATAAAAATATGTATCTGGCACTTGATTCACAAAAGAGAAGATAATTATTTGAAGGTATCAAAATAATCTTGCTGAGTCTGTAAAAAAATTCCTAAAACAACAAATACATTCATAAACAAAAATGTATTGTCTTTGGGTTAGAACCTTTTGATCTTCCAGCAGGTTTCTGAAGGTTGTTAATCACATGGAAGGAACTGGCGATTATTCTCCCGTGGCGTAATTGGCACATTCAGTCCACCACTGAGGCACTGCCTCCAGGTTGGCAGTAGAGTTACTTATGGTTTATGACACCAGGGCCTCTTACAGCAGCCATGTTGTTGTTGTTATGTGCCGTCGAGTCATGAGAGAAGGAAAATCAGTATTTATCTGGAAATGTAATTTGTTTGTTGAAGTCACTATGTAAGGGCCATATCTCTGAAAAAGGAAGAGTTTATGTGATTTTTCAATTGTCAAAGATTGTATCTTTGGAAACCTAGTATACCACCCTGTCAGCGAAGTATTACCCTCTACTTTACTGATATATATTTGACCATGTCAGATGAGATGCTCAAGAATATCCTTCTCTATTTTCATGTGAAGTTTCTAGCTAATTAAATGTGGATAAAAATTAATCACCTGTTTAACCATATCTTATCGTTTCTCTGTCACAGAAAAAAACACTCTCTTAAATAATAGTGTTCTGTCAGTCTTGATCTTAGAATAAAGATTATGTGAAGCATAAGCACAGCTGATTAACAATGGATGTATAACGTGTGTGAGAGAAATAAAAAGCCAGGTGATGATGTTATTGTTGTTGTTGTTATGTGCCCTCAAGTCACTTGCGACTCATAACGACCCTATGTACAACAGCCCTAAACTCTGCTTTGTCCTGTGCCAATTGCACTGTCTCTGACACACCCATCCCGATTACCCCAGTCACTGAATCAATCCACCTCATAGAGGGCCTTCCACTCCTGCGCTGTCCCTCCACCCTCTCAAGCGTGATGTCCCTCTCTAAGGACTGGTCTCTCCTTACAACATGTCCAAAGTATGTTAGACAGAGCCTCAGAATCCTTGCCTCCTAGGAGCCGATAGCCTGTATTAATATTCTTCAGATCTATAATGAAGGAGTGGCAACCACTCCCTAAATAATATCCCTCCAGCAGCAAATTGCAAATCCTGGCAAGGTTGTGGAGGAACTGCAACACTTACTCATTATTAGTGGGACTGTAAAATGGTGCAACTACTATGGAAGGCAGTATGATGCTTTCTCAAAAAGTTGCAAATAGAAATACCATTTGACCCAGCAGTTCCTTTACTGGGAATATACCCTAAGAAACCAGAACTGCCACCAAAGTAGATATATGCACACTCATGTTTATTGCTGCTTTGTTCACAATAGCAAAGAGGTGGAAGCAACCCAAGTGCCCATCAACAAATGCATTGATAGAGAGCTGTGGTATATTCACACAATGGAATACTATACTGCATTGAAAAACAAGGAACTCATGAACTATTGTTCAAAAGGGGTGACCCTCAAGGACATTATGCTGACTGAAATATCTCAGTCATAAAAGGACAAATATTGCATAGGGCCACTGTTGTAAAATGGGACTGACATCAGGGTGGGGGGAATCCTAAGAAAAGAGGGGATACAGGATGTTTATTTCATTGAAACAGATGAGGGAGAGAACTATTTAAAAGAATATAGAATTAGATATGTTTTTCATGACAAGATTACAGGAAAAAAATGCATAATAAAATGGGCTGTGGACTTGCAGGGGATTGTGTAACAATGAAAATTGTTTTTTTTTCTTTTCAAAAAGAAAAATGAACTGGGGGAGGGGTGGGAAAGGAGAAAAATGTGGAACAGTGAATGAATGGGAGGAAAATTAAATGGAAAGAATATACTGTAATATCATTAATTAAATCATTAATTTAAAAAACCCACAAAACCATGGCTACAGAAACTCTACAAACTTTGATAAATGTCAATAGCTGTAGTTGTAGAGAGGCTTCAGGCCTTTTGTTCATAGGGTCACTATGAGTTATGCTCGACTCTAAAGTAATCAACAACAACAACTATACAAAATTGTCAAAGTCATTATTAGCTTTGTAGTAATCTTTATTTCTCTATTAAATATCTGTGATGTAGTTTGTGCTTTTATAGAATACAAATACAAGTTATTTGCTAATGATATAACCAAGTTTGTCCCTAGCAGTACTCTTCAGTAGTAGAGCCTATATAAGACCTAAAATAATTAGTAGTTGGATTTAGTAATATCACCACTCGTATTGCATTGCACAGGGCAAAGAAGGTTCAAATTACAGGCACAATTTGGTGGAGGAAGGTTAATTAAGGGGTTGCACAATTTTTTTGGCTGTTGTTTGAGGGGATTGGGAAAGATCTAGTGTGAAATCAATATATTCAAATTTTGTAAATAAACTAGAATAAAAAATAATGTAAAATAGAGTGATATGAATGACTGTATGAAACACAATGTAAATGAAAGATTGCATAAAACACAATGTATATGAATGAAACATACTCTAAAGGTATTAATGAATATCAATTAAAAGATTTTTTAAAAATTACAGGGACAATTAAGTCTATGATTGTACTAAATATATTTTCAACTTTGCTTTTTTGTTAGATTCTTTCAAAGAGAAATACAAATAACATGGTCAGTGCACAGATGTGAAGGTAGTAGTCCTAGTAAGTGCCATGTAGGTGTCACTTTGGAATTTAATCAGATTAGAATGGGATTAAATCAGATTGCAATGGTTTAGAGCAAAAGCAATAGAATATGTAATCAGAATATTATACGTGAGAATTCTTTGTTTTGCTTCCAAGAAGTGCCTAGAAAGAATTTGAGTGTTTTTATTTAAAGTTTGATCTCTGAAAGTCAGCAGAAAAACCTGGAAATAATATTCAACATCAAAACTATAAAGCCAGTTATAATGAATAAATCAATAGTTTATAAAATTTTGTTATATAGTCTCCAGCATAATTGCGATCACCATAGCCATTATGTTTCAACTATTGATTCTCTTTTTGTTTCTAACATTCCTAGTTTAATCACCACCAGCTATCACTAGCAATAATCAATGAATCTTGTTTGCATATTTGATTAATTCCAGGCTCCAGCAATCGATAAAAATCTTCAATTTCTTCATCTTTGACATTGGTGGTTGGTGTATACATTTGAATAATAGTTACACTACTGTTATTCCTTGCTGGGATATCGATTCTAACCTATCCTCAGAATCACTGTAATTCAATACAGTTGCTATTTCTTTTTCTCGTGATAAATGAAATCCCATTCTTCTATATTTTGCCATTCTTAGCATGATAAACTAAATAATTCTCTTATTCATAAAGGTTTATGCTAGTCCATTGCCTAGGATATTGATTTTTATGCATTTCACCTCATTTTTAGCTTCTATTTTTCCTAGATTCATTCTTTGCACATTCCAACCTCTGATGGCTTAGTAGTCATGGTGCATGTGTCAAACCCACCAGCTACTCTGTGGAAGAAGTATGAACAATCTCCTCCCATGCAATTAATTGCCTCTGAAAACCCAATGGAGGGTCAGCTATGAGTTATGTCCAACTCGATGGCACACAACAACAATAGATATTTGAGGATATTCTCATTTTGAGTTATTCCAATCAGAAAATGAGGATCCCAATAGTTTTGCTAGATCCATGCTATTAAAGTTGACTCTGCCTGGAGGAGGTAAAGTTACTCTAGCTGTATTTTGAGTTTCTTCCGAACTGAAGATTGCAGCTCCTTGAAATTTATCAAACCATATTGTGCAGTTATCCATAAACTTTTCAGTCTCTCACTCTCTTTTTTTTTAGAAGTAAGTCACCAGGTCTCGTCTTTCCTGGCTTCTCTTTTTCTTGGAAGTTAAGTTGAAACTAGTCTCTCATGGATGAACCAGCTGGCATTTGAAATAATGTAGTGATACACATTTTATATGGGCCCTTGATCTTTGATTATTATGCCAGATTTTAGAATTCATAAATTTTCCAGATGTTGTTTACAGTTTCCTGTGGTCCATTCTGATTATAAAGGGAAGACGATTTACACAGGTGCTATAAAATGTGACTCTTGAATCTTACTTAAAAAGTTCAAATCTTGGCCTCCTGTTGATAAAAGAAATGTAATTCTGCTTTAAAACAGAATGTTTAAAACTCAAATTCTCTGAAATTCAGTTTCTTTATCAACATTGCAGGCATAATAATTTTCTAAGTAGAAGTCTCAGAGAGAAATTCTTTGAAAACAGATGCTTTTGTCATTGGCAATGCAATACTTTCTTTCCTAAAATTCACTAATAAAAATTATAAACAGTGTTCTTAACTTAGACGTAAAAGAGATCACGGTGTTCTTTGTAATACAACTGCATGTTTTTATTTAAGAAAACGGAAGACCTATAAAAATCAGATTCTTTTATTTGGAGACTGCCTTCTCAGACTATTGAATGCACTTCTTAACCTATTTATGGAATGGCTTTGTTTCTTTGTTTAAAGTCTGAATGAAATCTTTCTAATAGAAAACTTGGCCCATGAATGTAATGGATTAAACCTCGTAGCAACTATAAGTAGATTTTATCATCTATTTTAAGTTCAGCCTTCACTGCCCTTAGAAAAATGGCCACTGACATATCCCTTCAATTATACCCACTGTATATTACAATGCCAGCTTTGAACACAGGGTTGCTCAGACTACTGGAGTTCCTGCCTCCAGACAGAGGACTGAAACCAATACATTAGCCTTAATAGAGAATAAAGGGCAGGTGAAATCCTGGGTGTTTTGATATTCTGTCATTTTAGGCTTCTAAAAAAGAATCATACTGTGTTCTAACTCTGAGGGAATAAATATCCAGTTTGGGAGCACATGAAAAAAAATATCACCTATAAGGTTATTTTGCAAAAGGAGTAAATAAGGTAAGAGATAGATAGAGAGATAAATAGAGATAGATAGATACAGAGATGGATAGAGATAGAGATATATAGACAGATATAGCTATATGACAGAGAGAGACAGAGAGAGATCTGCATATATATTACTTATATTTATATATGGTTTATAAGTTACTCAAGGTCTATCATTTATTTATATTTATTAATGATCTATAAGTCTCTGAGTAACCACTAAATTCTCCATTGGGGAAAGATAAGGTTGTGTTTTTCAAAAATCATCTCTAGCCTTGGAAATCAGTGGTGCATTGTCATGAGTCAGATTTCTCTTGACTGTATTATTTTTTAGTTGTTTGAGTTTTTTTATGAGTGTGATGTTAGGAATCCTGAGGCCAAAAATAGGTTTGAGTTTGAGTTTGCTCTTGTGAGGTCTCATTGTTTTGTATTTCTTTCTCTTTAGGACCACATCTCATTCCCAGTAACTTCTGTTTCCCTTCCCCCACATAGGATGGAAGAGTAACTGCTTTCCACAGAACTCGCATCAATTTTCTTCTTACACTTGCTTAGTAATTTTTCTCTGATACTCCAATAATGCCTTTTCTAATCTGTGTTAGTGGCTTTTTCAACGATTGTGCCATGATCAATGCTTAAGATAAGTTTCTTATTACCACATTTCTAAATGGCTTTGCCTTCCTGTTAAAGTCTACACTTAGGTGCTTCTCTGTATAGTGGCAGCTTGATGTGCTTTGCAGAAGGTCAAGGATTGCAGCTTACATATTTTTAAGTTTCCAATAATGTTAACAATAATTTCTAAACATCATAATCTCTATTAATGTGACTAAAGATCTTTCAGCTATTTCTTACCTTCTTCAATTCCTAAACATGCCTTAAATTCTAGTGCTCAGGCTGACCCCCAATTGTTTAATGGAGCTGAAAGCCCACCTACTGCAGAGAGACTGCTCCATAATTCCTTCTGTGAATCTCTTGTTTACATTTGTTAGTAAGCTTATTTACATGTAATAATTTCCTAGTGGCAGTTAAAGTCAGAAAAACTGACTCCTTGTGGCAGTATCATAAAATATGACAGATGGGCTCATTAGTTCTTTGATTTATAAAATTCATGATGTTATTTACTTTAAAATTACAAGTGAAAAATAAGCAGTTCTCTGATAAGTTTAATTAAGAGTCAGAGTTCTGTATTGCCAACTTCACATATTCATATAAAGAACTGACAGAAAGAGCAGTAAGGAAAAATGACTGCATCTTGCTGCTTAAAAAGTTATGAGCTGTAATCTTGTGTTAAAAATAAACTGAGAATGTTATGTGGAAGAAGAAGAAAAATATCTTATTAATGCAAGAATAATACACTATAGAATAATAACTACCAATTAAAGAACAACCAAAATTAAAGAAGAGATCATTAAGATTTCTTTTCAAAAAGACTCAAGTTGAAAAACTACAAAGTGGCCAAAAAGTATTGGTATTGCAAGTTTAATTGATATTGATTGATAATCAATACTTTCTTGCAATTAGCAAATTTGCCTAATGTAAAGACTGCATGAACAAATCCAAATTTAAAATTATGGATAGTTCTCATCAAGGTACTCTGTCCTGGAATCTTCCTAACAACAGCAATAGGAGGAGAAGGCCTGAGATTTCTCAAGCAAAAGGTAAACAGGCATAGGCTAGCTGCAGTTTCTTTAGAACAACACTAACCTCACTTTGGGGTATAGAAGAGGAACACTGATATACAGGTCCTTCACAGAACATCGCCCACCCTTGGAATATTATAAACATGTAACAGTCTAACATCTATTAAGAAAAGATTCACCTAAACTCAAGACATCAGCATGCTGCCTCAAATATGAAAAAGAAAAAGCAAAAGCAACCTTCTCCTAAAAAAGCACACCTAATGACTATCCCAGACTTAGAATTTTAGAAGAAATAAGTTTATGTGGATTTATTTGAACAGCTACAGAAGAAGGTTAAAATGAAAAACAGAAACAATAGAAACAATTAACAAAGTGAATATACTAGAAATAGAGAGCTGGAAGGAATATACTGATGAGGAGAAATTTGAACAACTACAGAAGAAAATGCAACAGAGGGAGGAAATAATTGAAACTATAGATAAAGAGGTACTAGAATTTAAAAAAGCATCACAAGCAAAGAGGGTACAAACAATACAGTAATACAAGTAACAGTAAAGCATGTAAATGCAATCCAGAATATTAAGAATGAAATAGCAGAAGAGTCCAACCTGCTGGAGAGACAAAAATGTAAAACAGATGAGATGGAACTGAGAGTCATCGGGTTGGAAGATGAGAACTTTAATGGAAACATACAAGAAGAAAAATCAGAAATGAGACATGAAAAAAAATTAGAATCATGTGAGATGGCATCAAAAGGAACAACATATATATGATTGAAATTCCAGAACACAGAGAGGTAAGAAAGTCATCAAGAAAATTGTAGAAGAGATACTAGAAGAAAATTTCCCAGGAATTATGAAGAATAGAGATATCCACATCCAAGAAGCACAGTGAACACCAAATAGAGTATACCCCAAAAGAAAAGCATCAAATTATATCACAGTCTAATTCTCCAAATGAATAATTGAGGATAGACTACTAAAATCAGAATGAGAAAAACAGAAGAATCACCTACAAGGGAAAACAATTAGATAAATTCTGATTTCTCAACAGAAACCATTCAAGCTATAAGATAATGGGATGACATATAAAGACATTTGAAAGAAAACAATTGGCATCCAAGGACCCTGTAACCAGCAAAGCTGTCCATCAAATACAAAGGAGCAGCCATGTCATTGGCAGAAAAGAAGGAATTTTAAAAAGTTTATGAAAATGAGACCAAAATTGCAAGATACTTTAAGGGAAGTCCTTCGTACAGAAATACGAAAGGAAAGTGGATGCACCATAGGCACCAGAAACAACAGAAAAAGAAACATAGCAAAATGGCAAATGAGAAAACCTTGCCTATTAATAATAACATTTACTCTTAATGGACTAAAGGTGTCAATTAAGAGAGATAGAGCAAAGAATGGATAAAAACCCCAAAGCCTATCAATATGCTGCATATGAGACATAGCCAAGAAATGAAGAGAAAGAAATACTCAAAATCAAAGGCTAGAAAAAATACACCAACCAAACATCTTTTGTTGTTGTTATGTGCCATCGAGTTGCTTGCGACTCATAGCAACCCTATGTTCAAGAGCTCTAAACATCACTCTATCCTGTGCCAACCTAGTTATCTCAAACAGCACTTACCAAAAAAAACCCTACAAAAAAAACAGGAATAGCAATACTAATCTCTGGAAAAAGTAGACTTCAGGATTAAAACTACCATAAAAGGGCACTATATAATTATTAAAGGTACAATAGATCAGAAAGACATAACCTCAGTCAACATTTATGCACCAAATGATAAACCTGCAAAATATATTAAAACAGAAGTTAACAGAGTTGAAGAAAGACATAGATAGCAATAAAATATTGGTAGAAGATTTTAACCCAACACTCTCACCATATATGCTTTAGAAAAAAGTGAATTGAGTTTTACTTGAGTGTATTACCCTGAATACGTCCACAAGGTTGAGCTGGCTAATTATATAATTTAGATCTTCTCCATCTTTATTATTCCTTTAAAGTGGACCTATCCTTTGGTGAGAGTGTTGACACCCTAATGACAAAAGTTTCAGCATCACAGCAAACCCAGATTACCACAGCACAACACATAGAGACAATTTAATCATCTGTTTGCCAATCCTTCTCTTGTCATATTGCCTTACCAAGCACTTCCAGTACAATATTGAATAGAAGTAGTGACAGTGGGCATTCTTCTCTGGTCTCTGTTCACAAGGAAAATTCTTTTAGTCTTCCCCCAATGAGAATAATGTTGGCTGTTATTTTTGCATATATGGAGTGCTAGGAACCCACAGAATCAAGGGACCTGAGCTCTCTCTAATCTCCTTGACCAGGTAACACCTTCCTCCCAGAAGGGTGTTGGGTACCTTAATCTCATCTTTCAGGAAACAGTATCTTCAGTCTTAAATCTATTTCGGCCCTAGAGCTGCCACAGCATCAGATCTAGAAGATACCTGTCCAGACCTTGAAATTATCACATTGTGTCAACAATGTAAACTAAGACAATAAGTCATGGATCAAGGCAAGCATCAGTAGATTCAAAAACGTAGAAATAATACAAATCATCTTGTCAGACCATGCCACAAAATTAAAAATTAATAATAGGATGATAAAGGAGAAAAAACCATACATTTGGAAGCTGAACAACACCTTGCTTGAACATGACTGGGTAGTAG
>NW_006399831.1:15439851-15450750 GCF_000299155.1 Elephantulus edwardii
GTTGTTCCCTTCTGGAATGGGCTTCTCACCTGTCTCCAAGTATCCTAGTCCTCCCTGCTGCTTGAGCTTAAGGGGCCCAATGTGGTAAAGCAAGACAGTAGGTTTTTCCCAAAAGTACATAGTTAATCTACTGAAACAGATCCTTGGCAGCTGTAGCTAAAGTTATTGCAAAGACTGTTGCTAAAATTTATCTTTATTTTACATTAATTTGCATACATAATCTGTACACATTATGTTTCATTCATATATATACTGTGTTTTACACATTTCTTTATTCACATTGTATTTTATATGATCATTCTCCTATATTGTGGGGGTTTTCCTCGCTTTGTAAAGAAATGTATACGGATTTATTTACAAAGTTTTATTACATTGTTTTTCACAAAACATCGTTTCTATTTTCTTCACCCTCACATTGCATTGTGCAACTCTATGATAAACACCTCCCCATCCCTAAACTTCCACTCCCCCTGCTTGGATACTCATATTCATTCTAAAATAATGGCCTTATACAGTATTTGTCCTGGGGAAACTGAGTTAGTTCACTTAGCATAATACTTTTGAGTTCCTCCCAAGTTACACAGTAATTTACAAAATCATTGTTCCTGTGTACTGTGTATTATTCCAATGTATGAATATATAACATCTTCCCAATCCGTTTGTTTGTGGTTAGACATCTCGGCTGTTTTTATGTGCGTGCCATGATTAATAATGTTGCTATGATCATTGGTGTACAAGTTTCCATTTGAGCCTCAATTTTCATTTTCTTGGAGTATATTCCAAGCAATTGAATAACAGAGTCATATGGAATTTCTATTTTCAACTTTTGAGTTAATGCTAAACTCCCTTTCAGAGTGGTTGTACGATTTTTAAATCCTGCTATCAATGTATAAGAGTTCCTATCTCATCATACGCAGGGTCAAAGTTTAATAAGACAGTACACAATAAATGTCAAAGAGGATACAGGCAGATAGGAAAAGGAAAAATAAAGGAAAATTGTGCCAAAAGGAATTGGTGGACACAGAAGAATTTCATGAAACAATATATGAGCAAGAGCCTGTGGTGATGAAGGAAGAAGATCAACCTGGTCTAAAAGAATTTGGAAGAAAAAAAAAAGGCCCTAGGAATTGATGGAATACCGATTGACATATTTCAACAAACAGATGCTGCCCTGGATGTGCTCACAAATTTGTGTCAAGAAATCTGGAGATCAACCACCTGGCCAACTGACCGTTGTTGTTGTTACATACCGTCGAGTCACTTGTGACTCATAGCGACCCTATGTACAACAGCCCTAAACCCTGCCCTATCCTGTGCCAATCGCAATGCCTCTGACACCCCCATCTCAATTACTACAGTCACTGAATCAATCCACCTCATAGAGGGTCTTCCCCTCTTATGTCATTTCTCCACCCTCCCAAGCATGATGCTGCTCTCCAAGGATAGGTCCCTCCTTACAACATGTCCAAAGTATGTCAGATGAAGCCCCAGAATCCTTGCCTCCAAGGAGCAGCCTGGTTTAACCCTCTCCAGGTTGAATGTGTTTGTTTGTTTTCTTGGCAGTCCATGGTACATTCAATACTCTTCTCCAGCACCAGAGCTCAAAGACATCAATTCTCCTTCCTAGTCAGTGTCCAGCTCTCTGATGCATAACAAGTGATTGCAAAGACCATAGCCTGTATCAGATGCACCTTAGTCTCCAGAGTGACACCATGGCTCCTCAGTACCCTGGAGAGGCCCCTAACAGCAGACTTTCCCATTGTAATACTTTTTTTTTAATTTCCTGGCTACTGGTGCCACGAGTGTTGACCATGGAGCCAAGCAGACTAAAATTGTTGACAATCTCAATCTCTTCACCATCCATCCTGATGCTGCCAATTGGTCCAGTGGTGAGAATCTTTGACTTCTTCACATTGAGCATCAATCCATACTGAAGGCTGCAGTCCTTGACCTTCTACAGCAAACATTTCAGGTCCTCCTCAGTTTCAGCAAGCAGGACAGTGTCATCTGCATAACGTAGATTGTTAATAGATCTTCCACCAATCCTGACACCACAGTTCTCATAGAGCCCATCCTCCCGGATAATCTGTTCTGCATACAGGTTGAAAATATATGAAGATAGGACACATTCCTGGCGTACACCTTTCCCAATTTTGAATCATGCAGTGTTTCCCTGCTCTGTTCTGATGACCACCTCTTGGTCCAAGTATAGGTTTTGCATTAGAACAATCAGGTGTTCTAGGATTCCCATTCTTCTCAGAGTCAGCCACAATTTATTTTGATCCACACAGTCAAATGCCTTTGCATCATAATTGAAACACAGACTAGAAGAGAGATATATTTGTTTTCATTCCAAATAAAGGTGATCCGACAGAGGGTGGAAATTATCAAACAGTATCATTACTATCACATGGAAACAAGATTCTTCTGAAGATTATTCAAACACGACTAGAACAGCACATAGACAGAGAACTGCCTGAAGTACAGGCTGACTGTAGAAGAGGCTGTGGCACTAGGGATATTATAGCTAATGTCAGATGGATCTTGGCTGAAAGCAAGAGAGTACTAGAGGAATGTCTATCTGTGTTTCATTAACTGTGCATAGGCATTTGACC
Source organism: Elephantulus edwardii (assembly GCF_000299155.1). NCBI lineage: Eukaryota > Metazoa > Chordata > Mammalia > Macroscelidea > Macroscelididae > Elephantulus > Elephantulus edwardii. The sequence continues at coordinate 15,442,467 of NW_006399831.1, forward strand.
ATGTGAATCACAACAAGCTGTGGCTAACTCTCAGAAGAATGGGAATCCCAGAACACTTGATCATACTTATGCGAAACTTATGCTTGAATCAAGAGGCAGTTGTCAGACCAGAGCAAGGAAATACTGTATGGTTCAAAATTGGCAAGGGTGTGCATTGAGGATGTGTCCTATCTCCATATCTTTTCAATCTATATGCAGAACAGATTATCCGTGAGACTGAGCTCTATGAGAAGTATTGCATCAGAATTGGAGGTAGACTCATCAACCATCTCTGTTATTCAGATGACGCTATCTTGCTTGCTGAAACTGAGGAGGACCTGAAATGCTTGCTTCAGAAGGTCAAGAAGTGCAGCCTTCAATATGAATTGAAGTTCAACATAAAGAAAACAAAGATTCTCACCTCTGGCTTGATAGGCAGCATCATAATAGATGGTGAAGAGATTGAAATTCTTGAAAGTTTCAGTTTGCTTGGCTCTACAGTCAACACTCTTTACCAGCAGCCAGGAAATTAAAAGACAAATTGCATTGGGAAAGTCTGCTGTCAGCAAACTCTCCAAAGTCCTGAAGAGCAATGATGTCACTCTGGAGAGTAAGGCGTGCTTGATAAGGGCTATGGTCTTTGCAATCACTTACTATGCATTCCTTGATAAAAGACATGGTGCTACAAAGGGTGGAAGGTGGCAAAAGAGAAGAAAACTCTTGACCAGGTAGATTGACATGGTGACTGCCACAATGGGCTATTGTGTGTCTGGAAGTGAGAGTTTGGCATAAGATAGAACAAAGTTCAGATCTTTTGTTCACAGGGTCACCATGACTTGTACTCAACTTTACTGCATCTAACAACAAGATAATGTATGTGTGATTGAAATTCCATAACAGTAGGAAGAAAAAAGCACTGGAAAAAATTTGAAAGAGGTACTAGTAGAAAATTAAATACATTAAGAAATACTTAAAATAACTAGCAATCAGAGAGATACAAATAAGAACAACAATGTAATATCATTTCACCTCAGTAGCAATATCAAATTTTAACATCCAAAAAAACAATAAATGTTGGAGACAAAGCAGAAGGTTTAGAATTCTTATGCACTGGTAGTGAAATTATAAAATTATACAACTACTATGGAGAACAGTCTGACATTTTCTCTTGAAGCTGAATATAGAAATCCCATAAACCCAGTTATTCCACTGCAAAGAACAAAACAAAAGGAAATGGGAACAGGAACATGAATGAACATATGCACATCTATGTTTATATCGACATTATTCCTCATAACAAGACAATAGAAACAGTCCAAATTCCCATCAACAAGTTAATGGACTAAAAAATGTTTATATACTCACCCAATGGAATGCTATGTAGCACTAAGGAACAGTGATGCTGTAAAACACTGTATAACATAGAAGAGTCTAGAGAGCATTATGCTAAGTGAAATAACTCAGTGATAATAATAAAAATATTGCATAAAACCGCTATTGTGAAAATAGGAGGATAATTTAGCAAGATACCTATAAATGTTCAAAAGGGAAAAAGAAGCCAAGAAAGGTAGTCATAAAATGGGAAGGGAGGAAATCATTAGGATAGCAGCGATTAGTGCATAGTCAGCATGAATTCAAGAATAGGAAGGATGCAATAAGGACTTGAAGAGATGAGGTGATAAATGGCATAGATCAATAGTAATGAATTATTTAAAACAAAGTGTATATGGATAATTGCAAAACACAACATATATGAATTATAATATGCATACCAAAAAATAAATTTTAAAAATTGGATACTTTTTTGTACATTTTGTTCCTAAACCAAAGACTTAATGTCTTCAATGGTTCAAATCCACCAGCATCTTCATGGGAGAAAGATGGGTGGTCTCTCCTCTCTCCTTATTAAAATTTACAGCTTTAGAAATATAATGGCAGAGATGAGGTCTCACAATGAGTCAGAAACAATTCCATATCAGTGAATGCATATCAATAACTACTTCTTTTGATATATGTTGTTATGTTCCATTAAGTTGCAAGCAACTTACAGAGACCCTATGCACAATAGCTCTATCATGAACCAATCTCATTGTCTCTGACTTATCTACCTTCATTACCCTAGTTATTGGGTCAATTCATTTTTTTCTGGGATCTTCATCTCCTGTGCTGTCCCTCCATCCTTCCAAATATGATATCTTTCTCCAAAGACTGGTCCCTCCTGCCCAAAGAATACAAATTCCTTTTAGTACAATTACTCTGTATATTACTTTCATCTTTCAGTGCTTCCTGGATCATTTAATATTCTGCTCATATTTTATCATTGTTGTGTACCATAGTGTCAGAACCAACCCAAAGCTGATCTTCCAGTGGGTTTTCAGAGACGCTTAATTGCAGAGGAGGAGGTTGCCCATCCTCCTGCGGAGCAGCTGGTGGCCTCAAACTCCTTCCTTTAGGGTTGCAGTGCAGTTTCTTGCCTCTAGGACAGCGAAACTCCTTTATATGGGCTTATATTATTATTGTTTTTGTTGTTATGTGCCACCAAGTGTGCTGTGACTCCGAAAGACCCTATGTACAACCACTGTGAATTCTGCTCCATCTTGAGTCAACCTTATTGTCTCTGACACACCTACCCTCATTAACCCAGTCACTGAATTGATCGAACTCACCCTGGGTTTGTCTTTCTTGTGCTGTCTCTGCATCCTCCCTGTTATAGTCTATTTGCTGGTAGGAATCAGCAACACCTTAATGGCGGTAACTGTGATGGACACACCACTCTGGGAGCACTGCAGAGAGCTAAACTCAACTTTATTCGGGGTTGCAGTGCTCTTATATACAGGCAAGTAAACAAGAAGACAGGAAGGGGTGGATTTGTAGACTTGGAGTATGTGGATTGAACAGGAGAACCTTAGCTCAGTGCAGACTACTCCCAGCTCAACAGATGCAGCAGCCCTGTTAGGCCTGCACTTAGCTGGAGCTAGGTGATCTGACCTGGCCAGAGGCTTTACCCTCCTCCTTAACATTCCCCAACACCTCCCAAGAATAGGGTCCCTCTCCAAGGACTGGTCCCTCCTGGCAACATGCCCAAAGTATGTCAAACAGAGCTTCAGAATCCTTGCCTCCAAGGAGTAGATTGGTTTCATCCTCTACAAGACAAATCTATTTAATCTCTTAGCAGGCCGTAGTATATTCAATGCTCTTCTCCAGCACCATGGCTTAAAGGCATCAATTTCCCTATCATCCCTAGTTATTGAGCCCATTGCATACTCAAATAGCGCAATTTGAGTCTTGAATTTGTTTTTTAATTCCTTTAGCTTAAGAAATGCTTAGTAAGCTCAGCCCCTTTGATTTTCTGTCTCCAGCACTTGGAGTCTTTCATTCTAATACTTTCCCTTTTTCTTGCCAAGCTACCCTTTGAAATCTTCTGTTCAGCTCCTTAACTTTCTGCTTTCTTCCCTTTGCTTTGGCTCATAGGCTCTCTACTGAAATATTTAGACTCTGGCTCAGGATAAGGCAGGCTTCATAGGGTCACTGTGGGTCCCAGGCGACTTGACAGCAACTAAAAACATCAACATCTAACATCAATCTTCATCTCTTTTTCCTCTTCTGTCTTTGTAATGACTGTTGGCATTCTTCATGGATGATATGTAGAGATATAATATTGAAATTGAAATATATATGCAGAAATTAAGACCTTTCCATATAAAATTCCAACTACTGTATTATCTTCACAAATTGTTTCATCACAAATTCGTAGAAAAATATACAAAAAACTTATCTACAAAGTGTGCTTGTACTCATTTCTCTTGAGTATTTTGTTAATCCATGTATCAGAATCCTGGCTTTAAGAAGTTTTTATGTCAAAAGCCCTTAATAGCATGAATGAAACAGAAGAATAATGCATTATTTGGTGGGAAATAGACAGATAAAAAAAGTAATAAATACAGATAAACAAACAAACAAACAAACAAATAAATAAATAAATAAAATAGACCCTGTGCCAGGCTCTGTGCTATATGAACAAAATATTTAGGGGTTTTTTTTAATGTAAATATTCCATTTTAAAATATTCTCTCTAATATTCAGCTATTCTGAATATTGTTCTCTGTAAGGATGTCTTTGTTTACTTTTCCAGCTTCAACAAATAGTTGCTTTATTTACAAACTGTGTACACAAGCTATATATGTTTATTAAGCATAACACAGACTGTCAAGAGAATTAACAGGTCTGTCCTAGGAAGGGTGAAATCTGATTGTTCCTTGGAGGCAAGTGTTTAAAATTCATCTTAAATACTTTATATATGATGTTAGGAGGGAACATTCCTTGGAGAAAGACATCACTCTTGGAAGGATAGATGGTCAGCACAGGAGAGGAAGATCCTGGATGAGATGAATTGAGATAGTGAGTGACTGTGGCAATACAGACAAATGTGTCAGAGATGGTGAGGTTGGCTCAGGATATGGCCATCTAATGATTCAGTTCAGAGTCATTCTTCATAGGATTGCTAGGAGTCACGCTTGATAGATCAGAACAAAGCAAGAAAAAACTGCACGCTTCAAAATCAAAAGAGGAATGAATCAGGGTTGTATTCTGTCTCCATTACTTTTTCAATATATATGTGGAACAGATCATCTGGGAGGCTGATCTTTATGAGGAGGAATATGGCATCAGATTGGAGGAAGATTTGTTAAAAATCTGCATTGTGCAGATGGTACAACCTTGCATGCAGAGACTGAAGAGGACCTGAAGCATTTGTTGCAGAAGATCACAGACTGCAGTCTCCAAAATGGATTGAAGCTCAACATCAAGAAAGCAAAGATTTTTACCACTTGGGGAAATTGCTAGTATCTTTACAGATGGAGAAGAGATTGAGATTGTTAATAATTTTGCCTTGCTTGATTTCACAATCAACACTCTTGGCATTAGCAGTCAGGAAAACAAAAGATGAATTGCATTGGGACAATCTGCTATTAGAGTCCTCTCCAGAGTGCTGAAGAGAAATAGTGTCAGTCTAGAGACTAAGGTGCACCTGATCCAAGCCATAGGCTTGTCAATTACTTGTGAAGTAGATTATTAGCATCAGAGAACGGCACAAGGAGCAAGGATGATAGAACAAGAATTGATGCCTCTGAGTTGTGGTGTTAGAGAAAAGTATTGAACATACTGCCAAAAGAATAAACAAGTCTGTCTTGGAGAGGTTGAAAATAAAGTTAATCCTTGGAGGCAAGGATTCTGAAGCTCTGTCTCATATATTTGGGCATGTTGCCCAGAGAAACCCATCCTTGGAGAAGGCCATCATGCTTAGAAGGATGAAGAGACGGCTCAAGAGAGGAAGACATTGGTTGAGACAGATTGACACAGTGACAGGGCTAATGGGAACAGGTGTGTCAGAGACAGTGAGATTGGCTCAGGATAGGGCAGGGTTCTGAATTATTGTGCATAAACTAGTAGATGGCACACAACAACAATGTATATATGTATATGTGTATATGTGTATATACGTATATATGTACGTGCATGTACAAACACATACGTGTGTATATATGAACATATGCATTTATATGTATGTATACATATCTGGTAGCATAGACCAAAGAGAGTTAAGATGTCCTTAACTACTGAGACTCCAGGACCCTCAAATTTAGCCTATATTATTTCTTTATCACAGATTTAATTTATTAATTACTTTTTTCCACTTTCCTTGAATAATATAGAGACAGCAAATTTTGCACCAATCTATAGACTAAAAGCTTATTTCAAGCTTATCTCATTTCTACTCAAGTTATCCTGATACAATATAATCAAATCCTGATATTAGAGAACACAAGGAGTTCTTTCTGTAGTCACTAATAAGAAACAGATTGCAATATCTAAAGCACTTTATTGCAGAGCTAGGGAGCAGAGAGAATTCTTTGAAACTACTTCCCTGTCTAAAGTCTAAAGATGGCTTTCTCCTTAAGTTAGATACTCGTTTTCTTACCATATAGCTGTCTCTAGTTCAAAGTTACAAAATTCTTACATTGAAAGGGATAGTTTACATACAGTTTCTACTAAACAGACAAAGTACAATTTACATATGGCTGCGAAAAATACAATTTTCAAAAGAAAAGTGCTAGTTCAGGAAACATGCATTTCCCTTCCAAGTAAACAGACAGTTTAAGATAGTCTGCAAGAGTATAGAGAAGTTAAAATAGAATATGATGACAAAACAAATGTCAGTTATATGGTTTTACAAGCTTTTCAGCTGGAACAAAATATGTCAGGGTTTTTTTAAGAGTTATGCCATGCGTTTAAATAATTTGAACTTATTAATACCCTTTTAGTAGGCATTAATATCACTTTCCATAGGCATTGGAAAAAAGTTAAGTTTTAAGATGAAAAATTAAGATTCTTTTCAAATCTCCTTCATGAGTATTAATACAGCTGGTTGATTAGCTTGTTCTTATAGAGGAAGTGACCAACTCTAAGCTTCAATTGGTTAAGAAAAAAATCAAGTGAGTTGTACATGATCGATCTCTCTCTCTCTCTCTCCCCCACCCCCCATCAAATAGAAACTGATTCATAGCTCAACCTCCAGGAGATTTCTGAGGCTGTAAAATCACAAGACAAGAGACTGCACCACCTTTGGATTAATAGCATAACTTCTTTCAGACTACTTCATCACAGTTCCTTTTTGTTGTTGTTGAATTTGACATTTCAGAGGCAGTAAGTCAGGAAGTATTATAGGAAGACCTAGAGAGCAGTTGGTGGATTTGAACCACTTGCCTTAGATTTGACAGTACAACTCACTTCCGAAACCACCAGACTACCTCCTTTAGTCTTCTGAAAATGCCTGAAATTCTCTGATTCTTCTTCCTTACTTTTGTACATATCTGGTAAAACTGTTCATGGCATAAATAAAAAAGTCTGCCTCCTCACCATATTCTTTCTTTACAGAACCTTGACTTTAGTGAGGATTTCAAGGTGCATAATCTCACAAGAGAATTATAGTCCAATTAACACATTAATCCAATCATAACATGCATTATTTCCCCCTGTACCTTCCTTACGTGGTATTAAATGTAATAAAAGAACAAAAGTTTGCATGCTAATGATGAAGACAGAAAGTTCTTACTCCTTTTTATCATTAAACAGCTACTCTGATGCTACTCTTTTGGATAACTTTAAGGAAATAAAAAAAAAATACTGTACGAACCATCATTAAAAACTTTACTAGATGCTACTGCTACTTTTCTCCAAGTATGGTGTTACAGAACATTTTCACTCATTGACTATTTCCTCCACAGATGAAGGCTACTAATTGTTCTTGGGCTTCTCCAGTGATCCTTTCCAGAGAGGAGTCAACCTGATTCCTTTATAGTCTATCAGATGAGATATATATATATATATATATATATATATATATATATAGAGAAAGAGAGAGAGAGAGAGAGAGAGAGAGAGGGGCAATTTTTGGTTTTTTACAAAAGGTATATTCCATGAATTAATTATGGACTGTGCAAAATTCAATTGTGCAGCCTCCGTCCTCATTTCCGTTGCTAAGTTGTTAGTTTCTAAATACAAGTCTTTCTTATATGGTTTCAATTTTTTTTGTTCCAGTCACCAATATTATTTATTAACAGTCACCAATTATTATTCATGAATATTGATTGTATGTGTACTAGATTTCCAATTACGAAAGTTCGTAGAAATCCTCAAATGCTTCTGACAATGGTAGTTTAAAGAAACCTCATAAGATAAAAATTACTGACCACTTTTTAGAATATTTGCTGTGCCAACTCTGCACCAATGTAATGTTTCCAATATTGCTTATTTAGTAACGTATTGATGAATAACTGGTGAAGTGAGATTCAGTCACACATTAGAGTCTACTCTAATGATTTATAGCAACCCTATTAATATAGAACTGCTCTGTAGCATTCTCAAAGTGTGACTTTATGAAAACTTAAAATTAAGTTTGTGCTCAGAAACACCTCTGCACGGATTTGACCTGGTAAATTTTCTATTAGTAACCCAGATCTTAGACCTTTGTGCTACCAAGATGCAGTCACTCCAGACACTGAACACAAGGAACTCCCATATGACTAACTAGGTGTAAAGGTTGAAGAAATTCCAGAGCTGGTGACTTAGAGTTAAAGTGGTTTGCTCTCTGTCAGTCTTTCTTTTCAATTCTAACAGCCAATTTTCCATTTATATTAAATTCCAGATAAAAATCTCTTTCATGATCCTCAGGAAATAAGGCTGGCCATTTGAGGTTTGCCCATATTCATCATTGAATTTACTTTTACAAATTTTTCCTTAGCCAGTA
>NW_006399831.1:15451491-15457194 GCF_000299155.1 Elephantulus edwardii
CGCAACAAGTGCATGAGGTCCTCCTCAGTTTCAGCAAGCAGGGTTGTGTCATCTGCATAACGCAGATTGTTAATAGATCTTAAATAATTAACTACACTTAAAATTTTCAATTATTCTCATGAATATCTTCATGTCAAAGGGGGGGAGGAATTTCTTTGATAAAATTATTGATTTATAAATTATAATTCACAGAGTTTAAAAGATGTTCCCAGAAATATTCAAAAGAGAAAAGTTTTACTGATAACAATGGAGGATAACTTATTTTTTAAGGCCATCCTTTCCATAAAACAGTCTTTTCTAAAGATGTATTAAGAAACTTTGGAAGAATTTTAAGATAAAAACCAATAAATAAGATTTCATTTTATTTCAGTGTAAAACATTTTAAATATTAGAGTCATCAAAGCATAAAATATATAAACTAGGACTGTAAAAATTACAGCATTGCTTTTCCAATTCAAATAAAATCCACCATCTTTTAAAAAAATGAATAGTTTTGGAAGGAGGTATGTTATTTCGAGACACTAGGGCTAAAAAAAGAATTATGATCAATCAAGTAGCAACAATCAATAACAGGGAGGCAAAATAAGTAGAAATAAAAGAGATATATTAAGTTGAATTTATAGGTGGATGAGAACAAGAATCTAGCAAGATTTAGAGGAAGAAAATTATAGCACTATAGAGAGTTTCAATATAATTTTTACATATTATATTAAAATGTGACCTGAGCAGAAAACAACAAAACCAATTTCAATTTTAGATTTATCTAGAGCTAGAAAACAAGGTGCAACTATTGGTTTCTCCCTGTCTAGACCAAAGAAGAGGGTAGAAAAGTGAAGATGTACTGAAACTCTTATTTCAAAAGACTTATGAAAGAACTGCCAAATGGTCCCCAACTGCTACTGCTGACTGCTTTCTGGAGTGGATAACAAGTAAGCACATGATTAAGTAATATTAATCATTTAGAGAAAATCAAATAACATTACAAGTCTCTTAGAAAATGAAATAAACGACTACAGAATACAACCAACATATGTAAATTGGCACAAAGCATGACAACTATTGGCAACAATGTTGAATATCTGGAATGCTCATATAATCTTGTTGTTGTTGTTATGTGTCATCGAGTTGCCTGCGACTCATAGTGACTCTATGTTCAAAAGCCCTCAACCCTGCACTAACTGTGCCAATCTTACTGTCTTTGGTACAGCTTTCGCCATTATCCCAATCACTGAATCAACCGATCTCATTAAGGGTCTTCCTCTTCTGCACTCTCCCTCCACCCTCCCAAGTATGACATCCCTCTCCAAGGACTAGTCCCTTCTTGCAACATGCCCAAACTATGACATAGCTTCAGAATCCTTTTTCCAAGGAGGAGTCCAGCTTCACCCTCTCGAGGATAAACCTATTCATTCTCTTAGCTGTCCATAGCATATTCAATACTCTAATAACACAGATCCAAGGCGTCAACTTCCTTCTATCATCCCTAGTCATTGTCCAGTTTTCCGATGCAAAGCAAGTGATTGCACAGACCATGGCCTGTATCAGGCACACCTTAGTCTCCAGACTGACACCATTTCTCTTCAGTAACTTGGAGAGGTTTCAGACAGTAGACTTTCTCAATGCAATACATGTTTTAATTTCATGGCTGCTGGTGCCAAGAGTGTAGATTGTGTAGACAAGCAAATTAAAACTGTTAACAATCTCAAACTCTTCACCATCCATCACAATGCTGTCATTTGGCCCAGTGGTGAGAAATTTTTTCTCCTCGTATATGCAAACATAGTATAGCAACTATGGAAAATAATTTTATGTTTCCTAGTATACATTTATCATAAATACATATATAATATTCAAGAAAGATAAAAGCTTATAGTTACACAAAATTTCTTCATGAATTTTTATATGGGCTTTGTTCATAATATCCCCAAACTGGAAAAGAAACCAGATGTTTCTTACATTTGCAAATGGCTAAACTAACGGTGGCATATGGTTTGTAAAATGGAAAACGTATTCAATAAAAGTACTTAGAAAAATAAAGCAAACTGTTGATTCAGGCAACAAAATCAGTGAATCTAAATGTATGATGATAATTACAGGTAGAGGCTTAAAAACTGGCAAAAGAACAAGAGAGACAATGATCAGAGGACGTAAAAAATTAGTCCAAAGAACTAATGAACCACACAAATGTAAACTTTTAATACTCTGAGACCAGAAAAACTAGGTGGTGCCCAATTAGCATCATTGACTACTCTAGAAGCATCACAGTAGAGTTCTCGATTAAGTGGAGGTAAATTTAGATCCAAACCAAAAACAAATCAAAGCATTATAAAGGTCCAAGAAAAAGTGTTGAAACTCCAAGATTATGTGCTTTAGTCTCCTTCAGAATTGGAAACATTCAACAAAAAAATGAAAAATGAAAAAAAAAAGAAAAGGCTTAAGCCATGACCAGTAACAACAATGAGTCACTCATTCCTTATAAAAATAAACAATATAAAGTCAAAAGAGCAACATTTCCACAAGAGTAAAAAGTTCTTTAGGTGGAAATGAGTTAGAGAAAAATTAGTAGAAATTAGAAAGATAGTGTCATGTGGGGATTATTATTACGTTGTCTTTGTTAAGTGTTATCAAGTTGTAGATTACTCATAGCGACCCTATTAATGAAAGACCTGAACACTTGTATAACTTTAATCGTTTTTTCTAAGTTCATAGAGTTTCCAGAGAGAAACTATTTCAGAAATGGATGCCACTCTTGCTTCCAAGTCCATTTTAATTTGAGATCTCCACTGCACACTGTCCACCATGTGTAACCATTATTGCATTTGAAGCATTAGTGTCACAGTGTTTAACATCACAGCAACCAAAAGTTAATTCTGCACAGCAAATTAACAGACCTGAGCTATACTATGTAGAAGGATATTTGACTGAAAACAATTAAATGTGAGACCAAATCCAATCAGCTCACACACAATTGCGAGCAGTAGTGCACACCAAACCTCAACCAAAACAGAAAACACACCTTTGTAGAATCCAGCTGCTCCACTCATCTTCTTGAACTGGAAAATAGCCCCAAATGCAGAAAAAAAAAATTCTAAATGTTTGCATTACCTAAATCATAAAGATTCGCACTGTCTGTGCAAAGATATGTTGTTTGAATCTGTCAGCCGCTCCATGGGAGAAAGATGGGCAGTCTCCTCTCATGTGATTCTCTTCTTCTGAAAACCTGTTGGAGGGTCAGCTACAGGTTGGTTCTGACTCAGTGGTACACAACAACAACAACTAGAAACCTTAAAGCCTAAGCAATAAAAAATGTCAAAAGATGTTCGGTGCTGCTGAGTCGAGTATGACTCATAGAGAATTTATTAACAACCTATCCTGTGCCATCCTCAATCTCTGCCACAGTTTTAAGCCCATTGTTCCAGTCAACTACTTCACTAAAAGTTTCTCTCTTTCACTGACCTTCCACTTTTTAGACATAATGTCTATTTCCAAGGAACAGCATTTTCTAACAACATGTCCAAAATACAAGAGAAGAATCTTTCAGCTTTGCTTCTAAGGATCATCCTGGTTGCACGTTCTCCAATATCTGTACTTGGGGCAGTTAATGGGATATTAAATACTCTTCACTAACACCACAGATCAAAGGCATCAATTCTCCTTCTGCCATTCTTATTCATTGTCCGGCTCTCAGATGCAATGCAAGTGACTGGAAAGACCATGGACCATTAATATTCAAAATTACATCATTGCTCTTCAGTAATTTGGAGAGAGTCCTGACAGCCGACTTTCAAACTATTTAGAATGACTTTTTAATAACTCTTGGAACCTCATAGAAGAGTTTGACATTCTGTAAAAAATGTGTAATGGGGGAAAATGTCAGGGTGATTTGACTTGGTTTTACATGGGAAGGGTCTATTGTGACAAATATTTTTATTTGATTTATTGATGAATTAATTAATTTCCAAATTGATATTATTAGGGGTGTGTGTGTGTGTGCGTGTGCGCGCGCGCTCGTGCGTGCGTGTGTGTGTGTGTGTGTGTGTGTGTTTTGTGCATGTTTTGTTATTGTTAGGTGCTGTCATACAGGCTCCACATCATGTTGGCCTTATGTTCCACAGATTGAAACCTTTCCCTATCTTGTACCATTTTCACAATCTCCACTGTGCTTAAGCACAGTGATGCAGTTATGGTGTCAATCCATCTCACTGAAAATATTTTTCTCTTTTGCTGACTCCCTACTTTTCCAAACATGATGTCCTTTTCCAAGAACTTGATCCTAATTGTGATTCTGTCAATTTGTGGAGCCTTAGTTTTCACTAGTAATTTTATCTTTTGGACTTCTTCCATCAGTACCAATGATGGCTGACAATATACTACCTCCTGAAATATTGAACTTTTTTTTTCTGATACAGTGACTGAGTATTCTTTCTATCTTTCTTTAATGCTTCCTACATCACTCACTATTTTGCCCATAGAATCTTTCAGTATTACAACTCAAGATTCAATTTGTTCTTCAGTTCTTTAAGTATGAGAAATTCTGACTATGTTCTTACTTTTTAATTTTTCTAACTGGGTATTTGCACATTTCATTATATTACATTTTTTGTCTTGTTGAAGGGCCTTTGCATTTCTCACATTATTTTATTATTTTGGTTTAGATTTCCTACATTCTTAAGCATCTTTCAGTGCCTCTTATGACATCATTTATGCCTTTACTTTCTTTCCTGTCTTTTTAATGGCCTTTTCTTTCTTCACAAATGATGTCTTATTTGTCATCCCACCATTCATGTATTATTAGACTTCAGTCTTTCAAATGTATTCTTGAGATGATTTTTAATTTCAAGTTAGATTATATTTTTTTCTCATCGATTTGTTTTAATTTCCTTCAGTTTCTACTTAAGCATGTGAGCAATTGATTATCTCTTCACAGTTGCTCTCTAGCCTTGCTGAGTGCTAATTTTCACCATTTCTCATTAACAGTAGTTAATTTGATTCTGTGTATTCCATCTGATGAGATACATCATGTGTATAGTTGCCATTTATGTTTTACAAACAAGGTATTTGCAATGAATAATTTATCTTTCTTAGAAAATTCCATTACACTCTCTTTGTCACTTTTACTATCTAGATCACATTTTCCAATTGATGAGTCTTCTTTCTTTGCAAAGTTTTTAATAACAATTACCAGCTACTATTAATGTATCTTGATTGGACATTCTGTCAATTTTATACTGTATAATTAGTAGAAAATCATCAGTGTCTTTATCTATGACTTTAGTAGTTGGTACATAAATCTGAATTAATAAGTCTTTCTTAAATACCTGTGGATATTTGCCCATCTTTGGCTGCATTGTATCTCAGGATGGATCTTTAATTGTTCTTTTTGGCAATCAATGCTACACTATTCCTTCTCAATCTGCTATTTCTTAGTGGATCATACAGCCCTCCCATTGAAATTGTTCAGCAAGAGTTCACTAATGCCCATTTTATCAATATTTATGCGTTCCATTTCCCTTTTGACAACTTCCAGTTTCCCTAGATACATAATTTGTACATTCTATGTGCCAATTACTAATTGTTATTTGCCATTGTATCTGTTAATTATTAATTGTGCCTCGCCAACAAATAAAGGTTATTTTTATTATAGAAAAAAATGAAAATTATTGATTGTTAACATAAAACAATAATTTCAAAGAGTAGGAAATT
>NW_006399831.1:15457306-15465483 GCF_000299155.1 Elephantulus edwardii
GTTCGTATGTTGCTGTTATTAGATTCTGTTGACTAAGACTCATAATGATCTTATGAATAAGAGATAAGAACTCTTCCTTATAGTGTGACATCATCATTATTTCTTCCACACTCGAGCCCATTGTGAACAGTCATTATGACTATCCATTTCATTGAGAATCTGTCCTTCCTTTACTGACTTTTCTGAGCATGACATATTTTAAAAAACTAGTTGTAGTGTTAGCCTAAAAGTTGGCTTTTTAAAATCTCTTTAGCCTCTGGTCTCCAGCTACCTTAACTGCAGACACATGTTGTTGTAAATCAGAACTAGATGTGGGACTAGGATAAAAGAAAGAGTGCTTCCCACACTGAGCAGCAACACTTGAGGTGAGCAAGGTTTGTGGCAGCAAAACCCTGGTGAAAGCAAGACCCTGAGGGTGAAGAGGCTATGGCACTGCTGTGGTGAAAATTTGGCAAGGTGTAGCCTGAGACATTTTGCATTTGTGAAGGCCACAGTTAAAAATTACGTTGTTCTTGCCAGATGTTGGAAGGAGAACCTGACTTTCAGAGCAGTTGCTCTGAAGGAAACCTTGCTGGATGATTTGGTTATTACTACTCTGAGGCAAGCTTTTCTGGATGATTTGAATTTGACTGCTGAACTGAAACAGAACCTGGACTTATATGGGAATTGTGCCTTGGAACTGTTAGACTAATGCCTGGAATGGTATTATGAGATAATTTTGTGACTCCTCCACTTATTTCTCTAATAAAATCCATTTTTTCTAAACATAACTGTGAGTCTGTGAGTCAGCATTCAATAAACTAATTTCTTATTGCTGCTGGGACTCCTGAGGCACTATAGTTTTGGGCTATAAGCTTGTTATGTGATTTCTGCTCTGAGGCAGTGAGCTGCAATGCTATTCTTACTCCCTCTGGCCCTTTCAGAGAGATGCTCATGGTCCTGTGTCTCTATATACAATTTTCCCTTAGACACCGGTCCTTCTAACTACATGCCCAAAGTACATGTTGTTGTTGTTTTTATGTGCCTTCGAGTAGCCTGTGACTCATATCGACCCTATGTACAACAGCCCTAAACTCTGCCCTATCCTGTGCCAATCTCACTATCTCTGACACACCTACCTCCATTACCCCAGTCACTGAATCAATCTATCTCATTGAGGGTCTTCCTCCACCCTTTCAAGCTTGACGTCCTTCTCCAAGGACTGTTCCCTCCTTGCAATATGTCCAAAGTATGTCAGATGAAACTTCAGAATTCTTGTCTCTAAGGAGCAGCCCAGCTTCACCCTCTGCAGGATAAACCTGTTTGTTTTCCTAGCACTCCATGGTATGTATATTCAATACTATTTTCCAGCACCACAGCTCAAAGACATCAATTCTCCCATCTATCATCCCTAGGCATTGTCCAGCTCTCTGATGCGTAACAAGTGATTGCAAAGACCATGGCATGTACCAGGTGCACCTTAGTCTCCAGACTGACATCGTTGTACTTCAGCACTTCAGAGAGGTCTCTAGCCACAAACTTTCCCATCGCAATATGTCTTTTAATTTCCTGGCTGCTGGTGCCAAGAGCATGGAGCCAAGCAAAGCAAAACTATGAACAATCTCAATCTCTTCACAATCCATTATGATGTTGCCAATCAGCCCATTGGTGAGAATCTTTGTTCTCTTGATATTGAATTTCAATCCATACTGAACATTACGGTCCCTGACCTTCCATAGCAAGTGTTGCAGGTCCTCTTCAGTTTCAGCAAGCAGGGTTATGTCATCTGCATAACACAAATTGTTGATGACTCTTCCTCCAATCCTGATGCCACATTTCTCCTCATAGAGCCCAGCCTTCCAGATAATCTGTTCTGCATAAAGATTAAAAGGTATGGAGATGGGATACCGCCCTGGTATACACCCTTCCAAACTGAACCATGCATTCTTTGCCTGCTGTGTTCTGACGACTGCCGCCTGGTCCAAGTATAGGTTTCACAATAACACAATCAAGTGTTCTGGGATTCCCATTCTTCTCAGAGTTAGCCACAGTTTTTTGTGATCCACACAGTCAAATGCCTTTGCATGATCAATGAAACAAAGATAGACATTCCTCTGGTACTCCTTGTTTTCAGCCAAGATCCATCTAACATTAGCTACAATATCCCTAGTACCATGGCCCCATCTAAACTCAGCCTGCACTTCTGGTAGTCCTTTGTTCCAGTTGTTTTTGGATAATCTTTAGCAAAATCTTGCTTGCATGTGATATTAATGATATTGTTCTATAATTTCTACACTCTGTGGGATCACCTTTCTTTGGAATGGGAACAAATAGAGATCTCCACCAGTCAGTTGGCCAGGTGGTTTTTCTCCAGATGTCTTGGCGCAACTTGGTAAGTACATCTAGGTCAGCATCTGTTAGTTGAAATACGTCTGTTGGTATACCATCAATTCCTGGGGCTTATTATTAGCCAACTCTTTCAAAGCAATCTGAACTTCTTCCTTCATTACCATAGTCTCTTACTCATATGTTGTCTCATTAAATTCTTCGGTGTCCATCAATTCCTTTTGGTATAATGACTCTATATGCTCTTTTCATCTTCTTTTTTATACTTGCAGGATCATTCAATATTCTACCTAAAGAATCCTTAAGTACTGCAACTAGAGGCTTGACTTTCCTCTTCAGTTCCTTGAGATTAAGAAATGCTGAGCTAGCTTGGCCTCTTTGATTTTCTGATTGTAGCTCTTTGCTTATTTCATTATAATACTTATTCTTTTTTTCTGAGGAACATCATACCTGCTTCTCTTTAAGATGTACTTGTTTGCTCTTTTGTCAATCTGTGGAATGTACAGTACTCTTCTCCAGTACCATAATTCAAAAGCATCATTTCTTCTTCTGGTGTCATGTTTACACTAGAAATCTTGAATGCATAACAAGTAATTTAAAGGCTATGTCTTGGGTCAGTCTTATCTTAGTGTTAAAATTATACCATTGCTCTTCAGCACTTTGGAGTTGTCTGACTTCAGACATTCCCAGTGCAATAAATCTTTTGATTTCTTGATTGATGGTACCAAGGATATTGGTTATGAATCCAAGTAAGAGGAAATCATTGGCAATTTCTATTTTATCTCAATCTATCATATAATACTGCCTCTTGGCCTAGTGATAAGGATATTTGTTTTCTTGATGTTAAGATTGAACAGATAAAGGATACATATCTGACTCACTTCTTTCTTGATTTTACATCATGGAGTGTTCCCTTGCTCAGTTCAGACAAAAGTTTCCTAGTTTAAGTTTTGCATGAGCACAATTAAGTACTCTAGGACTCCCATTTTTCTCAATGTTATATGACCCTAGTAAAGGAGATATAAATGTTCTACTAACTAAAGAATAAAATTATAACATGATTCATGAGCTATTGCTCTTCTTGTTTTTTAACTTATATAAAGAGAGAAACAAATATTAATCAAATGAATTGTATGTCTCAGAAAATTTTGAAAATATGTAACAGAATATTTCTATAAAAGTGTTTGCAAATACATTTGACTATTTGATTCATAACAATTGTGGATAACTCCAGGAGGAAAAGAATCCTTTAACACTTAATTATACTTATGTGAAATATGTGTAACCTAAAGACCAAAAAGCAGTTGTCCACAGATAAAAGGGAACTTTGCATAGTTTGAAATCAGGAAAAGTATGCATCTGTTTGTATCCTTTCTCATACTTTTTGCATCTGTATGCTGAACAAACCATTTGAAAATCTTCATTATATGAAGAAGTGTGTGATATCAAGTTTGGAGGAAGATTCATTAATAATCTACATTATGAAGATGGCAAAACTTGCTTACAATAATTGAAAAAAGACTTGTAGTACATATTGTAGAAGATAAAAAAAAAGTACCTACAGCCTTTGAAACAGGTTATATCTGAACATTAAGGGAAAAAAAATATTTTCACCATTAGACCAGTAAGAAAAATCATGTTAGATGGAGAAAAATTGAAGTTGTCCACAATTTCATTTTACCTGGTTTCACAATCAACATCCATGATATCAGAAGCCAAGGGATCAAAGGATGTATTGCATTAGGAAAATCTGCTGTCAATGCCTCTTTAAAGTACTAAAGAGCAAAGCTATCAATTTAAAGATTAAAATGTACTTGACCAAAGTCAC
The DNA here is from genome assembly GCF_000299155.1 of Elephantulus edwardii. Lineage (NCBI taxonomy): Eukaryota > Metazoa > Chordata > Mammalia > Macroscelidea > Macroscelididae > Elephantulus > Elephantulus edwardii. Next base: position 15,461,460 of record NW_006399831.1, read on the forward strand.
AGTGTTTTCACTTGATTCCTATGCATATGAAGTTGGATAATAAATAAAAAAAGCCAAAGAAAAATCAATACCTTTGAATTGTGATCCTGGTAAAAAGTACTGATTATACCTTAGACTGCTAAACTAATAAAGAGTAAGTTTGTTCTGGAAGAAGTGCAATTATCATGTTCCTTATAGGCAAGAATGGTCAAAATTCATCTCACAAGCTTTGAACATGTTGTCAAAAGGTGTCAGTTCTTGGAAGAAGACGTCATGCTGGGAAAGGTGGAAGGTCAAGAACAAGCTTAAAGGAGATGAACTGTCACAGTGATTTTAACAATTATTTTGAGATTGAAGGAAGTTGTAAGGATAGCCCAAAGTGGGACAATGTTAAAAAATATTGCTCACTGGGTTATGAAGAGTTATGTTGTTGTTGTTAACTGCCGTCGAGTCATTGACGACTCATAGCAACCCTATGAATGAAAGACTTGAACAATTGGTATAACTTCCATCATTTCTCCATGTTCATAGAGTTTCTGGAAACAAGCTGTTTTGGAAATCGATGCCACTCTTCCTTCCAAGCTTGTTTTAATCGGGAAGCCCCACCAAATGCTGTCCACCATGGGTAACCATCATCACGTTTGACACATCAGTGTTACATTCTTTATCATCACAGCAACCATGAGTTACCTCGGTACAGCAAATGGACAGACCAGTGATTTACCACTTAGAAGAAGATTTGACAAAAACAATCAAAACCAGGCCTGAGGGCCTCAGATTAAAATCACCCACCTTTGGCTTGGTAGCATCACTTTCTATAAAGAAAGAAACAAAAGCCAAAAGAACTCTCTCTATGTTGTTGCTCTTATTGTTGTTAAGTGCCATCGAGTCGAAGATGATTCATAGCGACTCTATGAATGAAAGACCTGAATACTTGTATAATTTTCATCTTTTTTTCATATTCATAGAGTTTCTGGAGGCAAGCTATTTCAGAAGTGGATGCCACTCCTGCTTCCAAGTTTGTTTTAATCAGGGAGCCTCACCAAACACTGTCCATCATGGGTATCCATTCTCACATTTGACACATCAGTGTCACAGAGTTCAGCATCACAACAACAAGTTACTTATGTGCAGTAGATGGACAAACCAGTGCTATACCACTTAGAAGAATGTTTTACCAAAAACAATTAAAATAATTTAAAAAATAAAATTAAAATGGACAGCAAATGGACAGACCAGTGCTATACCACTTAGAAGAATGTTTTACCAAAAACAATTAAAAAACAACAATTAAAACCTCCAGCTACTGCAGACAACTTCCAAACTGGATTCCAGCCCCATACTGCTGACTAAATGTGGCTTTTAAATAGGAGGTCAAATCAAATCAACTCACATCCAGCAGGGAGTCAACATTGCACCCTAATCCTCACCAGAACCAGCAAACAAGCCTCTGCAGAATGCGGCTGCTGCAGAGAATGTCCAAACTGGATTACAGCTGATTAAAAATCACCTAATAACAACAGTATAAAACACAAGAGGCCCTGAATGGTACAAATCATTAATCAGTACATGGCAACTGGATGGTTGGTAAATTAAACCTACTCAGAGGTACTTCCAAAGAAAAGCCTGGAAATCTGCTCCTGAAATGACACAAACTTGAAAACCCCATGAAGATTACTTAACTGCATCAGTGTGTTACTATGAGCGAGAACTTACTTTCTATTATTTTAAAATGTGTAGAAGATAGAAAACTTAGTAGGTCATCAAAAATATGTTTTCCATCCTTGATCTTATGTAATTCATGCAATAATATTAAAATGATACATTGATTACATTTCATTTCATAGATGACATATAGGTCAGAGTTGAAATCATGGGTCAACATAATGCCTGTCCATCTGTCAGAAGGCCGATTTCAAGTCACCAGCAAATCCCTACATTTGGAAAATACAGGGTAGGTTTCTATTTTCCTTCTACATTGTGTAGATTCAAATCTGAAGCTCAGTTCTTAACTTTTCTGCTTGTCGATTATGTGACTTTGGCCACATTATTTTGTTTTTGCTGTTGAACTATTGTGTGTCTCAGTTTCTATTTCAACAAAATGGAGATACTTACTAAACCTTCCTCATTCAATATTTATAACTTGGATTACTTATTTAGTGTAAAGGATTTAGAAAATATTTTATACAAATTTGACAATTAATATTGTTATGTGCCCTTGAGTCAGAATAGACACATTGCTGAGCCACTAGTGGATTTAAAGAGGCAGTTAATCACACAGAAGGAGACTACCTATCCTCTTCTCCTGTGGGACAGCTGGTATATTCGAAGTGCATGCCTTTGTGATCACAGCATATTAATTAATATTAATAATATTTCAATTTTGAAACTGAATTTTCAAAACTGTGAATTCTTATGCCAGGAAAACTATTAAGCCCTTTAAAATGATCCCTGAATAACTCATGAGATTGTTCCAGGTGGACTCCAATATTCATTAGAGGACATACTCTCTGATCAGCCAGGAAACCAATCAATCAGCCATCCTCTCAAAAACAGAACATAACAGAAATGGAAGAAAAATATTCAACTATAAAATGTTGTTGTTGTTGTTGTTATGTGCCGTCGAGTCGCCTGCGACTCATAGTGACCCTATGTACAACTATAAAAATAGAAATGAAAAAGATACGTGGATATTGATAGGAAATGGCAAAGGAAACACTAACAAAAAGTAAATCCAAAATTGCCCTGAAGTAGATGTGAAATGGTGGCAAAACAACACAAGGAAAACAGACTTATCTAAACCAGGAGATAGATAGTAGAAGAGCAGATCCCAAGTGCCACCATAAAAACCTTAGAAAGTGGACACCACCTTAAAACTGTGTAAACTTGACCCTCACTATAAAAACATATATGTTTTGTTTGTGTGTATATGTTGTTTTTATTGTTAAGTGCTGTCAAGTCAAGCACTACTCATAGTGACCTTATGAACAAAAGACCTAAATCCTGTAATATAACCATCATTGTTTCTCTATGTCATAGTTTGCAGGGGCATGTGGTTTAGGAAGTGGATGTCATACCTACTTCCAAAACCTGAATCAATCTGGAAGCTCCACCAAACACTGTCCATGATGGGTAACCATTATGGCTTTTGAGACACTAGTGGCACAGTTTTCAGCATCACAACAAACCCAAATTACTTCAGTATAGTAAATTTATAGACCAGTGCTGTACCACTTAGAAGAACGTTCATCCCAAACACAATTAACACCAGGCCCAAGGGCTTCAGACCTTAGGGCCCATCAACCTTTGACTCTAAATCAAAAGGTTTCTAGCCTACAGCTAGTTGTGAACAAGAAAAACAAATAAACTAAAAACAAACAAGCAAAAATAAAATAGCAAAAGCCCAAACAAAACAACCCCTAACTTACTAAGAGGTTTAATACTTCTCTGTAGAGCTGTGACACTCTGCTCTACACTTCACCCCATTGCTCTGTGGGCATAGTCTCCATGGGAACTTCAAGTGTTCTCCTTGTAAATATCTCTTGCAAAGAATATAAACTCTTATAGAAAACAAGGATATGATTAGCCTTTTTCTGACCTGTGAATAGTCTGTTATGAACTCAAATAAATCTCTGTTTATTTGATTTGTTCTCGCTTGGTGTCTTTTTGTGATACTGTTCTAATAAATCTCACACTTGAGTCAGAACTTTGTAGTTCTTACTCAAAGAGGCCTCCGAACCATTTTGGAAATCATCCCCTTGACAAATATTATGGAAGAATATTTATAATACTATGCTTCTAGTTTCTACTATTTACATTTAACGTAAACTATTTAAACATTTTCAACTTTTGGGAAAAATTGATTGAAAGAAAATACTAAAGAATAAGCAAATACAAAATATAGCACAGACTACACATTTTTACCTTTCACATGCATATGAAATCATATCATATATAAAATAATAAATATATAAAATGATAGTATATCATTTTACAGAGTGTATAAAATAGAAAGTATGTATACAATGTGGTTTCAGTACTATTA
>NW_006399831.1:15465583-15467074 GCF_000299155.1 Elephantulus edwardii
GAAATCTTCTATTCACCTCTTTAGTATCTTGAATTCTTCCTTGTGCTTTGGCTTCTCTGCACTCCAGTGCAATTATAAAATAATAAATATATAAATAATATATATGATTTGCAGCTTCAAACTAAGTAGAATTTACATTCCTTTATTTCACTTTTTTTTACCTATTTATTTCATCTGAGATTGCATAATGAAAAGATCTATTTTCTTCTGAAACCTTTTGTAATAGTTGAAAAGATCAATGACTATTCCCTGTAATTCAGTTTCCCATGGCTATTTCCTACAAGCCCTTAAAACTTAGAACCTCAATGCATTTTTGTCTGCTTAAGAATTTTAAATCTTCTTACTCCATTCTGTGATTATGGTATCCCTTGACAATGGTTTTGCTAGAAGATTTTCAAAAGCTGAGTCCTGGGAGTAGAGGCAGGTTTCAACTTTGAATGCTATTTTCTGATCAATTGGAGCTTTTTAATCCTCTTCTTTTTTTACTTCACTGTGCTGTAGGAAATAGTTGTCAGCAAGGGAAGAAGTTCAATACCTCTGGGCCATGACCCACTTACATGATCCTTCTACTGGGGGAAAAAAAAAATCTCTGGCAACTTAAATGTCAGTATTCTTCTGGAATCCCCTCATGTCAGCCTGGGTGTGTGTGTGTGGGGGGGGGGGGTTCGACTGCAGTGTGTATATATAAATGTCAGTTATTTCAAATAAAATACTGGAAGTTATTTTGTCTGTCAGGTGAAGCAGAGGTGAGTAAATACAATCCTAGAGAATAAAGATTCAATCAATGTATGCACTGTGAACAGTAGCAAAGCAGAGAGTTCTTGTAATATTGGGACCTAGATGATAAATTATTCATTGTGTGAAATGTTTATTATAATTTTTATAAGTATTTTTAAACTACATATTGGAAAATAATCACTGGAACACCACTACAATGCAGTGTTCAATCAAATTTGTGCAGAAAATCGACCTACCTTGTTTTTTTTCTAAGTACTTAGGTCTTCCTTTTTCATTTCAGATATCATATGACTACTGAAAATTTTATAATACAGATGTTGAATTCCCTGGGTATTTGAACAGATATATTTAAAAAACAACAACACACCCACCCCCACAAAAACACCATATTTTTTAAAAAGATCCATTGTAAACTTGAAAATATTAAAACGAAATAATCCAGCAAATACACCAGTTGTAAATGCAATCATTTACCAAAAAATAAACACAGAAAAAGAAACTATTAAATTGTATACAATTAATTTGGGGGCTCTGGCACAGAGTCCACCAGCATTTGGAATTGCTGACATAGTAAAATAATGTAGGGCCCTCAGGCATGCAGCCTTTGGGCCTGTTTATAATTGTTTTTGGACAAACATTCATAGACGAAAGTAAGAAATACCATAAGGATGTCTATTGGTGCTTTATTAACTATGCAAAGGCATTAGAGTGTGTGGATCATGACAAGTTGTGGCTGACATTGAGAAGAATGGG
>NW_006399832.1:0-486 GCF_000299155.1 Elephantulus edwardii
AGAACCAACTTATAGCTTGTGGCCAGTTTTCTGAGGCAATAAACCACATGGGAGGAGCTTGCCAATCTTTGTCCCGAAGAGACACTGGTAGGTTTGAATCATCAGAGAGGAGCCATCTGGATTAGCAGTACAACTCCCTGCTGACTATGCCACCAGAACTCCCTGGACATCTGCTTACGTGAAGATTATAGCCAAGAACGTCATCAATCAGGCTCAGCGCCTCTCTAACACAAGGGCTATCTATAAGTTGGGATAGGCTCACAACAGTGGGCTTGGATTTGGGGTTTTTAGGTACCCAGTAGACATTGTGGGAACCTGGGTGGCACAGCGGTTAAGTGGTTCCTTGAGAGAAAGAAGCGGCAGTCAGCTTCCTTGAAGATTTCTAGGTCATTGTGAGTTGGACTTCATCTGACAACAATGAGTTTGGATTGGGGATAGGTATCCAGTTGGGACTGACTCTGAGCTGACCCTCTAGTGGGTTTTCAA
>NW_006399832.1:586-3928 GCF_000299155.1 Elephantulus edwardii
AAACTGGTGGATTTGAACAGCCTGTCTTTGGGTTGGCTGGCAGTGCAATTCCTTATCCACTAGACCACCAGTTGTTAATGTGTCACACAGGAGGAGATTGGACATCTGTCTTTTATGGAGCAACTGGTGGGTTTGAACTGCATGCGTTTGAGTTGACAGTGAAATTTCTTACCACTAGGTCACCAAAACCTCAGAGCTCCATGGAATATACGTGTGAGTGTGTGTGTGTGTGTGTGTGTGTGTGTGTGTGTGTGTGTCGATATCATGGAGTTCGAACTGCCTCATAACTAACACATCAATGGGTTCTCACAGTAGGAAATGGCCCATCTTTCTTCCTTGGGGCTGTTGGTTGATTCAAACCATGTAAAACACTGGAAAGAAAAAAGTTGTAAGACAAGTAGAATCAGGAGACATAGTCCAGTGCATCAGTCCTGTGAGCTCCAGCAGAAGCAGGGATTTGTGTCCATTTCAAAAGGCAATCACCATCATACCAAGAGTGTCACCCCCCATCTTGTCTACTTGGGGATGTGGGACCAACTGCTAGTTTTGTTTGTTTCATTTTATAGATCTAAGTTTTTACATAAAGACAATTAATTAAACTATTTTTAAGCTCTTGTGTGGGCCTGCTTAGCACACACAAAAAATAAATAAAATCTCTGTAGCCTTGATTTTAGAGGAAAGATGGGCATTTTCCTACTTCAAAGATTTACAGCCTCATAAATCAGATGAATGATCAGTCACGATGGTGTCCAAGCTGACTCAGCAGAAGAGAGATGGTCCTCATCAGGCTCCTAGGACATAGTGAATAAGAATTCTACCCAGGGCCATCACTGCTTCCTTGGACAGCTAAAAATACCACTTTCTCAGAAGAAAGATGGGCATTTTCCTACTGCAAAGATTTACAGCCTTGTAAATCAGATGAAGGGTCAGTCTATGGTGTCCAAGCTTACTCAACAGAAGTGAAGGGGTCCTCATCTGGTTACTAGGATATAGTGAATATTCTACCCAGAGCCATCACTGCTTCCAGGGAGAGCTACCACTTTATTAGCCCAAATACCTAATAAAATTATTCCTTAAACATAAGGAGACCTCTTCTTAACAAAAATCAAACATATCCAAGCTAAGAAACAAATGCAATATTCTCAGTCTCTCTATGCCCCTATCTTTAACACTGGAAGTAGCTCTATCCATTTTCCTTTTTTTCTTAGGACTTAATGAGAGGTGGGGACAAAATCATAGATCAAGAGTAATTAATTCTATAAAACAAAATGTACAGAAATTATCGCATGAAAAATGTACATGAATTAAATAATTTATATAAATGATCGTATACATTAAAATGCTTTTTAAATGAACAATAATTTTTAAAAAGAGAGAGAGAATGCAAACCAGTGAAGCCTTCCCCCAGTTTTCCCAAGGATGTTTCCTTGGCATGAAAACACTTAATTCTTTGAAGAAGAGACCTTTGCCTCCTGATCGTTGGTCAAGAATGTTCCAGGTGGATCCCTAAGCCAGCAATGTTTTCTTGTTAGACAAAGGCTTGGCTCTGAATTATATTGATCCAAAGTGCTTATGGGGCTATCTGATTCCCTTGTTTTCTTATGAGGAAAAAATTGCTACAGTGGGGAAATCATGAACACACACACACAAATCAAAATTGCCTGATTATTGATCTTCCAGTGGTCATATTCCTCAGTTTCCTTCTCCCCAGAATTAATGGAAGGGATCTAAGTCCCCTAGGGTGGGGGAAGGGAGTCTACGTCCTTCCAGAACTTGAGTCTACTTGGAGTAGTTCCCCCTTTGAAACGCAGGAATGTCCTCTGGCATCTCTGAAGTGGGTGACATCTGGATATTTTGATCTTCATCCTTATTCGGTTACCTGATGCCCTTGACTGACTGCTGGTTGCCCTGGAGACTTAGTGAAAAAACCTGACAATTTTATTAAGTGACAGCAGGATATTTAGATATCCTGTATACATTAAAAGAAAATATTATGTGCATGAGCAGAGCGCTTGTTTTAAAAATTTCACTGGAACAGATGAAAGACAGAACCATTTAAAAGGAATATATGATTAGGCGTTATATGTACAACAACCACCTAAAATAAGATGTACATTACAAAGAAGACTGGAAAGGGGGAGGGAGGGAATTGTGCAACAATGAATGGATATTTCTTAAAAAAACCAAAAAAAGTGGATAACAAAAAATGTGCAAGAATGAATGAATGAATGAAAATCTAGCTTTTCTGTAAGCTTTCATTAAAATCAAAATTAAAATAAAAAATCCTAAATGACAAACACCTTTTTCTCCCCTTTATTTTACATGAAATTGATACTTTTTTAAGATTCAGAATATCTAATGGCTTGTAAATAAACTAGTATAAAAACTAATGTAAAATAGAATGTATATGAGTGATTTTATGAAACCATGTAAATGAAAGATTACATAAGACAATGTATATAATTGAAACATACTATAAAGGTATTATATGAAAATCAATAAAAACATTTAAAAAATTTTAAAAAATAATGTCTAATGGCTGATTTTAACAATCTCAACCAGGTCTCTTACTCGGAATACCCTGCTGCATTTTCCCATAAATAGTAAGTACCTACTACATTTGTTTACCAATGACTCCCTTCCCTTAAGAGATATTTTTGTAAACACACTATGCTAACTTATTTATTTACATTTTTTACAGCAACATATAAAGTGCAGAGAATATAAGCATTTAATGCTTGAAGCTCTCTGTTTGTCTTGACTTGGAAGCAACTTTATGTTTTCAGCATAAAAGGAAGTTTTTCAGCGCACTCACTCACCGAATGTGATTCTTTGCAAACTGTAGAAGCAGGAAGACTGGACAGACCACTTTTCTGGCAATAAGACATTCTTCTAAGTCCAGAATACCATCTTGTTATGCAGTTAACAACAATCTTAAGTAGACAATTAATGCTGTTTAAGTTGTACATGAATAAGACCGTGGCTTATAGGAGCTACTACAGAATAATAAATTTAGAGGATACATATAAGTCCTTTTTCTTAAATTCTATTTTATTTTCATCCAGTCATTTAGTTTTGAAATGCTCTTTTTTTAAAAAACTAACCACATAGTCCAGGCTGGGTTCAGAAGGGGCCATGGTACTAGGGATATTGTAGCTAATGTTAGCTGGATCTTGGCTAAAAGCAGGGAGTAGCAGAGGAATATCTATCTGTGCTTCATTTATTATGCAAAGGTGTTTGACTCTGTGGACCATAACAAACTGTGGCTGACTATGAGAAGAATGGGAATCCCAGAACACTTGATCGTGCTAATGCGAAACCTATACTTGAACCAAGAGGCAG
>NW_006399832.1:4238-55629 GCF_000299155.1 Elephantulus edwardii
AGGACGGATGGTGAAGAGATTGAGATTGTTCACAGCTTTAGTTTGCTTGGCTCCACAATCAACACTCTTGGCACCAGCAGTCAGGAAATTAAAAGACGCATTGCGATGGGAAAGTCTGCTGTTAAGGACATCTCTAAAGTACTGAAGAGCAACGGTATCTGTCTGGAGACTCAGGTGCATCTGATACAGGTCATGGTCTTTGCAATCACTTGTTATGCGTCAGAGAGTTGGACAATGACTAAGGAGGATAGAAGGAGAATTGATGCCTTTGAGCTTTGGTGTTGGAGAAACGTATTGAGGACACCATGTACTGCTAAGAAAACAGATTCGTCCTGGAAAGTGTTAAGCCAGGTGGCTTCTTGGAGGCAAGGTTTCTGAGGGTCTTCGTCTGACATACTTTGGTCACGTTGTAAGGAGAGACCGGTCCTTGGAGAAGGACATCATGCTTGGGAGAGTGGAGGGCAGGCGCAGGAGAGGAAGGCCTTCTATGAGATGGATTGATTCAGTGACTTGGGTAATCGGGATGGGTGTATCAGAGACGGTGCAATTGTCACAGGACAGAACAGAGCTCAGGGCTGTTGTATATAGGGTCACTATGAGTTGCAAGTGACTCGACAGCACATAACAGCAGCCTATGTTATTGTTATGTGCCATTGAATTTTCTGTGACCCATAGCGACTACATATAAACAGTTCTGAAGCCTGTTCTGTCCTAAACCAGTCTCACTAACTCCAACTCACCTACCCCCATTGCGCCAGTTACTGTATCAATCCATCTCATCCAGGGTCTTCCTCTCCTGCACTATCCTTCCACCCTTCCAAGCATGGAAAGCCCTTCTCCAAGGACCAGTTTCTCCTGAACACATGCACAAATTATGCGAGACAGAGCTTCAAAATTCTAGCGTCCAAGGAGAAATTTGGTTTCATCTTCTGATGGCCTAATGGCAAGAAGCTGTGCTGCAATCCCAAAAGCACAAGGTTTGAGGCCACCAGCTGCTCTATAGAAGGATGAGTAATCTCCTCCCATGCAATTAACTGTCTCTAAAAACCCACAGGAGGGTCAGCTATCGGTTGGTTCTAACGCTATGGTACACAACAACAACATACTGCCTATATGATAGAATAATTGTCTTCATTCCACTCTTACTGCTTTGCCTAGAACATTTAGATCTAGTTGGGCTTTTGGACTTAACACAAAAGTCCACTGCAGTCAAGTAGATCCCCACTGATGGAATCACTCCCCCTTAGATTTCTAAGGCTGTGAATCTTTACAAGAGGAGATTACCTATCTTTCTGCCAGGAAGAGGTGGCAGGCTTGAACTGCTCTGACTTTTCGGTTACCAGCACAACAAGGTAACACACTATGCCACCAGGGCTTAGAATTCTAGATTTGAATAAAAATTAAGACAAGAGCAAAATGGAACTGCATATTGCTATAGGGCACCTCAGCACCTAGCAGAGTCTCTCACATAAAGGAAGTGTTGGCTCCATGGTGAGATATCTAGAAGTGTTGTGCAATAGAAAAGTCCAGCAAGCGTTTCAGTACTTGATGCACAAGATGTGCAACAATGAATGAATATTTAAAAAAAAAAAGTGAACTGGGGGAGGGGGAAGGCAGAGCGAGGGAGTAAAATGTGTAACAATCAATGAATGAAAATCTAACGGCTCTGTAAATGTTTGCTAAAATCACAATTAAAATAAAAATTAAAAAAAAAAAAGAAATGGAATCAAACAAAGGGAAGACTGAAAGACTGGCTGCAAGCCAGACACCCAGCTATTCTAGCTGGTCTGTAGGCAAAGGATGTGACACGTCCTGGCCTCGTCTCACCTGAGGGTCATATATTTTACTGGTGCACCTTTCCTCGGATTCTCTTTGTAGGACCCAGTTTCACCATTGTTCCCAGTACATTTTCCCTAGAAGGCGTACCTTCCTTCCTCTCTTTATTTCCATGCTTAGAAGCTGAATGAGCCTCTTAAATGCCCTCTTTGCTTCTTTTTCTTTCTCCCAAGCAGGTAATCATTTTGCTCACTATCCTCTGTGATCTCTCCTAATACTTACAGACTTGCTTTAATAATTCAGCAGATGCACATGGAGAAAGGATATGGCCCAGTGACTTACATCAAAGCCCTCTTCTCAGCCAGCGAGTGGAAGCCAGCAGAGCACCCTGCGCTGTGACAGAGTTTTACTGACATGTTCAGCTGATGATCCTATGACCCCCCCCTAAAATGTTCTTTTTTCTATTTTTAGACATAATCTGTCATTCTTCCACTTTTATTTATGCAGCTTGTCTTTCCTGACCCCTTTCTTTGGCCCTGGTTTCTACACAGTGGAGATATTAGAATATGTTGATATAACTTCTGCTCCTTGTTGGAATTCCTGGGACGGGGGCAACTGAGACAGGAACTGCTGTAACCACAGGGGTTTTTTCTCCAGCTGAACTCATTCTCACCATGTGATCTTGCCCGTAGTATGCAGCTTCTAGAAAAGTCAGAATTATTTCATTCTCTCTCGTGAGATGGTTTCTAGAGATAGAACTGTTGGGTTGCTTGGACTGAATAGGTTTGAAAACATTTAAATGACTACCCAAGAGGCTGCACCCCAAGGCTTTTTCTTCTCAGAGCTGAATCAGGTTACTCTTCAGAGTCCATACTGGTATTTAATACCATCCTACTTTGCTGCTGCTCTGTTCTATCTTAGCCAGGAGACCTTGAATTACACGCCCTCATCCATTGCCATTGAGTCAGAATCAACTTGTAGCAGACCCTCCATTTGGTTTTCAAGGCTGTAAATCATACAGGAAGAGACTACCCATCTTTCTCCTGAGGAGCCACTAGTGGATTAGAACCTTCAGAGAGGAACAGTGTTTGGGCTAACAGCTCAAATCCTTACAGACTATGCCACCAGAGCACTTTGGATGAATGTTTAGAAACAATTTGCTATCAGTTACACATTCATATACATTTTGATTACAATGTGTTAGGAATCCCTTATTATACATATATTTCCTCTTTTCACCCAACTTATCTATTTATCAATTTTTGCTTCCTTCTCCCTCTTTTTTCATCTGTCAATCCTCCAAGATTCACTATATCTGTATGTAGCTTTGTCTTAAGCTTTAAATTTCTTACTATCTAACAGCTTTTATGAGAATATAAAAACTCCAGGCATTCAAAGGAACTTAATTGATCTTTTTTTTTTTTTTTTATGAAACACATTGTTTATTTTCCATCAACCTTATTTCCACTTTTTAAAAGACAGTTTAAGACCATTCCGTGGTGGTACCCACCCACTCAGTGGCCTGAGCAGTGGGGGCTGCAGACCAGTCTTCAGTTGCAGGCTGAGCACTCCAGTCTTCAGTAGGGAACTGCTGAATCGGCACAGAGGGCACCTGGACGCCTTCGGACCAGTCTGTCACTTCAGGCTGAGTAGCAGTGAATTCAGGAGAAGGGGCGGTCCATTCTCCCTGAAACTCCTCCTTGGTCACAACCTTTTCAGCAGCAGCCTGTTCTTCCTTTTCAATCTCTTCCCGATCTCTGTAGAAGTACAGATCGGGCATGACCTCCCACGGGTGCTCCCGGGAGATGGGGCCACGCATGCGCAGGACTTCCCAGGCCAGCATCCACCACATCAGACCCAAGCTCCCTTGTTGCATTGGATAGCAATGTCTACATAACGCAGAGGAGAATCTGTATTACACAGGGCAATGGTGGGCAAGTCAACGTAAGATGCTTCTGTCAGAGGCTGGTGGTCAGCCCTGGGATCAGTAACCACCAGAAGACGAGGCCCCCGGAAGGCTGCCTGGATCTGGTTAGTGAAGGTTCCAGGAGTGAAGCGCCCGGCAATAGGAGTGGCCCCAGTAGCAGCAGCAAACTTCAGAACAGCTCTCTGGCCTGTATTTCTGGAGGAAATGACACTGACATCAGCTGGATTTTCAATGGCAACAGTGGCGCGAGCAGCCAAGAGCAGCTTCTCCCAGGTCCTCTTCAGGTTAATGATGTAGATGCCATCACTTTTCCTTTTGTAGATGTACTGTTCCATTTGGAAGTCAAGGTTGGTGCCGCCCAAATGCGTTCCTGCTGCAAGGAATTTGAGGACATCCTCCTCCTTCATCTGCAGGACATCAAGGGCTCCGGACATTGTGGAAGTTTCCCTTTTAAGTCAAGACGGGAACCAGAACAACGCCGTGTGGATCCTTGTGCGGGTAGCGCGGAAAAGCTATTTTTATTTTTTTAGAAAAGAAGTGAGAAAGGTTTACTAAGGCAGCAAAACAGAGGCATAGCTAGTGTAAGGTGGACTGTACAAAAGAATTAAAGTAAAAAACAAAAAGGTAGGAGGGGAAGGGACCTCTGGAAAGACAGTGAAGCCAGATCTTACAGCATGCTGTCAGCAGAAAAGAGAGAGAGCAACTGATCTAATTTTCAAGAACACATACAGTTAACATTACAGTTCGCAGAAGAGACATTCTTCACTGTCCTATTTTGTTTAATTGTACTTCCCAGAATGTCCTCCACTTTTTCAAAGCATTGTAGAATTTGTTCTCAAGTGTAAGCAATTTAAATTCCTTTTGAAGTAATTTAAATAAATCCTACTAGCTAACATGCAACACCTGGAGAAGGAAGAAGGGCTGGGAGTTTTAAGAGGTCTAACAACAAACATGAAGGGTGTGAAGTGATAGAATACATCATAGCATTCTTCTGGAGTGTGATGGCCATGCCTCCCTTCCCCTTTACCTTGTGACTGATCAAAGGAAGGTTCTCATCTTAGGTCCTGCAACACCACCCTTCTTCACATATGCAGTCTTTGTTCATATAAAATTCTCACAAAAATATATGACATGGTGAGATAGCCAATGGGACAGTCGATCATGCTTAGAGTAAAGCAATCTAATGAAAATGGAAAGAATTTCTTCACAAACTTCCTTGTTACTGACATGATTTAGAAGCTACAGCAATCAAACCATAATCTTTATATGCACAAAGCAAACTTCATTTGTTGATGTCATCGCTTGCCAGGAACTGGGTAGACCTCTACTAAGATTGTTGAACTAACCTTTACTGCACACCAATTATATGCTGCACTGGGTAAAGCTCAAATTTTGTGAAAGCTCTCATTTTCAAATCTTCAGATGTGTCTGCTACGAAGAAAGAAAATAACGTTAGCTGGAGTTCTAAAACTTGAAGCATAGCAAACTTTCAACATCTATAACTAACTTATCACACAGCTCATTAATTTTTTTTTTTAGTCAAAGAGTTAATGCAACTAAATAAATTGCAACTAATGAAGCATTTGCTAAAGGCTCAGAAAAGAATTACCGATAACTCTATTTGATATAAGAATATAGAGGACAAAGTAAGCAAAATTGGGAGAAGAAATGAATAGACATTAATAGTTACAGGAATAGCTCAATTGTAAATGGTTGGAGATTAAACTTGATATGTGATGGGACTGATGGGAGCAAATTAAAAAAAAGAAAAGGAGAGCAGAGTTGACAAAAAAATCACCATGTTGTACTTAACGGATTTGATACTTGGATGCTAAAGGTGAACCTAGAGGAATCCAAAGTGATGGAAGTGTGAATCCATGTGACTAGAACTGCTTATATTAACATAAAGGTGTGGAAATCAGACTGATTGTTAGAAGGAAGAAGAGGAAATTGATAAATCTGTTAAGTTTAAGATGACAACCATATTCATATTCTGACAGAAATCAGCCCTTGGTAATGATTGCCTCCCTGGCTGTAGTACTTCTCAGTTGACTGTTGGCTTTTGAACCTGACACTTGTCAATCCACCTTGATAGAGATCTTCCTTTCCTTTATTGACCCTCCACCTTTCCATGCATAATATCTTTTCCTAAGGAATAGCTCTCCTAGCAACATGTCCAAGTATGAGAGATAAAGCTTCACTATCTTTGCTTCAAAGAAACACTCTTGTTGCACCTTTCCCAAGACTTATCTGTTTTTTTCTTTTGGCAGTCCATGGGGTATTTGATACTCTTCTATAACACCACAACTCAAAGGCACTAATTCTTCTTCTATCATCCTTATTAATTTCTCAACTGTCAGAAGCAGAGCAAGTAACTGAAAAGACCATGACCTGAATCAAGCATATGTTAGTCTTCAAACAGACATTACTACATTTCAGTATTTTGGAGAGGTCCTTGACAGTGGCCTTGCCCAAAACAGTATGTCTCCTTATCTCCTGACTGCTGGTATCAAGAATATTGATTGTGTATCCAGGAAAGAGGAAATCATTGACAATTTCAGTTCTTTCTCCATCTATCATGATGTTGCTCATTGGCCCCATGATAAAGGACCTTTGTTTTCTTAATTTTGAGATGCAACACAAGAACAAAATTTGCTTACTCTTGTCTTTCTATACAACTACACACTGTGAAAGCAGGGCCTCAGGATCCTTCTGACCTTGGGGTTTTAAGCAGGAAGTGTCAGAAAATTACCACAGAGGTAGCAGGCTGGTGGTGGTGGTCAAGCATTCATGTGATGTTAATAATTGATCCTTCATTGTTGCCTCTTTGTATCATTGTGAAGCAGAATTCAGCAAGGTTGTGTCATTTGCATAATACAGGTTGTTGGTGAGTAGTCCTCCAATCCTTATGCTACAGTATTCTTCATAGAGTCAGACTTCATGAATTATTGCTTAGCAGACAGATTGAATAGGTATGGGAAAAGGATACAGCCCTCCAACAATGAGGAGGAGAGTAGCTGGCTTTATTTGTTGTTTTTTTTTTTTTTAGTTTGACTGAAATGACCCAAAATCCCAGAAGTTGATTAGGAAATAATCTAAGTTTTGGAGTGTAAGCCACCACCTTATGTGCATGCCTGCACATTCAAATTGTCATTATCAGATTGTTTACCTCATTGCATTCTTTCTGGATTTGAGTCAGATAAATTTACCTTAAGAATAGGAAATGACTCTAAACTTTTAAAACTGGTATATTACTTCTATTTAAAAAATATTGACATAATGTTTGTTTCTTTTTAAAAATTTCTGAAAATATACCAAGCATAGAGAAAGACATAACTTACCAGTTGCCTGCGGGAGTCAGTGCCTACTCACAGCTACCAGAGAGAAAATATCACTCATGTACCCACCACTTGGATACAGCAAATGAAACATTCTGCCATATTTACTCAGTGCTTTAAAAGGAAACAAAATGTACAAGGTTGATAATCCTTGTATATCTTTGCAGCATCTATTCACTCCCTTCCTTTATTCTCTTAAATTACTACAATTCTGATACTAGTGTATCTATTGATGGTTTTTATACATTTATTATAGGCATATACTCTTGTTCAGAGCAAGGGAACTCTGATGACCTAGTGGTAAGGAGTTATGCCGCCAATCCAAAGGCAAGTGGTTCAAATCCTCCAGCGGTTCCAAGAGGAAGAAAAATGGGCAGTCCCACCTGGTGTGATTTACAGCCTCTGAAAAGATTGGTTATCAGTTGATTCTAACTTAAGGGCAATGAGTTTGCATATACACTAATATATATTGTGCTATATTATTGTTTGCAAATGCCATATAAATGGCATCACATCACATTTCTCATGCTTATTTTCTCACTCAGTATTATGTCTTCAAAGTTTATCCACAATGATGTATGTAGTTCATGTATTCATTTTAAATACATTATAGTATTTCATTATAAGAATATAGTTGTAAAATTGACCCACAAAGAGGGAAGAGAAGCAAGATTAAAACCAAAAGCTAATTATTATGAGGTATAAGTCATATATATTTCTACCTCCCAAATTAATTACCAATTTTGACACCAATCACCCCTCCCATGGCATTATCTACTTCTCTCCTGGACTTGATAATTTGCTATTTTGCTGAAATGGAGATATAAAACTCACAGACCATGCTATCACTTATAAACCTTATTAGGAATTAACAGTTTAGAGTTCAAGATCAAGAACAACTCAAGATACAATTCTTCAGTCAGGACAACCTCTTCTCAGTCATGCCCATATGCAGCCCTCTCCCTCGCTTCAGCCCATCATATTTCTTGAACGCCTCAGTCTGATCTCTGATCTGTCCTGGAAAGTGTTACAAAGTTCTTTAGCTCTGCTAGTAAGTGCCCAGTGATATTCCACTCTGCCAGCAAGTCTTCTATCCAAAACTCTTCAGCTCTTCTGCTGTGCAAGTGAGTACACTTATTAAACAGCCTTGCTCCTTGCACTGGGATGCCTACTATGCCATCTTAAGCTAATCTCTTGGTTCTGCTGCTTCTGTGTATCTGTTGCTTTCCTTTTGGTTTGTACCATCTCTGATGTTATAGTTCTATCTCTGCATTTAGGAGATTCTCAGCACAGGGACCCCAGGTCCAAAAGATGAGCTCTACTTTTTTCTCTTCTTGATTTTATTAGGCTCCTCTTCCCATTTCTGAACGGCTCATTTTAAGCCTCAAAGGATGACAAAATTGACCAACCCCTTGGTTGAGTGCTATTCACTTTATTTGGCATAGTTTCTTCCAGGTTAGAGTGCCATAAACTTAATTTGCATTATTAACAAGCTGTCCACTCCCTTAGGTGGGTCATGAGCACCTTATTTTCACACTGTCACCCAGCTATTGAGTGAGAATAACAAGAAACGGCTAGACAAAATCATATAAAATGTTCCACTGCATTGTAGCAATATAATGTATTTAATGAATAGATATATTTTTCCATCTTGTCATTAAAGCAAAATTCTATTTCACCTTTTAGTGTGTGTGTGTGTGTGTGTGTGTGTGTGTGTGTGTGTGTGTGTGTGTGTGTGCCTTGTACATGTTCTCCATATAAGTAGAAACTTCTCTAGAAGATCTAAGTAAACGTGTTGGGTTTTTTTCCCTGGATTTCAGGAAACATACATCTTCACCTTAATTATAGATGGCCAATTTATTCTAAAAGTGGTTCCTTGAAAGTATACCTATTCTTCCAACACTGTAAGAGTTTACTCCAGATTACTCATATATTCCTTTTTCTATATTCAACATGTACTGTCATATATTTTCATTTTTACCTGTCAAATAAAACTTTAAAAAGCCTCAAACTCATTGCCATGAACCTGGAACTAACTCATAGCTAACCATGTAGCTGGTTTCTGAGGCTATAAATCACAAGGGAGAAAATCGCTCACCTTCCTTCGTCAGGGTAGTTGGTGAGTTCAAAGCACCAGAGAGGCATGATCTTTGGATTAGAAGCATAATGCCCCTTGATCTATGCCAACAAAGCTCCCTTTTTAACCTAATGGATGTTTTGATTTTCATTTCAAGATTATTAGTATTGCAGCTTTTAAAGCATCTATGGTCTTCTAGTTGGTTAAATGTTTGTTTGAGCCTTCCAGAGCCTTCCAGAAGGAGTCTATGGGATAAAGGAAGGGAAAACCAAAACCAGGATAAAGAGCTGCTGTAAGAGGCAGATCAGCTGAGATGAAGATAAAGCACACCCAAAGTTATAGTCAATGGGAAGGGATGAATGGTTTTTAAAAAATGGATTCAAAACAACTTTCCAGGTATGTGGTAGAGCACCATTCTTTAAGCTAAGCACCATTTGCTAAGCACCATTCAGATCATATCTCATTGAAAAACGTAAGAGCAACAATAAATTGTGAGAGATTATCAAACGAAATATAATTAAAACTGGTGCTTAGACACAAACTGGACTCCATGTGATGACAGGTAAGCAATGATAATTCAGGAATATTTATTGCAGTTCCTTCAACACTTAGAATGGGAGCATATATCAGACATGTTTAAGTCTATCAATTTTCTTCACTTTCATAGTCTATAGTTGAATTTTCCAGTTCAAGGAACAGGAAAAGACTTTCTGTGCTGGGGGAAATGTCTGGACTCAGGGAAATCCCATTCTGTCATTTGCTAGCTATGAGACTCTCTGAGTCTCTGTTTCTTTACCTTTAAATCCTTTCTTTTTTAAAAAAATTTATTAATTTTAATGAACATTTACAGAGATTTTGGATTTCCATTCATTCACTGTTGCACTGTTTTCTCTATGCCCCCCCCAATTTGTTCCTTTTTTTTACCTTGAAAGTCTGTTTTAATTGTCCTATTGCCACAGTGCTTGTCAAAGCCTAAATCCGTTCTTTATGAAGTTCTTACAGGATTGAAAGAAACAACGATAGCCAGCATATCATCAGGTACTTATAAGTATATAGTGAAATCAGTGCTTTCAACAACAACAACAACAAAATTAAGAACCTAGTAATTCCAGGTATTATTGACTACGCAAAGGTGTTTGATTGTGTGGATCACAGCAAACTATGGCTAACATTGAGAAGGATGGGAATCCTAGAACACCTAATTGTGCTCATGTAAAATCTGTATCTAGTTTTATAACTGTGGTATTATGCAGTATTTGTCTTTCTGTGAATGAGATATTTCACTCAGCATAATACCCTCCAGGGTCACCCAATTTGTACAATATTTTATGAGTCCCTTATTTTTCAGTGCTGTGTAGTATTGAATGAATATACCACAGCTTCTCCATTTATTTGTTGATGGGCACTTGGGTTGCTTAATGCCACTGTTATAAAGCAGGACTGACATGTGGTTGGGGGGAAACTAAGAAAAGAAGGGATAAATAATGAACATTGCATTTAAGTAAACGAGGGAAAGAACTGTCTAAAATAAATATATTATTATATATTATTTGCATGACTACAGTCCAGAGGAAGAGATGCATAGCAAAGTGGACTAGGGTAGCAGGGTGGGGAGGGAGGAAATTGCGCAACAATAAGAGAATCTTTTTAAAGAGAAAAGCAAACTGGGGCAGGTAG
Organism: Elephantulus edwardii; assembly: GCF_000299155.1. Lineage (NCBI taxonomy): Eukaryota > Metazoa > Chordata > Mammalia > Macroscelidea > Macroscelididae > Elephantulus > Elephantulus edwardii. The sequence continues at coordinate 15,034 of NW_006399832.1, forward strand.
GATGGAAAATGTGCAACAATGAATGAATGGAAATCCAAGTTTTCTGTAAACTTTCTTAAAATATCAATTTAAAAAGATAATGAAAAGAAAATAATATATTGTAAGTAAGTATTGAAAAATATTTGATACAATCAATTTTTGATCCAGCATCTTACAGAATATAAGAATAAACATAATTCCCTAAATTAAAAAAAATCTATATCTAGAGAAGAAGCTGTTGTCTGAACTGAGCAAGGGGAGCCTGCATGGTTTAAAATCAAGAGGAGTATCCTAAGCAAATAATTTATGAAACCAGATTCCATGAAGAATAAGGAATGGAGGAAGATTTATCAACAATCCTCAGTATGCAGATGACTCAACCTTGCTTGTAAGGAGGACCTATAACAGATAATCAAGGTCTACAGGCTTCAAGATGGATTACACTTCAACATCAAGAAAACCAAAGTCCTTACCACTGGAACCAATAGGCAACAACATGATAGATTGAGGAAAGATTAAAACTGTTAAAGATTTAATCTTATTGGATCCATAGCCAACACCCTTGGTACCAACAGTCAGGAGATCAGGATATGTAGTGTTTTTGGCAAGGCCACTGTCAGGGACCTAACTAAAATACTGAGTAGAAATCATGTCAGTTTGAAGACTAAGGTGCACCTGATTCAGGCCATGGTCTTTTCAGTTACTTGCTATGCTTCTGAGAGCTGGGCAAAACAATAAGGAAGACAAAAGAATAATTGATGCCTTTGAATTGTATTGTTGGAGAAGAGTACTGAATAACCCAGGGACTTTCAAAAGAACAAAAGATATGTCTTGGAAAAAGTTCAACCAAAGAGCTTCTTGGAAGGAAGGACAGCAAAGTTTTATCTCTCATACTTTGGTCATGTTGACAGGAAAGGCTATTCCTTGGAAAGGGACATCATAATTATAAAAGCAGAGGGTCAGTGAAAGACAGGAAAACCCACAACAAGGTTGATTGACAAGGTGACCTGAGCAATGAACTCATGTATGTGTGTGTATATACTATGATTCAGAAATGCCATAAGAAATGTTTAGGTTCCTAAAGGAATATGTAGCAAGCTCTGGTGGCTTAGTGTCAAGGAGCTGTGCTGCTGACTCAAAGGTTTATGGTTTGAATCAACCAGCTGTTCCATGGAGAAAGATGGGCAATCTCCTCCCATCTGATTTACTGCCTCTAAAAACACTTGCTTGTGGTTATGTGAAGCCTATTCTTGGACCAGAAGGCAGTCTTCAGAAGAGAGCAAGGAAACAGTGCATGGTTCAAAATTGGGAGGGGATATGTCAGGGATGTGTCCTATCTCCATACTTTTTCAATCTATATGCAGAACAGATTATCCAGGAGGCTGTACTCTATGAGGAGAAATATGGCATCAGGATTGGAGGTAGACTCATCAACAATCTGCATTATGCAAATGACACAACCCTGCTTTCTGAAATTGAGGAGGACTTGAAGCTCTTAATGCAGGTCAAGGAATGTAGCCTTCAGTATGGATGGAAGTTCAACATCAAGAAAATGAAGATTCTCACCAATGGGATGATTGGCAACATCATGACAGAAGTGAAGAGATTGAGATTGTTGTCAGCTTTAGTTTGCTTGGCTCTACAATCAACACTCTTGGTACTAGCAGCCAAGAAATAAAAAGATGAATTACATTTGGAAAGTCTGCTGTTAGAAACCTCTCCAGAGTACTGAAGAGCAACGTTGTCAGTCTGGAGACTAAGGTGAGCCTGATCCAGGTCGTGGTCTTTGCAATTACTTGCTGTGCATTGTAAAGCTGGACAATGACTATGGATGATAGAAGGAGAATTGATGCCTTTGAGCTGTGGTGCTGGAGAAGAGTATTAAATATACCATGGACTGCTAGGAGGACAAACAAGTTCATCCTAGAGAAGGTTAGACCAGGCTGCTCCTTGGAGGAAAGGATTCTGAAGCTTTATCTGACATACTTTGGACATTTTGCAAGGGGAGACCAGTCCTTGGAAAGGGATGTCATGCTTGGGAGGGTGGACGGACAGTGCAAGAGAGGAAGACCCTTGATGAGATGAATTGACTCAGTGATTGGGGTAATGGGGGTGGGTGTGTCAGAAACAATAAGATTGGCACAGGATAGAGTAGGATTTAGAGCTATTGTATATAAGGTCATTATGGGTCACAGGTGACTTGACAGTACATAACAATAGCAAAAGCCCTTTGAAGAATCATCTATGAGTCAGTTCCAACTCAATGGTACAGAACAACAACAATACCAAGTACATTCTAGATGTCAAGAATCTCCGATTTTGGATTGAGATTACATACAATAAGAAAATAACTTAAAATATGGCACATCAAATGACCAATCCTATTAGAAAGTTAATGCAGGGTGAAAGGGAGAAAGGGCAGTGACAGCTCAGTGTAGAATTCTCCCCTTCCATGTGGGTAACCCAATTTTATTGCCTGGCCAGTGCACCTCAAACACAGCCATCATTTTTCTGTCATAGAGCTTGAGTAGTGTTGTTGTTGTTGTTGTAAACTTGCTAAAGGCTGCAGCGAGGAAGGTCTGGAAATCTATGACTGAAAATTCAGCCCAGGAAAACTTGCTGGGTCACAGTAGTCTGATCTCCTTGCCAGTAGAGTTGCCATGGTTGAAAGCCAACTCAATGTCAGTAACAAAAGTAGCATTAGGGAAGGAACAGGAAGGGGTCACCTAGTTGTTTCTCTCCCCTTCTGGTCATGTACAGGGTACCGTGGTGTTTATCTTCTCAGGCTCCTATGACTTTCTTTTTTTTTTTTTTTTTTTTTTTTGATTGGGCAGGGTTTTATTCTGTTGTACATTTGGTTGTAAAATCCTATGACTTTCTTAAACTGTGAAATGAGAAGGAATTGTAGATGAGCTCCCACATTGTTTGCTATGATTTAAAGTTGTTATTTGTTACAATTAAAGTTTAGATTGCATTTACAATCTTTGATCTGATATGTTAAAGCAAAGCTAAAAATGTGAGATTATTCAAAATCTTATTCATTTGGAGTAAGATTGTAAGTGCGGAGCTGCTAACCAAAAATTTGCCAATCCAAACTCACTAGCCATTCCACAGAAGAATGATATGGTAGTTTGTTTCCATAAAATTTTACTTTCTTGGAAACCCTATAGGGTAGCTCTATCTTGTCCTATAAGAACATTATGAGTTGGAATTAACGTGACACAACAGATATTGTTTACTCACTGAGCAACTACAAAATACTTGAAGGTTCCTCCAAATCATAGGCTTTTGTGAACTGAGTTCCTGAGCGGCACAAATGGTTAAATGCCCAGCTGCTAACAGAAAGAGAGGTAGATTTAATCCACCCAGAAATGCAAGGCCTGGAGATCTCCTTCCAACAGATCACAGCTGTGGAAAGCCTACAGAGCAGGTTTACTCTGAAAAACATGGGGTCACCATCACTGTAAACTGCAATCAACGTGACAGCAACTGCTCTGATGTTGTTGCTGTTGTTGTTAGGTGCTGTTGAGTCAAGTATGACTCATAGTCTATGAACAGCAGATCTGAACCCTGTCCTATTTTGTGTCATCCTCCCACTTCCTGGTACACCAGAGCCTATTCCAGTAATCACTGTGTCAATCCACTTAGTTAAAGGTCTTCCTCTCCTTTGCCTACTCCCTGCCTTTCTGAGCATAATGTCCCTCTCCACCAAATAGCCCCTCCTAGCAACATGCTTGAAGTATGGGAGACAAAGCCTTATCATCCTTGGCTCCAAAGAGCACTCTGGCTTCACTTTCTGTAAGACATACATCTTTGTTTTTTGTTTTTTACATGTTTGTTTTTTTGACAGTCCATGGGCTGTTCAGTACTCTTGTCCAACACCACAGCTCAAAGGCATCAATTTTTCTTCTGTCATCTTTATTCCTTGCCCAGATCTTAGATGCATAGCAAGTGATTAGAAAGACCGCGAACTGAAGCACCTTAGTCCTCAAACTGATATCAGAAGTACCTCAGTCCTCAAACTGACATATGACTCTAAATTACTGACTTCTCAATAATTCAGAGAGGTCTCTACCTACTGCAAACTTTCGCAGTACAATACGTCTCCTGATTTCCTGACTGCTGGTGTTAAGGGTATTATTTGTGGATCCAAGTAAGATGAAGTTGTTGAGAGTTTCAATCTTTTCTCCATCTATCATGGTCTTCAAAGATGGGTTGTCCAACAGATTAGATATGTTGGCCTTTATGCTCCATTTATTATTATTTATTGTGTATACTGTAGAGTCACGTGTGAATCATAACAAACTGGCTGACTCTGTGAAGAATGGGAATCCCAGAACACTTGATTGTGCTTATGTGAAACCTATACTTGGACCAGGAGGCAGTCGTCAGAACAGATCAGGGAAACACTGCATGGCGTATGCCACAGACGTGTCCTGTCTCCATACCTTTTCAATCTACATGCAGAACAGATTATCTGGGAGGCTGGGCTTTATGATAAGGAATGTAGCATCAGGACTGGAGGAAGACTCATCAACAGCCTGTGTTATGCAGATGACACAACCTTGCTTGCTGAAACTGAGGAGGACTTGAAGTACTTGCCGCAGAAGGTAAAGGACTGGAGCCTTCAATATGGATTGAAACTCAACATCAAGAAAACAAAAATTTTCATCACTGGGTCGATTGGTAGCATTATAATAAATGGTGAACAGCTTGAGATTGAGGTTGTTAATAGCTTTAGTTTGCTTGGCTTCATGATCAACACTCTTGGTACCAGCACCCAGGAAATCAAAAGACAAATTGCATTGGGAAAGTCTGCTGTCAGGGACCTCTCCAGAGTACTGGAAAGCAATGATATTAGTCTGAAGACTAAGGTGAGCCTAATACAGGCCATAGTCTTTGCAATTATTTGCTATGCATCAGAAAGCTGGACAACAATAGGGATTATAGAAAAAGAATTGTTGCCTTGAAGCTGTGTTGTTGACACTGCCAGAAGAACAAACAGGTTCATCCTGGAGAGGGTGAAACCAGGCTACTCTTTGGAGGCAAGGATTCGATACATTTTCTGACATACTTTGGACACGTTGCAAGGCGGAACCAGTCCTTGGAGAGGGACATTATGCTTGGGAGGGTGGAGGGATAGTGCAAGAGAGGAAGACCCTCGATGAGATGGACTGACTCAGTTACTGGAGTAATGGGGGTAGGTGTGTCAGGGACAATAAGGTTGGCACAGGATAGAGCAGGGTCAGGGCTATGGTACATAGAATCGTTATGATTTGCAAGCAACTTGACAGAACATAACAACAACCACAGTCAGAACCAACCCATAGCTGACCCTCAGGTGGGTTTTCAGAGGCAGTTAATCACACAGGACGTGACTGCCCATCCTTCTCCCACAGAGCATCTGGTAGTCTCAAACCATGTGCCTTCAGGATTGCAGTGCAATTTCTTGCCACTAGGCCAATAGAGCTCTTCCTCAAGAGGGTGAAGCCAGTTTGCTCCCTGGAAACAAGGATTTTGAGGCTCTGCTTCACATACTTTGGGCACGTGGCCAGGAGGGATCAATCCTTAAAAAGGGAAATTGTACTTGTAAGGGTAAAGAGACAGCATAGGAGAGGAAGACCCAGGATGAGATGGATTGACTCAGTAACTGGACCAATGGGATTAGGTCTCTTGGAGACAATGAGATTGTGCAGGGTAGAGTAGCTTTCAGAGCTACTGTATATAGGATCACTATGAGTTGCAGACAACTTGATGGCACATAACAACAAAACAACAGCAATCATGGTCTAATTGCAGTTAAAAAAAGAAAAAAAAACAAAATGAAAACCCCAAACTTAACTAATATCTATCTATCTATCTATCTATCTATCTATCTATCTATCTATCTATCTCGGGAGAAGGATGGACAATATTCTCCCATGCAATTAACTGCCTCTGAAAATCCTCTGGAACCCAATTGCAACTAGATGGTACACAACAACAGTACACACACATGCATCTAGAGAGATGGATAAAAAGATCTAGAAGATACAAATTTATTGAAAGCCCCAGTTATAAGGGGATATATCAAATTTATAAATACATATATGTTGTTGTTGTTGTGTACTGCAGAGTTAGAACCAACCCATAGCTAACCCTCTGCAGGTTTTCAGAGGCCGTTAATTGCATGGTAGGGGTCTGCCATCCTTCTCTGATGGAGAAGCTAGTGGCCCTGGACTGAATGCCGTCGGATCTGCAGCTCAGCTTCTTGCGACCAGGCCACCAGAGCTCATGTAGATAAAGAATATATAGAAGAAGCAATGGACCAAAACAACAACAACAACAAAAAAAAACAAACAAAGAAGCAGCCCCAGCAGCAGCAGCAGCAGCAATGGACTAGAATGTCTACTCTTTGTCAGTTAACTAGCCCAGGAAAACTCTCATAACATAGTTTAAAATTAAGAAAAGGGAGCATCAGGATTGTCTCCATATCTATTAAATCTGTATGCTGAACAAATTATTCAAGAAGCTGGAATCTATGAAGAAAAATGTGGCATCAAGATTGAAGGAAGGCTCATCAATAACCTGTGTTATGCAGATGACACTACCTTGCTTGCAGAAAATGAGGAGGACTTGAAGTACTTGTTGCAAAAGATCAAAGAATACTGCCTTCAATATGGATCACATCTCAACATCAAGAAAATAAATAAAAATTCTTACCACTGGACGGTTAGGTAAAATCATGATATATGGAGAAAAGATTGAAGTTGTCAACAATTTCGTCTTACTTGGATCCACAATCAACACCCTTGGTACAAGCAGTCAGCAGGTCAAGAGATGCATTGCACTGGGAAAGTCTGCAGTCAGGGACCTGTCCATATTATTGAAGAACAATAATGTCAGTTTAAGGACTAAGATGTGCCTGATTCAGACCATGGTCTTGCTAATCACTTGCTATATGAGATAAGGACAGTGAATAAGAATGACAGAAAAAGAACTGATGCATTTGAGCTATGGTGTTGGAGAAGAGTAGTGAATACCTCATGGACTGCCGAAAGAACAAATAGATATGTTTTGGAGAAACTGCCTCCAAAGCGCTCCTTGGAGGCAAAGCTCTTGAAGCTTCATCCCACATACTTCAGGCATATTGCTAGGAGAGGTTATTTCTTGGGGGAAAACATCATGCTTGGAAAGATGGCGGGTTGGCAAAAAAAGGGGAAGACCCTCAACCAGGTGGATTAACACAGTATCTACTGCAACGGGCCCTAGAGTGTCAGGAAGAGTGAGGATGCACAGGATAGGACAGTTTAGATCTGTCGTTTTTATTGAGTCGCTACGGTTTGTACTTGACTCATCGGCACCTATCAACAACATTCAGTTTCCTATGAATAAAATGACACTTTAAGAAGCTATCCAATGCTGTAGTTCATACCACTCCTCATACTACTCCCTCCAGTTTTGTTTTTGAGAACTGAAACACTGATTGTTTCATTTCTGCTTTGATTCTTGAAAAAAAAAACCAAACCCAAACAAACCCAATACAACAAACACCAAAAAACCCTAACTAACCAAACAAACCAACATATCTGATGTTTCCTTTTCACGATGTGGAAGTTTCCTTTGCAACAAAGTGAGTGGCATTGCTGCTCCTTCATGGATTCTCTCTCTGTCTCTTTTTTTGTGGTACAGAGAATGAGCCACAAATTTTTTAGTCTGAGCATTCCAGGAGCATTAATAAGGCTCTGGATAAGGTCTTTACTGTGTCTCACTTCTTTGAAGGCACAATAATCACTATTTTGTTATATATATTAAAAATATCAATAATACAGATGTTATTGAAAAACCAAAAAAAGAATCATTTCAAAGTAAATGCAATTTTAGAGTTGCATGCCTCTCCAACACAGTTTCCCGCTTTTTTTGTGCTCTAGAGATTAATAACCTGTACTTAGAAAATAAAAAACTATGTTTTCTTTCAAACATATTTCATGCCCATTTTGACTTGTCAGAAGAAAAATAGGGCTGAGAAAAAAATCAATTTTTTAAAATAACTTTCATTCTTTTTAAAATGTTTTGGCATGTCTCTGGGAGTTTTTTTAAATAATTTTTTTTTTATTTTCATTGTCATTTTAACAAAAGTTTACAGAAAAGTTAGATTTTCATTCATTCATTGTTGTACATTTTGCCCTTTCTCCCTCCCTCCTCCCCAAGTTGACTTTTTTCTTTTCATTAGTTTATTTACAAAATTCTAATACAACTCTGAAAATCCCCCCTCCCCCACATCCCTCTGCTTCCAGCTTCTCCCACCTTCCTGGATCCTTATACTCATTCTACAATAATGGTCTTATACCATATTTATCCTTGTGGGACTGAGTTAGATCACTCAGCATAATGCTCTCCAATCCCTCCAAAGTTAGGTAATAATTTACAAACTTATTGCTCCTGCGTGCTGCATAATATTGTCTAGAAGTTTTCAAATGCTATCTTTTATTTTCTATTAAAGAAAATGTTCTTACATTATTTTTTAAAAATTATCACTAGACGGCCCCAGTTCTTGTTTGTAATGTTATTTCAAGAAGCCTTGAATTTATTTGGATTACTCTTCATTATCAATCACTAACATAAAATAGCCCAATATTTAGCAAACAGGTTTCTTTTTTGAGACTTGGAGGAGAAATGACCTGTGAGATAATACCATTACTCACTGAGTAGAGACAATCAAAAGAATTATCTCAGCACTTGCAAAAAATCAGCAGCATTACTGTTATCATTTCCTCTCAGAGTTTGCTTCTCCCAAAGAAACATTCACCATAAACGAGACTGTTCAAAGAGCTGACCAGCAAAGAACTAATTTAGAACTGCTCTCCTGTGTTGTTATTGTAGTTTTTATATGTTGTGGAGTCAGAACTGACCCATAGCTGACCCTGCAGTGGTTTTTCAGAGGCAGAGCACCCATTTATGTTTCATTATCATAGGCCACTACTGCCAATATGCGTGAAATCTATGTAAGTGTTGACGGTACCATCTGTTTCTAGAAAAACACCACCTTTATTACATTTACTGGTGTCAATTACATTGAAGCTTTTCTTCTCTCTTAAACCACAGGTCCATCCATTAGTTGTCAGAATGTCAATGGTGTCCAACCCCAATCCAGCCTACATATAACCTGCTCCAAGATTCATATTCTCTAAACTCCTCTTGCTCATACAAAATCTCTACCTAGATGAAGCAGCTGTTATCTGAATGGAGGAAGGGAACACTGTATCTTTTAAAATCAGGAAGGATGGGTGTCAAGGTTGTATGCTTTCTCAGTCTGTTGTTGTTAAGTGCCGTCTAATTGTAGGCAACTCACAGAGACCCTATGAATGAAAGTCCTAGTCAGTTGTGTGAGTGACTTTCATCCTTTCTCCAGGTTCATAGGGTTTCCAGAGGCAAGCTATTTATGGAAGTGGATGCCACTCCTGCTTCCGAGCTTGTTTCAACCAAGAAGCGCCACCAAACACTGTCTACCGTGGGTAACCGTTATCACATTTGACACATCAGTGTCACAGTGTTCAACTTCACAGTGACGACAAGTTACCTCTGTCCTGCAAGTGGACACACCAGGGCTATATGACCTAGAAGACTGTTTGAACAAAAACAATGAACAACAGGCCTTAGGGCCACGGATTAGAGTCACCCACCTTTGGCTTGGTAGCATCGCTTTCAGTCCACTAGGCCAACTGGTCTCTTCAGTCTGAGAAAATAATTTGTGAACTGGACTCTGTGAAGAGGGATGTGGCATCAGGATTGGAGAGAGATACATCAACAGCGTGTGTAATAAAGATGACACAACCTTGTTTGCTGAAAGTGAGGCGGACTTGACATGCTTGCTGCAGAAGATCAAAGACCACAGTCTTCAATATGGATTACATCCTAACATCAAGAAAACAAAGGTCCTCAATGCTGGGCCAATAGGCAACATGATCGTAGGTAGAGAAAAGACTTAAATTGTCAATTATTTCATCTTACTTGAGACAACAATCAACATCCTTGGTACCAAAAGTCAGGAGATACATTGCATTAAGCAAGTTCGCTGTCATGGACCTCTCCAAAATCGTGAAAAGCAGTGATATCAGCTTGAAAACTAAGATGCACTTGATTCAAATTATGGTCTTTTCAATCACTTGCATCTAAGAACTGTACAGTGAATAAGGATGTCAGAAGAATAATTGATGCCTTTGTGTTGTGATTTTGAAGAACAGTACTGAATAGCCATAGGCTGCCAAAACAACAAACAGATATATGTCTTGGAAAAAGTGAAGCCAGAATTCTCCTAGGAGGCAAAGATGGCAGAGCTTTTTCTCTCTTTACTTTGAGCATGTTGCTTGTTGTTGTGTATCGTCTAACTGGAATCAACTCAAAACTGACTCTTGAGTGGGTCTTCAGAGCCATTTCATTGCATGGGAGGAGATTGCCCATTTTCCTCTCACAAAACAGGTAGGTGGTGGATTCAAATCATATGCCTTTGGGTTCACAGCCCTGCTCCTTGCCACTAGGCCACCAGAGCCATGTCTTGAAAATAACTACTGGAGAGGCTGTTTCTTGGAAGGGATATGCTTGCAAAGCTGGAGGGTCAGTAAAAGAAAGGAAGATCCTCAACACGATGAATTGACACAGTGACTCAAACCTCAAGCAAAGTGTTGAAGGTCAGGTATGATGTGAATGGTACAACATAGGGCAGGGTTCAAGTATGTTGTTCATAGGGTTGCTATGAGTCATACTTGACTTGATGGCATCTAACAACAACAAACTCTTCTTGTAGTATTATCTATAATTTGTTATGATCCATGCAGTTGAATGCCTTTGCATAGCCAACAAAACACAAGTAAACATTTTACTCGTATTCTTTGCTTTCACCCCAAATCCATTTGAGGTTCAGTGAGGATATTACTAATTCTATCTTTTCTGAGTCCAACTTGAGTCTCTGGCAGTTCCCAATCTATGTATTGCTCCAACCATTCTTTCAATAATTTTCATCAAGATGTGAGTGACTTGCATGTGATGACAGTGATATTGTTGGATAATTTCTATTCTATGTTGGATCACTTTCTTTTGAAGTGGGAACAAGTATGGATCACTTCCAGTCAGTTCTCCAAGTAATTATTTTCTGAATTTTTTGGCATAGACAAGTGAGCATGTCTAGGTTTGTATCTGCTTGCTGAAACACTTCAGTTTATATTTTATCATATCCTGGAGCCTATTTATTTGCCAGTGGCTTCAGTGCAAGCTGGACTTCAGTCCTGCAGTTCTTGATTATATGTTCTTGATTATATGCCTCCTGTAATGGTTGAACATGTACCAGTTATTTTTTTACAGTGATTCCATGTATTCCTTCCTCCCCGCCCCCACCCCCATGTCTCTTTCATCATTCAGTATTTGGCTCACAGAAGTATTCTGTAATACAACTCAAGATTTGAATTGTTCCTCAGTGCTTTAGCTTGAGAAATGCTGAATGTATTCCTTTTGACTTTTTAACTCCACATCTTTTCATATTTCATAGTATTTTATTTGATATGTCTATGTGTGTATCATCACAATTATGGAAAACCCTGGGAAGAATGGAAATTCCAGAACCCTTCCAGAATCTTCTGGTGAAATCTGTACACAGATCGAGAGACAATCATTCAAGCAAAGCAAGAGAACATGCATGGCTCAAAATCAGGAAATGTGTGTGTCACTATTGGATCCTTTTTAGGATCCTATTTAGTTTTTATGTTGAGCAGATAACCTGAGAATCTGGACTATATAAAGAAGACAGCATTAGGGTTTGAGGAAGACTCGTCATCAACCTGCTGTATGCATTGCTTCCTTGCAAACAAGAACCTCATGCTCCATGCTCTCTTGGAAAAAAGGAGGACTTGGAGCATCTCCTGATAAAGCTCAAAGACTAAAGCTTTCAATATGGAGTATACCTTAACATAAAAAAAACCCCAAATCTTCACAACTGGATCAATAAAGCAGCATTAAAAGAAATAAAATAAAGATTGACGTTGCCAAGAAATTCATTTTATGGGGTTTCATAATCAAACCCACAAAAGTAACAGTGAAGTAATCAAAGGATGTCACTTTGAGGACTATGGTGTTCATCCCCAGAGACCGTGTATTTTCATTCACCTCATGTGCATTCAAAAGCTGAGTAATGAGTAAGTAAGGTCAGAAAAGAATCAATGTCTCTACATTACATTACTGGAGAAGAACCTAGTCGGTAAGAAGTTGCATTGCCAGCCCAAAGGCAAGTGGTTTGAATCCACCAGTTATTCCGTGGGAGAAAGGCGGACAATCTCCTCCCATTTGAGTTACAACCTTTGAAACCCCACTGGAGGGTTAGCTACGAGTCAGTTCCATCTCAGTAGCCATGAGTTGAGTTAGTGGAGGTGTTCAGAAGAATAAATAAATCTGTTTTGGAAAATGCACAGCCCAAACACTCCTTAGCAATCAAGATGATGCGATTTCATCTCATGCGCTTGGACTTGTTATCAGAGAGGACCAGTCCTAGGGGTAGGATACCATGCTTGGAAGAAGGTCAGAGGAATAATCCTACCCTTAAGGTCAGCTGATACAGTGGGTACAACAAAAGGCGCAAACATGGCAACAATTGTAAGGGTGACATAGGATCTCCATGTTTCTTCTGTAACACACAGGGTCTCCATGTCAGAACTCACTCAAATCAGCCTAACTTCAACAAGTAGCCTTAGATATTACAGCTCCCTTACTAAAAAGTCCCAGATGTTTTTCTTAGCCTGGACTTTCACAGACCTCCAAAATATACCAATTTTGTAGTTCCTATTCCAGCCCAATCTCATGCCTCCACCTCCATTGTACTTTACCCATCTTTCAGCAACTTGCCCTTCCAACTCTCACTCTCCAACATCCCCCTCAAGTGATCTCCCAAATCCCACTCCCTTTTGCAACCACTCCAGCTCACAGTTATGCACACCCCCCTTCTGAAAAAGTAGGCCATCCATTCACTGGGGCCCTAAGTCATACACTTATAATGAAAACAAATACATCTGTCTTGATGGATGTGCAACCAGGGTGCTCCTTAGAGGCAAGGATGGTGAAATGTCATCTCACATACTGTGGGCATGTTGTCAGGAGGGGCCAGTCTTTGGAAAAAGACATCAGGCTGGGAAAGGTGGAGAGTCAAAGGCAGAGAAGCAGAACCTCAATGAGATGAGTTGACACAATGTCTGTAACAGGGAGAGTGAGTATATCCAAGATGATGAGGATAGTGCAGAATAGGGCAAGATTCAGAGCTCTTGTTCATGGGTTAGTTATGAGATATAATGGGCTCAATACGTCTAAACAATAACTTAATGAAAATGGGTCTTTGTGTAAGGGCTTAACTGTGCATATTCAGTATATGAAATCTTAGATTAATCAGCCTTTCCCAAAACAGTAGACCTTTTCCTTCAATGTGCACCATTCTGGGTGATAATTAACAGATCCAGTACCTCAAAAGGGGGCTGTTTCACCCCTACATTGCCCTTATAATTAGAGGTATATGTTGTTAGGAAGAGAACTCCCTCATTCTCACACAATTCTGCGCAAATCAGTTTTCTAAGCCCTCTTCAGGAACAAGGGATTCTCTTTCCATCTTATCTGAATGAGATCTCTGTACGTCCAGTTTAAATCCCTTGCTCACTACAGAGGAGTTCTGATCGTGCAGTGGTTAAGTGGTTGGCTGCTATCTGAAAGGTGGGTGGTTGGAAGCCAGCAGCTACTCCATAGGAGAACTCTTAAGGGGCAGCTTTACTCCATCCTGCAGGGTGTCTGGGAGTCAGAATTGGCTAGACTCAAACAGGTGCCCACTAACATAGTTACTCCAGTTGTGATCTGTGGAAGGTGGTATCACCACAGCCTGGGAACCTATTCAAAATACAAATTCATGGTCCCAAGCCAAGACCAACTTATTGGAAACCAAGGGTCTGAGCTTCCACAGGCTTGAGGAGCCCTGCATGACTCAAAGGAAATGGAACACAGCTAGCCCCTCTGTATATCTAAAAACGCTTAGTGCTACTGTGCCATTCTTTCTCTTGTGACCTAACCTCCATTATTTGTATTCCAGCCATCTGGTTACCCATACATTTGACTTTTTAAAATGTATTCTAGCCAAACTTAGAAAGAAACAACTCCTGTTTTTAAACTGTCTCCTGTACTCCCCCAAAGGTTTTCCAATACACTGATGTTCAAATAGCAGAACAAGTAGTGTCCCCTTCAATTAGCATATAATATTAGATTCTAAAGAGAACTCTTTTCCAACATCAAATGATTTTCTGCGTTTTCTCCAAACTTCCCAGAAGGGATCTGTTAGGTTCACGGTGGGCCCTGTTAATATTCAAAACTCAGGGAGCTCTGGTGGCCTAAGTGGCAAGAAGCTGCTTTGCAATCCTCAAGGCACGTGGAGAAGAATCATCTGGAGGAGGAGGGGCAATCTCCTCCTGTGCCAGTCGGATCTGATTTGACGGTACACCAAAAAAATAAAAAAAAATCACCAAAATGTGAGCATAAAGTTATTCTAAGCATGTAAAACGAGCCAAATCCTTTGTCATCAAATTGACTCCATCTTATAGTGATCGTAGGTGATAGAGTAGAACTGCTGCATAGAGTTTCCAAAGTTGTAAAGCTTTTGGAAGCCAAGTGCTATACCTTCTCCCCTTGGGAGCTGCTGGAGGATTCAAACCACAGTCCTTTCAATTAACAGATGAGACCTTCACCACTGCCACCTGGGTTTGTGTACATGAATAGTTATTGTTGAGAGTTGTCATTCAGGACGTTCCCTCTCAGTGACTACATCCAACAGCACAGAACCCTGGTCCTGCACCATCCTTGCCATCCCGGTCTCCCCAAGCCCACTGTGGCAGCCACTGCCTCAGTCCATCTCATGGAGGATCTTCTGCTTTTGATCTTCAATTTTACCAAGCACGGTGTCTTTCTCTGGGGACTGGACCCTCTTCGTAACATTCCTGAAGTGTATATTATAACGTTTCACCATTCTGGTCTCATGGAGTATCCTGGCTGTACTTATCGCAGACAGATTTGTTTGTTCTTTGGCAGTTCATGGTATATTCAATATTCTCTACCAACACAACTTTAAAAAGCAATTCTTCTTTGGGATTCCTGAAAAACCAAATGCTCAAAGAAGCTAAATAAAATAAGATTTACAAAGAGAAGAAAAGAAAATTGAACCAAAAATCAATGCCATGGGATTGATTCCATTTCATGGCAACCCTACAGGAGAGAGTAGGACAGCTCTCTAGGGTATATCATGGCTGTAATCTTCAGGGGAAAGCTGATGGGTTTAACAACTGATTCATCTAGTTAGCAACTTCACTCTCTAAGTGCCATACCACCAGGGATCTTTATGAAGAGAAAAGGAGGGAGGACTCTAGATCAGCCATTGGCTAATGTTAACATGATTGAGTGAATCTTGCTTTCCTTTTGCTAAGATCAATTGACAGCAGTTTTCTTCCAGCTTGACTGCTTCAGCTTAGAATTTTTTTTAAATTATACTGATTTGTTTACAAAGTTTGAATACATCGTTTTCCACAAAAGATCAGAATTGGATCCTTCACCACCAACCAGGAGACATTTTAAGATTTAAAATATATATTTTAAATTAGGAGGTAGTGGTTTGAGGACTATTCTTTTCTAGTTGTTGTTTTTTTTATTGAGATTTTAATGAAAGTTTATAAAGAACTTGGATTTCCATTCATTCATTGTTGCACATTTTCCTCCCTGACCCTCTTCCCCCAGTTCTCTTTTTTTCTTTGGAAAAAAGTTCTTTCATTGTTATACAGTCCCCTCTCCTCCTCTCCTGCCCCCCCCCCTTTACTATGCAGCTCTTATTCTGGAGTTTTGTCATGCCAGTAATACATAATCTTATATTCCTTTTATACAGTTCTCTCTCTCTCATCTGTTTCAATGCTGTGTACATTATTTATCCCCTCTTTTCTTAGTAGCTCCCTAACCCCCTTGTCAGTCCTGTTTTATAAAAGTGGCACTATGCAGTATTTGTCCTTTTGTGACTGAGATATTTCACTCAGCATAATGTCCTCCAGGGTCACCCATTTTGAATAATATTGCATGAGTTCCTTGTTTTTCAATGCAGTGTAGTATTCCATAGTGTGAATATACCAGAGCTTCTCTATCCACTCATTTGTTGATGGGCACTTGGGTTGCTTCCAACTCTTTGCTATTGTGAACAAAGCAGCAATAAATATAGGTGTGCATATATCTGCTTGGGTGGCAGTTCTGGTTTCTTTGGGGTATATTCCCAGAAGTGGAATTGCTGGGTCAAATGATATTTCTATTTCCAACTTTTTAGAAAGCACCATACTGCCTTCTATAGAGGCTTTGTTGTTGTTGTTAGGTGTTGTATGACTCATGGCAACTCTCTGAACAATAGATCTGAACCCTGTCCTATCCTGTGCCATCCTTAGTATATCTGATAAACCTGAGCCCATTGCTGTAATTACTGTCAATCCATCTCACTGAAGGTCTTCCTCTCCTTCGCTTACCCTCTGCTTTTCCAAACATGATGTCCCTTTCCAAGGAATGTTGTTGTTGTTGTTATGTGCTATCGAGTCATTTGCGACTCATAGTGACCCTGTGTACAAGAGCCCTAAATGCTGTTCTATCCTGTGTCAGCCTCGCTGTTTCAAACAAATTCATTCCCACCACTCCACTCACAGAATCGATCCATCTCATCAAAGGTGAACTTCCTCTCCTGCGCCGTCCCTCTAATCTCCCAAACATGATGTTCCTCTCCAAGGACCAGTCCCTCCTTGCAACATGCCCAAAGTATGTCAGACGAAGCTTCAGAATCCTTGACTCCAGGGAACATTCTGGCTTCACCCTCTCCAGGACAAACCTGTTTGTTCTCCTAGCAGTCCATGGTATATACAACACTCTTCTCCAGCACCACAACTCAAAGGCATCAATTCTCTTTCTATCATCCCTATTCACTGTGCAACTCTCCGATGCATAGCACGTAATTGCAAAGACTATAGCCTGGATCAGGCACACCTTAGTCTCCAGCCTGACGTTGTTGCACTTCAGTACCCTTGAGAGGTCCCTCACTTTCCCAATGCAATTCATCTCCTGATTTCCTGGCTGCTGTTACCAAGAGTGTTGACTGTGGGACAAAGTAAACAAAAACTCTCAAACTCTTCCAAGGAATAGACTCCTCCTGATTACATGCCCAACATATGTGTGAGGAAGCTTCGTTATCCTTGCCTCCAAGGAGCACTTTGGTTGCACTTTTCCCAACACATATCTGTTTATTCTTTTTGCACTCTCTGTGATATTCAGTGCTATTCTTCAACAGCACAACTTAAAAACATCGATTCTTTCTCTGTCATCTTTGTTAACTGGTCAGCTTTCAGACGCATAACAAGCGATTGTAAAGACCATGACCCGAACCTGGTGCACATCAGTCTTTAAACTGATATCATTGCTCCTCGGGATTTCAAAAGACTCCTTTCCAGTAGGATACATTACATTTACATTACTGAAGTGCAGTTTCTGGCAGGTAGTTCGAGTCAGGCTTTTTATAGTGAATGTTTGGTTTCATGGATAAGAAGAATTTTCAAATCCAATTGTCTGTTATTCATTTTCCTATTCAATATTCCAAACAGGAATGAATCACACTTCTGCCCCATTTGCTTTCTCTCAGAGTAAGTCTGGGGGACGTCGGGGTGGGGGGAAGGGTTATCAGAAAGTTCACAAAGAGACACAGGTGAGGACAGAGGAAAGGTTACATTACACATTTTCCCACTGCTGAGGCCAATATAGAAAACCCGCCCTTGGTTGTTGTTAGGTGCCAACGAGTGGATTATGACTCACAACAATCCCAAGAACAGAAACCTTGCCCTATCCTGCACCATCCTCAAGATCTCTGCCACACGCAAAGCCATTGTTCCTGTCTCTGTGTCAATACATCTGGATGGGATTCTTCCTTTCTTTCCCTGACCCTCTTCTTGGAGTTGTGTGAAATACCACCTTTAAACTAGTCATATGCAGTTTGCTGTTCTTGGTTGCCATTTAAGTACATTTCTCTGCTGACCGCCTCATTGATACAGAATATTAACTGTTCTGCAGGGCCCCAAGGTTTGGAAAGGCCTTTGGAAAGGTGGACAGGCTTGTCTCCGGCGTGTGTGGGATGGGAGGTGTGAGGGAAGTCTATCAAGCTTTTGGCTGGTAGTCAAGCATAGCCGTTTGTACCACATGCAATTCAGTTTCCTTAAACTTTGGCCGGAAAAGGTTTTCGTGGTGAGACCCCAGCTGGGCGTGGGCCACAGCTCTGCACAGTCAAGGGAGCTGGAGAAAAGGTGCGTTAGAGGCTGACTCCTTATAGTGTTTAAAGTGGTTGCCTCGGTGGTGTTTATCTCGCTCCTCCAGCAAATACACTCACTGGGTTTCTCATTATTACAGGGGGACCCTGTATTCTGAAGACAGAGCAGTGACAGAGCAGCAACTTTCAGGGCACAAAACGACACAGGAAAAAACAACAACAACAACAACAAAAAACAACAAGCCAACTCGTTGTTTGTCCCTCAGTAACTGAGCAACGTGGGGCTCCCCGGGGCTGCCTGTAGCCTCTGCGGTTTTCTTGCTCTTCTCCTCCTTGGTTCACTTCCACCCTCTCAACACTCCAGAAGTGAAAACTCAGGCGGGGCGGCCACGACCGCAGCCCCCCGTCCGCCAGCTGTGCGCGGGGGGCCCCAGAGGCAGAGGCCCAAGCCCAGCGTCCCGGTCGGCCCCTTCCTCTAACCCGCGGGCCGGGCAGGGGCGGGCCTTGGCGGCCTTGGCGATGCGCCCCGCGCGCGGTAGGGGTCGCTGCGCCGCGGCGCGCGGCGCCGCCGGTGAATAACGGGGCTGGGCGGGAGGAGAAAGGAAACCTGCTGAGGGAGGCGGCGGCGGCCGGCGAGCGCGCGAGGGAGGAGAGTTCACTTTTACTCCGGGTGTCAGCGCGCGGCGCTCAGTCATCGCGGCGCGCGCGGCGGCTGCAGCGGACGTTGACGACGGAGCAGCCGAGTAGCGAGTCGCCCGTCTCGGGGCGACCGAGGGAGGGCAGCGGGAAGCCGGGTCCGAGCCGAGCGGCCGGCCGGGCGGAGGAGCGCATCGCGCGCCGGGCGCGGAGACGAGGAGCCTGGCCAACGAGGGGAGCCGTGGGGGGCGCGCCCCGGGCGGGCCCCCGCCGCACCGCAGGATGCCCCACGAGGAGATGCCGTCCTTGCAGAGACCCCGCTATGGCTGTAAGTGCACCGGACGCTGCCGCGGGCCCGGGGGGCGCCTCCTACCCGAGAACGGCAGCCGGCCGGGGAGCCCCCGAGGGGCCGGATGCGCGCCGCGGAAGGGCGGGAGGGCGCCGCGCCCAGCAAAGTTGGGAGCTGGAGTTGCAAAGGGCCGTGAGCGGCGTCCTTGCAGTGTGTTCCCCCAGTTCCCCACCCCCGCGCTGGCAGCTTCGGCTCGCTGATGGCAGAGCCCCCACGGGAGCGCGTGTGCAGCGCGGGGTCTGCGCTCCGGGGCGGGAGAGGCTGAGTTTCCGCGGATGATCAGGTGAGGAGCCCGCCAGCTCCGGGCCGCTGCCAGTTCAGGCCAGAGGGTGGCGTGCGGGCTCCGGTCGTGCCGCCCACAAGGGGAGGAAAGTTTGTTTTCTGCGGTTACAGGTGGGCGCCGAGCAGAGCGCGGCGGGCTCGGCGCTGGGGTGGCGCTGTGGTGGCGCTGCGGTGTGCCAAGGGCGGCGGCCCGCCCACCCAGCGCCCTTGGACTTCACCTGCCGTCTGAGCCAGTTTTGGCCTCGCAGGTGTGCGTTCCTTCCTGCTTCGGACGCACGGAAGGAACACCTTCCGCCTCGAGCCGCTGTCCCCTCCTCCCCACCGGCTCCTGCCAGCGCGGTGCCTGGAGCTGCGGAGAGGGGACCGGCCCGGACACCGCACTGGGCTCCGGGGGTTCCGGTCCGAGCTCGCGTGACTTGATCGAGATAGTGTGCATTACCCAGACCTCGGCAAGAGGTAGCTTGGGAGGATTGTGAGTGGATGGAGCCAGATTAGCTCCACCACGTGGCTTCGTGTGCAGCGGTTCAGAGTCCTAAACAAGTGCCAGGAAGAATGTCCTTTAATGCAAACAGAAAGTTGGCTTCAACTTTCCGAAGTGACCATGTCAGTAAACCCATGGCCGAAGATCAGGTTAATCTTTTGCCTAGGCTGACCTTGGTTGGTGACTGTCTCGGTTATCTGGTGCTGCTGTAACAGAAATACCAAAAATGGGGTGGCTTTAAGAAACACATTTCGTTTTCTGCCGTTTAAGAGGCTGGGAATCGCATTTCAGAGTGCTGGCCCTAGACTCTAAGAAAGGCTTTCTCTCTATGTCAGCTCCGGAGGAACGATGTCACTCACTTCTGTCTTTCACTGCTGGACTGTCTTCTTGTGCCTTCTCACCTGTTTTTTCCTATTTCTGATTTCTGCTCTTTATCTCAAAAGATCACCAGAAATACATTCGCCTCGTTAGCATAACAAAAAGCCCTTTTCCAAATGGCGTTATAACCACAGTCATAGAGGTTAGGATTTACAGCATTGCTTCTGAGGGGACCTATCACTCCCTAACAGTGGCAAAGATTTTGGGTTAAAGTGCTGATATTTGCCACAGGATTTATTTTGTGGTTCTTCATGGATTGTTCAAGGTGACACACGTAAACACAAACAACTGGTCAGCAAGTCTGTTCCAATACATGGGAACTCCATATATTAACAGAATAGGAATAGAACCGTGGGTTTTCTCTACAGTGATCTTTAGGGAAGCAGATCACCAGGCATTTCTTCTTCACCACGGCTGAATGCATTTAGGTTAGAAGCTCACATCAAAATGCGCCAAAGCAGATTTATTTAGGTGGTTTTTTTTTTTAAAGATATAATTTCAATTTATTTACGTTCTCTCCTCATTGCTTCTCCATTCTTGGGATAGAGTGTTGGAAAAGGTTAATTTTGCCTTGAGTGTGAGCCTTTCTGTATTGAACCATGTGGGGAAAGGCTAAAGAACAATGTCTTTACTCAGCAGTTGACCCAAGACCCAGCTCTTTGCACCTTAATTTGTTTGCACTTTGGTAAACCACACAGATATCAGGACTTCTGGACTTCAAGGAGACAAGCTCTCTTTGTCCAGTGTGGATGGTGCTAACCTAAGGTTGCTTCACTTTATGTATATTATAAACTCTTGGAACATTGTATCAAATTATAAGGGCCAGAGTCTGATGTCTAGGGAATACATATCCATAATGGATAGTTTGTATCACATTGGAAACTATGGTTTATTTAGTTTGTCTTCCCTTAGTAGCAATGTATGTAGTTCAGTGTTCTCAGCGGAATTGCACAGAGCTTGATGCATTGATGTGGCATTTCCATCATCCATCCATCCATCCATCCATCCCCATCTGTGATGGTGCCCGGTGTCCACTGACAAAACCTGAGCTTTTAGCACACCAGGAAGAAGCAGTCAGGGAGACTCAGACCTGGCAAGCATGGAGCACACTCCATAGGGTCATACTTCAGAACTCACCATCCAGCCCTCCCTAGCAGTCTGCTGTAATGGGGTGCTGTGCAATGATCCATGTTATTGGACTTACTTCCCAGTAACCATCCACCCCAGCTCATCAAAGGCTGGCATTAATTGATCATTGATTGTAGTTAAGAATGGAAAATATTTGCCCATGTTTTCAGACTTTGTGACTACCCTGAAATATTAAGGTTTTAATATTGTTGTTGAGTGCCATCTAGTTGAGTATAAATCATAGCAGCCCTATAAACAACAGATCTGAACTCTGCCCTATCCTGCACCATATCATCCTCAACTCATTAAGAGTCTATGTCATAGATGCTGTATCAGTCCATCTTAGTGAGGGTCTTCCTGACCTTTCCAAGCATTGATAGCTGTTTCCAAGGAATAGCCTATCCTAATAACATGACTGGTTGGAGGGACAGCTCAAGAGAGGAAGACCCTTGATGAGATGGATTGATTCAGTGACTGGGGAGTGGGGGTAGGTGTGTCAGAGACAATAAGATTGACACAGGTTGAGGGTTTAGCACTGTTGTACATAGGTTTGCCATGAGTGGCAAATGACTTGACGGCACATAACAACAAGAACAATAACATATTCAAAATATGAGAGATAAGGCCTCACCATCTTTGCTCCCAAAGAACACTCTGATTGCACTTTCTCTAAAACATACCTACTTGTTCTAAGCCAATTTTACTATTACTAGTTTGCTGTGTCCTGAAAATGAATGTTTCTGTGATTCTGAAACCAGGTTCATGAAGAGTATATTTAAAAATTACATTCACAAGAATATTCTTTGGCATGTTAATAGGTGCTGTCTAACATTATTCAAGCAGAAGGAGACAATTGAGTGTGTTCATATAATTTTTGGTTGTTAGTGGCTTTCTCAGCCTCTCGTCAACCTGAGACTGAAAATGAATATGAGTTTTTCACAGATGAGCGAAGAAAACCAAGAGGATTGTCTCTGTGCTGCTGTGTGACAGGGCAATGTTTTTTTCATGTTTGATGGTTTAGTAAGTACAAGTTCACACAGACCTCCAATTATGCCAAACAGACTTTCTCTGAGACATTTAAAAAGAAACAGAGTGCCAAGACAGTCACATAGTTCGCTGTCATTTCACTGCCAGTCCTGTGCATTCTGAGAGTAAAATATTTCAGATGACATTTTAACTCAACTTTCTGAGTTTGAATTAAATTGCTGGATTGAGCTCTACACTTATGTCTGATCTTCTGTTCTGCCATCCTCCCCCACTTTGGTTTTCACATAATTCAGAAGTTCCTGCACAGATTAGTTAAATTAACTCAGTTCAGTGCTGCTGTGGTATCTCTCCTCTTCAGTCTGAGTCCATAAAATACCATGTAGGAATGTGTTCTTGAGGGCTTTCCCATTGACTTCTATAGGAAGGCTCTCTTTTCAGAACTCTTAGCACATGCGAGAATGTAAACATTTTCTTGATTTGCACACTTGAACGCTGAATTATAAATGAAATGGGTAGCTTCCTATTTAATTCCAGTTTCTTTGGTGTTGACCACCTCTTTCTGCAACCTGTGAGGCTAACACTATGCAATGTTAATCCTTAACAAACCCCCCTGAAATAACAGTCCAGTAATGCAGTTCTGCATGAGAATGAAGATGGTTGAGGCGAGAGGGGCAGGAACTGGACAAATGGTATCCAGGATATTTATTTCCTATGCAAGACCAAAGTGAAATGACATTTATGTTTAGGCATGGTTTATAGGTAAGTTTTGGGTAGCTGTAATGAATCTTTCTTACCCTAGAAGTGCAACCAGGTTGCGTCTTAGAAGCTAGGTGATGAGACTTCATCTCACAGACTTTGGGCATGTTATCAGGGGTGTCAGTCCCCAGAGAAAAGATATCTTGCTTGATAAGTAGAGAGTCCACAAAAAAGAGGAAGATGCTCAAAGAGGTGGATTAAAGTGGAGGCTGCAACAATGTACTCAAAGGTAGCAATGTCTGGGAGGATGGTACAGGATGGGACCCTGTTTCATTCTCTTATTTACAGAGTTGCCAGGAGTCATATCTGACATCATCACCTCATAACCACTAACAGCATGATAAAAACAAAAAACAAACAAATAAAAAAAACCAACCAAAAAAACCTCCCAACACCATTGAGTCAATTCTGACTCAGTCCCTGCCATGTCTTTCTCCTGGTTGGTGACTGGTGGGTTTGAACTGCCAGTGTTTCATTTAGCAGCTGAAAGGTTTAACCACTATCATGTTGAGTACCATTAAGTTGGAACCAACCCATAGCTGACCCTCCAGCAGGTTTTCAGAGGCAGTTAATCACATGGGAGGAGTGGCCCATCCTTTCCCGGTGGAACAGCTGGGGAATTCAAACTATGCCTTTGGGATTGCAGTGCAGTTTCTTACCACTAGGCCAATAGCATTTTCTGCCTGTGTTGTTGTTGTTATGTGCCGTCGAGTCACTTGCGACTCATAGCGACCCTATGTACAACAGCCCTAAACTCCGCTCTGTCCTGTGCCAATCGCACTGTCTCTGACACTCCCATCCCAATTATCCCAGTCACTGAATCAATCCACCTCATAGAGGGCCTTCCCCTCCTGTGCTGTCCCTCCACCCTCCCAAGCATGATGTCCTTCTCCAAGGACCAGTCTCTCCTCACAACATGTCCAAAGTATGTTAGACGGAGCCTCAGAATCCTTGCCTCCAAGGAGCCACCCGGTTTGACCCTTTCCAGGACAAATCTGTTTGTTTTCCTAGCAGTCCATGGTATTCTCAATACTCTTCTCCAGCACCACAGCTCAAAGGCATCAATTCTCCTTCTAGCCTCCTTGGTCATTGTCCAACTCTCTGATGCATAACAAGTGATTGCGAAGACCATGGCTTGTATCAGACGCACCTTAGTCTCCAGAGAGACTCCATTGCTCTTCAGTACTTTGGAGAGGTCCCTAACAGCAGACTTTCCCATGGCAATGCGCCTTTTAATTTCCTGGCTACTGGTGCCAAGACTGTTGACTATGGAGCCAAGTGAACTAAAGCTGTGTACAATCTCAATCTCTTCACCATCCATCCTGATGCTGCCAATTGGTCCAGTGGTGAGAATCTTTGTCTTCTTGACATTGAGCCTCAATCCATACTGTAGTCCTTGACACTCTGCAGCAGGCGCTTCAGATCCTCTTCAGTTTCAGCAAGCAGGGTTGTGTCATCTGCATAACGCAGGTTGTTGATAAATTGTCCACCAATCTTGACCCCACATTTCTCCTCATAGAGCCCAGTCTCCCAGATAATCTGTTCTGCATATAGGTTGAAAAGGTATGGAGATAGGATGCATCCCTGGCGTACGCCCTTCCCAGTTTTGAACCATGCAGTGGTCCCTTGCTCTGTTCTGATGACTGCCTCCTGGTCCAAGTATAAGTTTCACATTAGAATGATCAAGTGTTCTGGGATTCCCATTCTTCTCAGAGTCAGCCATAGTTTGTTATGCTCTACACAATCAAATGCCTTTGCATAGTCACCTTAAAATATACCATAGTTGCCAAATGCTGAAATCTTTGTTCTGCCGTGATCTGTCAAAAGTTTTGTTCATGGTTACTTGAGAGTTAAAAAATACTAACTGTATATATCAAAAGAAGGACTTTGAAATGTACACCTAGGGCATTCTTGTACTCTCTTAAAGAACTATGATACAGGATCAAATTACAACACCAGAGGGAAGGGTTAGATAGGAAGCTAAGGGAGCAATGAATTTATGTTAATGAAGTAGAGACAGTTATGAATACACCTTGATGCACATAATCCGTGTCACTGAATTGTGAATGTAGATGCTGACTTGATGTGTTTGTCTGTGTAGATTTTCAATCACAAGATACAAAAAAAAAAAAAAGAAAATAAATTATCAAAAAGAAGAGAAGTTTTTGACTTGACCTCCATGATTGTAGTCATCGTTGGTTATTCAGTCATCAGTTAAGAGCTTTCTCTGGGCCAGTGATGTTTGTGCAAATGGCAGGAACTGTGGTTTGTTCTGACTTCTGCAAAAATGTGAGCTACTTCCTCTCATGAGCAACGTTGTAATAATAATAGAAATCAGTGTTTCACCGTTTGCTTCTTTTAAAACTGCAGGATAAGTTCAGGATATGCGTGTGTGCATGCATGTGGGTATGCATGTGTGCATGTGAGCATAGATTGTGAAGGACAGTTCTGGCTGATGCTTTGAGATTGTCAATGGTGAGAGGCCTAAAACGCCTGGTAACTGGAGTCACTGGCTGTTCAACCAAAGTAAACTTTGTGGAAGCTAACACTCTGCTGGTGCTTTAATTTGAATGATCTATGAAATGTTACTTTAGAAGACAAATAACTCCTTCATGTGTTAATGTTTTGGTTGAGCTTTTCAAAAGGATGTTTAAGGTCAACAGCTAAAGTGTTATTTTAGAATGCTTTTAACTTTAATTACAGATACTGTTAGCCAAAATGCCTTGTTCAGGAGAGTTTAAGCTTGTAATATCCAGGTTGTTAGAGTTTAGTGTTATTTGGAGTGCTTGCTAACCCATTTCCTCCCCACCCCTTGGGAACCGTTGATTTGCTTTTGCCCTTACTCTCCCATCCTTCAAGTTTTTTAACAGTTTAACTTCTTTAAAAGATAAAAAGTATACAGACAGAGCAAATGCTGACCCAATCTTCATGGTGTCCAAAAAGAAACAAATGATTTGGTGGGTCAGGTAGGTCCAGCAGGGCAGGGGCCTCAGAAAGGGGCGTGCAGATAGGGCTGTGCATTCACTAAGGGCTGGGTGCAATTCTGGTGCTGCGGTTATTCCTGAAAGCACTGCGGACAGTGGATTTCAATTCTTACCCTATTGGACAAGTAGGAGTTTCCTGCAGGGTCTTTAAGGCTAGGCTTCATGGAAGCAGTTCTATTCTCCTGTGGAGTGACTGGTGGGTTCAAACCTCTGACCTTTTAGTAAGTAGCTGAGTGTTTAACCTCTGTGCCTGCAGGGCTTCATGGTACAGTTACAACCTTCTCATTGTTGGCTTTGAGAGAACCAGTGGGATCCCCACTTTATGGAAAAGTGGAGGCACAGCTGGTGAGAGACAGTAGGAACGGGAATGGGAAGCTGCTCTTTGATCTCGTAGACTGTTACCTTTCTGCCTCCTCTGAATCATGGTGGATGGGGGTCTTAGTCTCCTTTTCTGCATAAAACCAAACCCATGAAAGATCTCCCTTTGTTTATGTGCTTGTCCTGATTACATAAGGAAGACCCTCGATGAAATGGATGGTGAGATGGATTGATTCAGTGACTGGGGTAATGGAGGTGGGTATGTCATAGACAATAAGATTGGCACAGGATAGAGCAGGGTTTAGGGCTGTTGTATATAGGGTGTCTATGAGTCACAGGCACATAACAACAGCAACTTTTAGCCATTTAGGTGATACACCCCTTTAAAGTAAGTGCTCTATAATATTTAAATTTGCTTTCCCAGTTTCCCCTATCTCAAGAAAAGATAACAAAGGTGTGGTGGTTTTTTTTTTTTTTTAAATAGAGTACATCCAGGTTCTCTCAAAGGACTTTATGGATACATAGAGACATCCATCTCCCTGTGAGGCACTGAAATAAAAGCCAACCTGTATGCAGAGCAGATTATCTGAGAGGCTGGGCTCTATGAGGAGAAGCGTGGCGTTAGGATTGGTGGACGATCTATCAACAATCTGCGTTATGCAGATGACACAACCTTGCTCGCTGAACTGAGGAGGACCTCATGCACTTACTGCAGAGGGTCAAGGACTGCAGCATTCAATATGGACTGAGGCTCAATGTCAAGAAGACAAAAATTCTCACCACTGGACCAATCGGTAGCATCAGGATGGATGGCGAAGAGATTGAGATTGTTCACAGCTTCAGTTTGCTCGGCTCCACGGTCAACACTCTTGGCACCAGTAGCCAGGAAATCAAAAAAACGTATTGCTATGGGAAAGTCTGCGCTTAGGGACCTCTCTAAAGTACTCAAGAACATCGGTGTCTCTCTGGAGACTAAGGTCTGCCTGATACAGGCCATGGTTTTTGCAATCACTTGTTATGCATCAGAGAGTTGGACAATGAATAGGGAGGATAGAAGGAGAATTGACGCCTTTGAGCTGTGGTGCTGGAGAAGAGTATTGAATGTACCATGGACTGCCAAGAAAACAAACAGATTCATCGTAGAGAGGATTAAACCAGGCTGTTCCTTGGAGGCAAGGATTCTGGGGCTTCGTCTGACATACTTTGGACATGTTGTAAGGAGAGACAGGTCTTTAGAGAGGGACATCATGCTGGGTAGAGTAGAGGGACAGCGCAGGAGGGGAAGACCCTCTATGAGGTAGATTGATTCAGTGACTGGGGTAATTGGGATGGGTGTGTCAGAGGCAATGAGATTGGCACAGGATAGAGCAGGGTTTAGGGCTGTTGTACATAGGGTCGCTATGAGTTGCAAACGACTCGACGGCCCATAACAACAAACAACATAAAGATATAGTGGCATGCTCCTGTGATCCCAAAAAGGACAATTTGTAGAACACCCTTGATTCATATATTGTCCTACCCAACAGTCTGGAATTGCCGAGAGTTCAGGCAAAGACCTGTAGTGGGGTGACTGACCTGTGTGAGCTGTGTGATGCTTTTTCATTTTACTCTTCTACTTCATTTTGACGGTATTTTATAATGTGACGAGCTGACCAGACATACATTTGAATCCCAATTTGGCCATAGACTGTGTGAGTAGCCTTAAGATTTTCATCTGTCTTTTGAGAGGGTGTATGGAAAGGATATACCTATGATGATGGAAAAGTCCTTGGGCCATCAGCTGATCTATGGGAGCAAAGGTCAGGCAATTTACCTCTGTAAAAAAAGCCTGGAGCAATTCTACTCTCTATGGGATGGAAACTACTTGATAGCAACAGCAATTACAATAATAAAGGTGGATGTAAAGATACTGTTGTGTTTGTTAGTTGCTGTTGAGTATGACCTGTGAATAACAGATCTGAATCCTGGCGTCTCCTGTGCCATTCTCATCTTTTTTGACACACTTGAGCCTGTTGCTGCAGTCACTGTGTCAGTCTATCTAGTTGAGGGTCTTCCTCTCTTTTGCCAGCCCTCTGCCTTTCCAAGCATGATGTCCCTGCCCAGGGAATAGCCTCTCCTAGCAACATGCCCAAAGTGTGAGATGAAGCTTCTTTGTCATCACCTCCAAAGAACACTCTTCCAGTGGTGAGGATTTTTGTTTTCTTGACTTTGAGATGTGATCCATATTGAAGGCTGTATTCTTTGATCTTCTGTAGGAGTGGAGGCACTAGGAATATCATTGCTGATCTCAGAGCTGAAAACAAAGACCCGAAGAATGCCTCTTTGTGCCTTATTGACTATGCAAAGGCATTTGTCTCTATGGATCATAACAAATTATGGTTAACATTGAGAAGAATGGGAATCCCAGAATACTTAACTGTGCTCTTACAAATCCTATACCTAGCCCAAGACACTGTTGTGCAAACAGAGCAAGGGAACACTGTTGTTTGTTTTTGTTAGGTGCTATTGCATCAAGTAAAACTCATAGTGACCTTATGGACAAAAGATCTGAACCCTGTTCTATCCTGTGCCATCCTCACACTTCCTGATACTCTAGAGCCTACTGTAGCAGTCGCCCTATCAATCCATCTGGTTGAGAGTCTTTCTCTCCTTTGGTGACTCTCCACCCTTCCCAGCATCATGTCTTTCTCGTAGCAACATGTCCAAAGTATGTGAGGCTAAGTCTCATCATTCTTGTCTCCAAAGAGCACTCTGGCTACACTCTCCCTAAGACATATCCATTTGTTCTCATGACCAGCCATGGGATATTAAGTGCTCTTCTCCAACACCACAGCTCAAAGACATCAGTTCTTTTTCTGTCATCCTTATTCATCCAGCTCTCAGATGCATAGCAAGGGATTGGAAAGACCATGGCCTGAACCAGACTACTCAATAATTTTGGAAGTTTCCTAACTGCAGATTTTCCCAGTGCAGTGTGTCTCCTTATTTCCTGACTGCTGGTACCAAGGGTGTTATTTGTGGACCCAAGCAAGATGAAGCTGTTGACAGTTTCAATCTCCTCTCCATCCATCATGACACTGTCTGTTTGTCCAGTGGTAAGAATCTTTGTCTTCTCAACATTGAGATGCAATCCATACCTAAGGCTCCATTCCTTGATCTTCTGCAACAAGTGCTTCAATTTCTCCTCACATCATTTAAAATTGAACAGGGAATATGTCCGGGTTGTATTCTCTTTCCATACATGTTCAGTCTATATGCTGAGCAAATGATCTGAAAAGCTGGACTCTGTGAGAAGGAGTGTGGCATCAAGATTGGAGGGAGACTCATCAATAACCTGTGTTATGCAGATGACACAACCTTGCTTGCTGAAAGTGAGGAGGACTTGAAGCACTTGTTGCAGAAGATCAAGGAAAGGGAACATTACATGGTTTCAAATTGTGAAAGGTTGTATCCTTTCTCCACTTATTCAGTCTGTATGCTGAGCTGTTATGGCACCTAGCACATAATTTGTTGTTGCTGTTATGTGTTGTTGAGTTGACTGTGATTCATACTGACCCTATGAACAATAGCTCTGAACCCTGCCATATTCTCAGCCAATCTCACTCTCTCTGACATACCTACCCCTCCTGCCACAGTCACTGTGTCAATCTATCTCATCAAGGGTCTTTCTCTCCTGTGCTGACCCTCTATCCTTCCAAGCATGATGGCTTTTTCTAAGGTTTGATCCTCCCTGGCAGCATACCAAAAATATGTGAGATAGAGCTTCAAAATCTTTGCCTCCAAGGAGCAGCTTGGTTTCACTATCTCCAAGACAGACTTACTTGCTCTCTTGGCAGTCTGTGATATATTCAATATACTTCTCCAGAACCACAACTCAAAGATAACAATTCTTCTGTCATCTTTCATTATTGTCCAGCTCTCAGTTGCATAGCATTAATTATAATTTTTCCAAGAAATTGACCACCTAAGATATGTGAGGTTTTGCCTCACATAGTTCAGTCATGGTGCTAGGAGGGACTATTTCTTGGAGATGATCATGATGCTTTGAAGGATAGAATGTCAATGAAGGAGAGGAAGACTCTTGACCAGGTGGATTGACACGGTGACTGCCGCCAATGGGCTCTTGTGTGTCAGGAAGTGTGAGGATGGCACAAGATAGGACAGGGCTCAGATCTGTTGTTCATAGGGTTGCCATAAGTCATACTTGACTCGATGACACCTAACAACAACAACAACAATATATGCAATGCATTGTTTATAAAGCGTAAATGATCAAGATAGTGATAGCTTGCATGAAAATCTAGGGGGTAATAAAACAATGCTTGCACTTCTGTTGGTAGCTGCTGTTGAGTTGTCCCCTGGCTCATGCCCACACACAACAGAATAAAATGCGGCTTGTCCTGTAACCATTTGTGGATCAGACCATTGTGATCTGCAGGGTTTCCACTGACTGACTTTGGGAAGTGGTTCTCTAGGCTTGTCTTCCTGGTTCATCTTATTCTGAAAGCTCTACTGACCCCTGCTCAGCATCATAGCAGCACACAAGCCAACAGGTGGGTGGTGACTAAGCTTGAAGTTTGTTAGCCAGACATGAGTCCAGGTCTCGCATAGAGAAGGTGGGAAATGTACCATTGAACTACCAATGCCCCATCTGCTTCTGCTACTGTATGTAATGGATTGACGTGTGTCCCTAAGAACAGATGCTGTTGTTGTTATTAGATGCCATCAAGTCAACTACAGTTCACAGTGACTCTATCAACAACAGATAGGAACGTACCCTGTCCTACCATGTTATCACACTCTGTCTTTTTTTTTTTTAAACAATGGTTTCTCAATCCACTCATTTGATATTTTTGTTTGTTTTGTTTTGTTGTTGTTATTATGTGCCATCAACTCAGATCTGACTGGCACAGGAGGAGATCGCCCCTTCTTCTGCACCTGAGCATCTGGTGGATTTGAACTGCACACCTTTGGGATTGCAGTGCAGCTCCTTGTTACTAGGCCACCAGAGCTCCCAATCTCTGTCATGTTTCGGCCTTTGTGTATTCACAGCGTCAGTCCGTTTTGTTGAGGTTCTTCCTCCCTTTTGCTGAATGTCTTCCTTTCCCAACATTGCATCTCTCTCTAAAGACGTTTCACCGTTCTTGCCTCCAAGGAGCACTCTGGTTGCACTTCTTTCAAGACAGATTTGTTTGTTCTTTTGACAGTCCATACTCTTTCCAACACCTCAGTTCAGAGGCTTCTATTCTTCTTCAGTATTCTTATCATATCCAGTGTCCAACTTTCAGATGCATAGGAAGCGATTGAAAATACCAAGGCTCAGATCAGGTGCATTTCAGTCTTTTAAAAATACATTGGTTTTGAGCCATTTGGGAATTTGCTGTGCTTTGTTAATGAGTCAGTATTAGTGCAGGTATTTCTTAAATCAAGCTTTTTTTTTTACATTAGAAAGCACAGAATGAGCAAGAAGCAAAACCAAAACAGATGCTAGAAGGTAGATGTATCACATGAAGATCACCAGAGAAAAGAAGCTGAAAAGAAACAATGACCTTACCCCTGACCTCACACGGAGAGGGCCTTCCTCTGCAGCTGAGGCCCTCGACTCTACCCTGACAGCCTTCTAAACTGTGGGAGAATAACCTGTTAAAACCCGCATTGTGGTATTTCTGTCATTGTGATACTGGGTAATAAAGTGGACTTTCACTTTATATGGAAGTCAAGGTGTGAAAATGTTGGACTTGGATAGGGGCAAAGAAAAAACCTCATAGAGATGGAGAATTTGACCCTGACCTTAAAGAAGGCCAGGAAAGCAGCTGGCAGGCCTCCCAGTGTATTCATTGTATGTTTAGCCCAGTGTGGGTGTGTGTGGAGATTGGACGAGAAGTAAAGCTTGGAGGACCGGATCCTGGATTCCTTTATTTCTGGGCTGTGAAGGGCAGTGTGAGCTGACTGGAGAGGCCTTGAGCCAATGCTTCACTGAAGGAGCGTGTTCTTTGGAGATGCTTTTTGTTTAACATGTTTCGCTCAGCTTTCCTGTATTCTCGGTGAGCGGTCCAGGAAAGTAGGAATGGTGTGGTTACAATATGCATTGCTGGACACCACAGGAAATGGACTGGATTCTGTTGACCTGAGCATCTAATGGCCTTGCTCTCAGCAACTCAGAGGCCCCTTTGTTGTGATTCTGAATTTGAGGATGTCTTTCGGGGATAGGTTGATCAGATGGTTTCTCCAAGGATAGACCACTTGTGATTGAATAAAGGGGAGGCCTATAGACCTGATGGCAGTCACTGCAAACAGGGAGAGGTGGTGTTGAGCCCTTTGGAAGACAGCTCTTAACTCTCCCAGGTGAGCATCTCAGGCTCTTGTGTTCTTAAGGAGTTCTTCCAGCCTTGGAGTTGGAACCTCCTCATAGCCGACCCTCCAGTGGGTTTTCAGGGGCAAGAGGTTTCTGGGTAAGGGGGGTGGCGGGAAAAGATTGTGTTCACAACAGGACCAGGATCTTGACAATTAAATATCTAAACCTGTGGCCATGGAGTCGATTCTCACTCAGAGTGACCCTCCAGGGTGGTCAAAGAATTCCCCCCATCTCCATGATTCTCAAGACTAGGATCTTTATGGAAACAGACTGCTCCATCTCTTTATCTTAGAGTGGCTGGTAGATTAGAACAGCTGACCATTTGGTTACCAGCCAAACACTTTAGCCACTGTACCACAAGAAGTAGGGCTTTACTCAGCTCTTTTTGCTTTATTCTTTCCATTCTTTATGGAGTTTTCTCACATTCCACTGGAACTTTAATCTTATGAGAAGACCAGCATCTTAGTTTTGTTGAAGAATGGCTTGTACTTTGTAAACAATTGTCTGAAGAACTTTTAGATAGCTAGCTTTGGTTTTGTTGTTTTTTGTTTTGTTTTGTTTTTTTTTTGCAAGAGTCCTGCAGGACTTTTCTGAACTCTCCCAGGGCCCTCTTTTCATGTGATACTCTTGTACAACCCTGTGTGCCTGCGGGAAGCTGAAAGCTGTGTCTCCCATCCGAGCAGTGGTCTGCAAAGCGTGGCTCTTGGAGCAGCACCTGAGAATTTTTTTGGAAGGCAGCTTCTTTGCCTCACCCAACACTGATGGAATCAGAAACTCTGAGGGTGGGACCCTGCAGTTATATTTTAACAGGCTCGGTGCTCAGCTTTGAGTACAAAGATGTTTCCAATATTCGATTACCTTCACAAGGCCTGCTGAGTTATGTCAACTGTATGGGCCACATGAGCATGTTACTAAAAGCTTTATTTACAGGATTCCTTGTGTGTGTGGTTTGAACACGCACGTGGACCCGTGTGCAATCCTAGGCTTAGATTTCCATACAGGTTTATGTTTATTTCATTGAGTTTATTTTGGTAGGGCTATAAGGTTGTTTTTCACTCTCCTGGGAAACACATGTGGTTTGGAAGGTCACATTTTAAATCTTAACTCTATAGTTAGTTATCTCTGAAAAAAGACGATGGCCTTTCCAGCCTGGTACTGTTTTTAGGAGTAGTTGGAAAAGCTGAGTGAACTGGACAATAGATTTATGCAATAAGCAGGCTCGGAGTGTGGGCATTTCTGGGTTTCTCGTCTTTGTAGGAGATGCCTAGGTAATAAATAAGATTTGAAGAACTCCTTCTTTTGCTTCCCAAGGACGCCTTAAAGTATTGTTCAGTTTTTCATTCGTTTATTCATAATGTGTAGATCTGTTGAGTAGTGTTGAAAGAGAGATGCTTTTAGCTATTAATAAAATATAAGAGAACTTTGGTATATTTTTGTTTGAGGGTCCCCAAGAAGCCAAGAAGAGATTTTGAAATTTTTCCCTTCCATTTCTAGGATATCTGTGAAGGTGCATATTCTTATTTTTTTTCCCTTTTCTTTAAGGTGCATATTTTTATACCAAGTTTGTTTTGGTTATTGGTTTTGTTTTTTATCAGGATATCTGTTAGCAGTGCATATAAACACATGTGTAGAAATGTCTTCTGCCAGAATAAACATACACACATATATATATTTATTTAGATATAAGTATGTGTGTGTATATACACATATACATACTTTTGAGTGTCAGTGCATTTACTTTACTACTCCTCTTCAGCTTGCATATTGTTGTTACAGAATTGTTTATGTCACAATAATATTTACCTTTGTTTCCTTTAATTCTGAGGGTGGCCACTAGGTAAGAAGCTGCATTGCCAACTCAGAGGTGTGTGGTTCAAATCCACTGGCTGCTCTGGAGGAGTGAGATAGACAGTCTCCTCTGGTGCAGTTTACTGCCTCTGAAAACCCACTGGAAGGTCATCTGTGGGTTGGTTCCAACTTGATGCTGCATAGCAAACACATATCAACCTTTCTTTCTTACCTCCTCCCAGTGTCTCCCTTTAACTTGATCATGTTTTATACTGACCTCTCCTACTTTATATTGCCTTTCTTTGCACCTAAGTTAAAACATGTCATCTTTCTAGTTAGTGATTTACCCTTCCTTCCCTTCCACCCTTGTTAACCTTCAAAAGATGGTTCTTTCTGAGAGTAAGCTTTTTTTTTTAATTAACTTTTTATGGTAGTGCTCTGATACAATATTTGTTCTTTTTTGATTGATTCATTTTACTCAGCGTGATGTCTGTCCTTCAGATTCGTCCATGGTATGAGAGGTTTCACAGATTCATTGTTATTCTTTAATTTTGTATTTATACCAAAATTTGCTTAGTCATTCCTCTGATTTGGTTTTTATTGTTGTTATTTTAATGTTGATGGACACTTAGGTTGTTTCCATCTTTTAGTTTTTGTGAATAATGTTATGAACAAAATATCTGTTCATATTGTAGCTCTTAAAATCTCTAGGCTCAAGGCCTAATAGTGGGATTGCTGAATCATATTTACCTGCTGAATTTAGATACTGTCTTCTGTGAAACTTGAGCAAGTTATTTTACTTTTTCTATACCTCACTTTTTCCATCTATGAAATTGAGGCCAAAAAGTGTATGTGATGTTATTAGGTGCTTGTCAAGTCAATTCCAACTCAGAGTGAGTGAGCTTAGGCACAATAGTTGGAAACCTTGCCAGGCTCTGTTCCACCTTCATAATCTCCACTGTCCTTACGTCCATTGTGGAAGTTACTCTGTCAGTCCATCTCATTGAGGGACTTCTCTCCTTCCTTAACCCTTCACCTTTCCAAACATGGTATCTTCTCCCAGATACCAGCACCTCCTGATCACATGCCCACATCATGTCAGGTGAAGCCTGAACATTCTTGTTTCCAACGAGCACTCTAACTGCATTTCCCCCAACGTAGCCCTGCCTTGACAGCATATTTCGCTGATGCAGCAGGTCTTCTAATTTTTTGATTGCTGCTTCCGTGGATGTTGATAGTGGGCTCGAGTAAAATGAAATCCTTGACTTTATTCTTTTCTATGTTTGCGTAATTGCTTATTGACCCAGTTGTGAGGGTTTTGGGTTTTTCAGGTTGAGATATCGTCCATACTGAAGGCTGTAGACTTTGATCTTAATCAGTATGTGCTTCTAATCTTCACTTTCAGCAAGCATGATGATTGTGTCATTTGTATAATACAGGCTGCTGATGCGTCAATGCTGATACCACATTTTTCTTCAATCTAGCTGCTTGGATTATTTGCTCAGCATATATATTGACTAAGTATGGTAAAAGGATACAACCTTGACAAACCTTTTTAAACCATGTCTATTTCTCACTTCATGTACAGGTTCTGTATGAACACAAAGTTTTCTGGATTTACAGTTTTCTCATTGTTATCATTAATTTCTTATGACCTGCACAGTTCAATGACTTTGCAAAGTCAATAAAACATTAATAAATATATTTCTAGTATTCTCTCCTTTGGTGCATTTTGTTCTGAATCTTCACTTTGTGTTTTAGAGCTGTCCTTTGAAATCTTCTATTGAGCTCTCTTCATTATTTCTTCCTTTCACTTTAGCTTCCCTATGTTGAATAGCAAGTTTCAGAATATCTTCTGACATCCATTGGTTATTTCTTCATTTCCTGTCTTTTTTTTTTTTTATCATCTTTTGCCTTCTTGTAGAATGTCCTTGATGTCACCTCACAGCTTGCCTGGTCTTTAGTCATTAGTATTCAGTGGATCAAATCTGTTCTTGAAATGTTTTTTAACTCTTGGTTCAACTCATGGTTTATCAAGAAAGTACATATACGATGGGTTAAATGATTTTAATTTGTATAAAAATGCATACCCAGCATATGCTACTATAGAGTACTCTCAGAATAGATGTGAGGATCAAACATCATCCTCATCCATCAGCCTAATCTGTCTCCCCCTTTCACCTCTTTCTACTTTAACAGAGAATAGATTTAACACACACCCCATTTTCTACAGGGATATCTGCTTATGGGAAAATTCTTTAATTATCTAGATACAGAGTTCATTCTTTCATTTTGGATATGGATCAAATGAATACTTATTTTTGTAACTTAAAAAAATATCTCAGAAAAAAACCTCAACATATTTTATTGTTGATGCTTTTCAAATAAGGCAGGTTTCTGTACTTCCTGTTTTGTCATTTTAGAAGTGGTTCTTGGATTTTTCACCAGCATAGTTGAGTAAGAATTGTCAGTCACTCTGTGGTTACCAAGCATTCTGTTTACTCCTCTAAGTTGTTGTTGTTGTTATGTGCTTGCGACTCATAGTGACCCTGTGTACAACAGTCCTATACCCTGTTCTATCCTGTGCCAATCTCACCGCCTCTGACATACCCATCCCAATTATCCCAGTCACTGAATCAATCCACCTCATAGAGGGTCTTTCCCTTCTGCGCTGTCCCTCCACCCTCTCAAGCATGATGTCCCTCTCCAAGGACCTCTCCCTCCTTACAACATGTCCAAAGTATGTCAGATGAAGCCTCAGAATCCTTGCCTCCAAGGAGCCACCTGGTTTAACCCTTTCCAGGATGAATCTGTTTGTTTTCCTAGCAGTCCCTGGTACTCTCAGTACTCTTCTCCTGCACAGCTCAAAGGCATCAATTCGCCTTCTATCCTCCTTGGTCATTGTCCAACTTTCTGATGCATAACAAGTGATTGCAAAGACCATGGCCTGTATCAGATGCACCTTAGTCTTCAGAGAGACACCATTGCTCTTTAGTACTTTGGAGAGGTCCCTAACAGCAGACTTTCCCATGGCAATGTGCCTTTTAATTTCCTGGCTACTGGTGCCAAGAGTGTTGACTGTGGAGCCAAGCAAACTAAAGCTGTGTACAATCTCAATCTCTTTACCATCCATCCTGATGTTGCCAGTTGGCCCAGTGGTGAGAATCTTTGTTTTCTTGACATTGAACCTCAATCCATAGTGGAGGCTATTAAAGGTTAAATTGGTCATTTCTGCTCCTGATTTGAAAGCCAAAGACTACATTGTGTTATCCAAATGGGAACAAGTTATTTTGAAAGTTTGCTAGGTTCAGATACTAGAGTTTGATTTTGCTGCTGGGTCCACCTACCTTGTGGTCTCCCTAATACTGTGGATGTGACTGAGTTTAGAAGGGAGGGCATTAGGACGAATGCACTGTGTTCCTCTGATACTTCCTAAGCCTCATCTCTAGGAAGTTAGTGAAGTGTTATGTTCATGGGTCCATTGAAGCAAAACTCAAGCATACCTGGAATGTTTAGACCCATTAGAAATTAAGAACCCAGGCTGCCTCTCATTTGCAATGGTCATTGTCTTCATTCTGCCTCCTTCCTCTTTCTGTTAGGTTTTCTTATTTCAGCAAATATATTTTATTAAACCCTCTACTTCCTGCATCCCCCAAGAAGGAAGCATTGGGATCAGTCTGATTCTGCTGGTTCCTAACTGGGTCCTTGGTAGGTCCTTTTAACTGAACTAAAAGACTGTAGTCTTCAATATGAATTAAAACTCAACATCAAGAAAAGAAAGATTCTCCCCACTGGGTAAATTGGCAGCATCATGATGGAGAAGAAAGAGATTGAGGTTATTAACAATTACAGCTTTCTCAGCTCCTCAGTCAACACTTTTGGCACCAGCAGTCAGGAAACTAAAAGGTGAATTGCACTAGGCAAATCTGCTATAAGAGACCTTTCCAGAGTACTGAGAAGCAACGGTGTCAGTCTAGAAACTAAGGTGCACCTGATCCAGTCTATGGTCTTCGCAATTATTTGCTATGCAGCAGAGAGATGGACAATGACTAAGGAGGATAGAAGAATTGATGACTTTGAGATGTGGTGCTGGAGAAGAGTCTTGAACATATCAAGGTCCGCCAAGAAAACAAATAGTTCTGTCTTAGAGAGGGTGAAACCAAGTTTCTCCTTGGAGTCTAGGATTTTGAAGCTCCGTTTTCGGCATGTGGTCAGAAGGGACAGATCCCTTGGAGAAGGACATCACGGTTGGAAGGGTAGAGGGATCATGCAGGAGAGGAGGACCCCGGATGAGATGAATTGATACAATAACTATGGCAGTGGGGGTAGGTGTATCAGAGTCAGTGAGATTGGCTCAGGACAGAGCTGGCTTCAGAGCTATTGTACAGAGGGTTGCTATGAGTCACACGTGACTTGATGGCACATAACAACAACAACAAAGTGGGATGTTAATAGATGACTTCAATAAAGAACTGAGAAGTAGTATCTTAAGATGAAATGAAAGTTGCAGTGTGAAAGTAGGAATTACTCTCCTGCCTGAAGGTACCTCAAGGATCTGTAAAGGAGACCACACTTTTTTTGTCCTTTCCCTTATTAAGATATATACAGTGCACCTGATGCAGGGATTCCAGCCAGATAGTGGTTAAGAGTGATTAAACACTTAAATATAATATGATTGGAAGCATTAGATAATGCATTTGCTATCTAACTCACTGTTTGGGCAAATGCAAGATTAGTTTGTGGGCTGGAGTGACCCCATTTGTACCTTCCTTTTCCCACTTTCCCCTATCCCCACATTAGATTGAGGTGCTACTTACTGTATGATATTGCTTTGAATTTTCTGAGCTGCCATCTCCACCTGAAGAAGTATTTACCTCAAAAGAGGTAATTTTACCTTTTATTCCAATTCCTCTTTGATATAGAATAGTGAAAAAAAAGAATCATTTGTCTATCTCAAAAGCAGGTCCATTTTAATATGTGATTGTGTACATTCTTTGACCTGGTTTTGGAATGAGACTCTTTTGCTTCCTTCAACTTGAGAGAGAAGCAGAATTTTTGGTTTTGGAAGCAATATTTTTGGGATGTAAAATAACTGAATTATAATAGATAAATCTTTGTCCATTGTTGTTATGTGAAGTTGACTGCGTCTCTTAGCCACCCTGTGATTAATAGCTCTTAACTGTGTCCTAAGCTGAGCCAACCTCACTTTTCTCACACACTTGACTCCATTGCCACAGGCACTGTGTCAGTCTATCTCATCCAGAGTCTTCCCGTCCCTACTGACTCTCCACTCTTCTAAGCATAATGTCCTTCTCCAAGAACTGGTCCCTCCTGGCAATATGCTCAAAGTATATGAGCTAGAGCTTCAAAATCTTTGCCTCCAAGGAACATCTAGGTTGTATTCTATCCAGGACAGACCTGTTTATTCTCTTGGAAGTCCATCGTATGTTCAGTACTCTTTAGCACCACAACTCAAAGACGTAGATTCTTCTTGTGTAATCCTTAGTCATTGACCAGTGCTCACATGCACAGCATGTAATTGAGAAGACCATGACCTGGATTGGGCACACCACAGTCTCTAGACTGACATTGCTCTTTAGCACTCTGGAGAGGTCCCTGTCCATATTCTCCTTTTTTATTTAGTCAGTTCTCGTACTTGAAAGTGTAACTATGAGTTAATATTTAAAAGTCTCAAACCCCCAAATGCCATGGAATTGCTTCCAACTCATAGTGACTTTTCCTTGAGTTTCTGAGGTTGTAATCTTTTTTTTTTATTAATTTAGTTTGTTTATTTTTCATTTCAATGAACATCTACAGAGATTTTGGAATTCCATTCATTCATTGTTGGACCCTTCTCCC
>NW_006399832.1:67779-70074 GCF_000299155.1 Elephantulus edwardii
CAAACTGGGAGGAGGGTAGAGAGAATAGTGCAACAATGAATGAGTGGAAGCCCAAAATCTCTGTAAATGTTTATGAAAATTAATAAAATATAATTATAGGGGAAAAAAAATGATCAGGGACCATGGTTTACTGAAGAAAAAGAACTAAACAGCAAAAACCTTAAATATTGTGGAAAAAATTTGCAAAATATAAAATCTAAAAAAAGGGAAAAAAGAAGGAAAAAACCACACAGTGTGAATGAAGGGTAGTGTGAAATACAGTGTGAACTTTGTATGCAAACCAATGCAAAATTTATAAAGGAAATGTACCTATATAAAAAAATTAAATACAAGGAAATACTAAAAATAGGGAATAACTTGTTTAGTTATTTGATTATGTATCAGCAATTCATTTTTATTGCTTAGTATTATTTTCATTAAAAATTTATCACACTAAGGAAAAAAAAGATCATAGCCTGAATCAAGTGCACCTTAGTCTTCAAAGTGACATCTTTTCTCCTCAGAGTTTGGAGAGGTCCAAAAGGCAATGGACTTTTCCAGTATAATATGTCTCTTGATCTCCTGACTCTTGGTACCAGGTATGTTGATTGTGGATTCATGTAAGATAAAATCATTGACAGTTTCAATCTTTTTTCCCATCTATCATGATGTTGTACATAGGGTTTTCAGAGGCCTGCTATTTCAGAAGTGGATGGCCAATCCTTCTTCCTTGTCTGGCTTAATCTGAATGTTCAGATTTAGAGAAGTATCAGACAGACCAGCATTTTATGGAAAAAGTGAAAGATATATCCCTTATTGTGGAGTTAACCATTAGTGTCAATGTTGTCCCTGCCTTTGGCACACATGTCTTTATCCACTTACTTCCCTGTTCCACCATCCACCAGGATACCCATCCATTTCTACGTACTCCCTTCACATCTATCTCCCATTGTCCAGCCCTTGATCTGATAGCTTATATCTGAAGGTTCCTTGGCTTCTGTGATTCCAAACACGTCAGCTGCTGATAGTTTCTTATGTTGTGACCAGTGTCTTGGATCAACAACAACAACAACAACAACAATATCATGATGTTGGTTATTAGTCCAGTGGTGAGAATTTTTGGAGCAGATTAATAGATAAACAAAAAGTGGTCTCTCCATGTGATGGAATAATATTCAGTTGTAAAGAGAAATGAAGGTCTGAACAATGTTATGATGCGTGTAAACCTTGAAAACATGCTGAGTAAGATAATTTAGACTCAAAAGAACAGTGTCTGGGAATAGGCAAATCCTTGGACACCAAGGTCTGTTAGTGGTTGCCCCAGGCAGGTCAAAAAGGAAAAGGAGGAGTTATTACTTAAGGATCATCGAGTTTCTGTTTAAAATTCCATTACGCACCACAACAGAGAAAGGTAAACAACCCAATTGAAAAATGGGCACAAGATATGAACAGACACTTCACCAAAACAAGACATTCAGATGGCAAACAAACAAACACATGAAGAAGTGTTCAAAATTTCTAGTTCTAAAAGAGGTGCAAATCAAAACAACTATGAGGTAACATCTCACCCCAGTAAGAATAGTGAAATTTAACAGAACAGCAAACAACAAATGCTGGCAAGGTTGTGGAGAAACTGGAACCCTTATTCACTGTTGGGAGTGTAATATGGTGCAGCCACTATGGAAGGCAGTATGGCGCTTTCTCAAAAAGTTGCAAATAGGAAAGCAGTTTGACCCAGCAATTCCACTACTGGGAATATACCCCAAAGAAACCATAACCACCACTCAAACAGACATGTGCACACCCATGTTTATTGCAGCTTTGTTTACAATAGCAAAGAATTGGAAACACCCAAGTGCCCATCAACAAACAAATGGATAGAGAAGCTGTAATAGAGAAGATGTCATACTACGCTGCATTGAAAAACAAGGAACTCGTGAAATATTATACAAAATGGGTGACCCTGGAGGACATTATGCTTAATGAAATAACTCAGTTATAAAAGAACAAGTATTGCATAGTGCTACTGTTGTAAAACAGGACTGACATCAGGATTGGGGGAGGGAGACTGAGAAAGATGGGATAAATTATGTACACTGCATTGAAACAGATGAGAGAAAGTACTGTTTAAAAGGGGTATATGACTAGCTATTATTGTTATGACAGGACTCCAGAATGAAGGCTGCATAGTGGAGTGAACTTGAGGGGAGGGATTGTATAACAGTGAAATAATTTTTCTTTTACTTTACAAAGAGAAGAGTGAACTGGAGGGGAGGGGTGGGCAGGGAGAAAAGTGCAACAATGAATAAATGGAAA
>NW_006399832.1:70563-75169 GCF_000299155.1 Elephantulus edwardii
ACCCCCAAATATAATCCACTCTGCAACCCTCATTGCATACTCCTACGATAAAAATAATACCCTAAAATAGAATACTTTTAGACTATTCTCTCCCCCATAGACTTCAATGCCGTAAACATATTTCATCTAGTTTTTCTCAGTCTTACCCCCACCCCAATGCCAGTGAGGCTGTAATCTTAATGGGAACATACTATCCACCTTTTTTTTCTGTGGGAACAGCTAGTGGATTCAAATTGCCGATC
This sequence comes from Elephantulus edwardii, assembly GCF_000299155.1. NCBI lineage: Eukaryota > Metazoa > Chordata > Mammalia > Macroscelidea > Macroscelididae > Elephantulus > Elephantulus edwardii. The sequence continues at coordinate 70,806 of NW_006399832.1, forward strand.
TTTTGATTAGCGGCCCAACAACTTGCTGTGTCACCAAGGGCCCCTTGTAAAAAGTTGAATCTGTTTGGTTTTTCATGTTATATGAAACTACTGTGCAGGATTGGAAAATCTATGATTTTAACATTAGGAGGATCTAGTTTGGGAAGGCAGTTTTATCTCCTGGGTTATTGTTATTGTTGTTAGGTGCTATTGAGTTGAGTATGACTCATAGCTCTGAACCCTGCCCTCTCCTGAGCCCACCTCACTGTCTTTGACACATCTGTCCCCAGTTCCACAGTAGTTACTGTGTCATTCCACCTCGTCCAGGGTCTTCCTCTCTTGCAGTGACCTCTACCCTTTCAAGCATCATGTCTTTCTCCAAGAATTGGTCCCTATAAAGTTCAAGTATTGTGGTTTATGCTTAAGAAAACAAGTCAGGAAAATGACAAGTGTTGACAAAAATGTGGAGAAATTAGAAACCTCATCCATTTCTGATGAGAATGCAGACTGATACAATCACTATGAAAAGTCTGGCAGCACCTCAAGTACTTAAATATAGAATTACCATATGACCCGGCAGTTCCACTTCGGGGTATATACCAAAATGAATTGAAAGGAGGAACTCAGATACTAGTACACTAGTGTTCATTGTTGTTTGTTTTTATGTAATGCTATTTGCATTAAGTAAAAGGTAGAAATAAATGAAGTGTCTATCAACAGATGAATGTTGTTGTCATTGTTAGGTGCTATCGGTATAACTCATGGTGACCCTGTGAACAACAGACTTGCATCCTGTCCTATCATGTGCTATTCTCATCATCACTGATTTGAGCCCACTTGAGTCACTGTGTCAGTCCAACTTGTTCGGGGCTCTTCCTCTCTTTCACTAACCCACCATCTTACCCAGCATGATGTTCCTTTCCAAGGAATATTCTCTGTTAGCAACATGCCCAAAGTATGTGAGAAGAAACTTTGTTATCCTTGCCTCCAAGGAGCACTCTGGTCACACTTTTTTTTTTCTAAGACATACCTGGAGTTTTTTCCTGTAGTCTCTGGGATACTTAGTACTCTTTCCTAACATCGCTACTCAAAGGTATCAATTCTTCTCCTGTCATCTGTATTCCCTGTCCAGCTCTCAGATGCATAGCAAGTGATTAAAAATATCATGGCCTACAGACACATGAAGAAATACTCAAAATCACTGGCAATAAGAGAGATGGAAATCAAAACCACAATGAGATACCATCTCACCCCAGTAGTAGTGGCAAAGTTTAATAGGACAGCAGGCAATAAATGTTGTAGAGAATATGGAGAGATAAAAACTCTCATCCACTGTTGGCGGGATTATAAAATGGTACAACCATTCTGAAGGCAGTTTGATGTTTCCTCAAAAAGCTGAACATAGAGATTCCATATGACCAAGCTAGCTATTGCACTGAAAGTAATATATTCCAAGGAAATTAGAACTGAGATCCAAATGGAGATTTGTACACTGCTCTTCATAGCAGCATTATTCACAAACACAATAACTTGGAAACAACCTAGATGTCCAACCCCAATGGAGTGGATTGAGAAATTGTGGTATATTCACAGCACATGTAAGTGTGAATATATGGAATAGTATGCAGCACTCAGGAGCGTCGATTTTGAAAATGACTACATAACTTGGGAGAGACTGGAGAGAATGTACTCTGTCTCATAAGGATAAATATTGTGTAAGCCCATTATTGTAAAAACAGAAAGATAACTAGTAGAATGTGTATGGGAATCCAAAGGGGGAAGGCATATGAACAGAAGAGAGTGGGTGAGGGGGAAGTCATAGGGTCTCACAATTTGGTGGATGGAGGGAGGAAGGGTAATGAAAGTGGGACAAGTCTAGCAGGGATCAGGAAAGAAGGGTTAATGGTGGTTCAATGGTGATTGATTTTACAAAACATAATGAATGAGCATGATTGTATAAAACACTGTGAATATGGTCTCCTTATCCCCGGCAGTTAGTGCTGAAGAGTGCGGAGTGTGTGCTCCAGTCTCGGAACACACATTTATTATTTAAAAAAAAATAAAAAATTAAAAATTACATTTAAGAAAATAAAAACATTAAAATTAAAAAGCCTTTTAAAAAATAATTTTAAAAAATTACAGAAAATCTGTGTCTCCCCCCGCCGGAGACTTTTATTTATTTATTTTTTCTCTTTTATAAACAACCCGGTGAAGCAGCCGAGACCGACTCGCCCGCCCACGGCCCCGCAGCAGCTTCGAGGAGGAACGAAGAGACCGAGGCCTTCCCGTTGCCAGGACCCGGCCCCACCAGCCTCGCTCTGCAGCTGGCATGCAGCACCCAGCGACAATGCACCGACCCGGCCGCGGCCTTGGGGCCCGCTGGCAGCTGTGCCAAGACGAATGCCAGCGCCCCCAGCTCCCCCATGGCCTTGCTATATGTGGGAGATCTACACCCCGACGTGACAGAGGCGATGCTCCACGAGAAGTTCAGCCCGGCCGGGCCCATCCTCTCCATTCAGGTCTGCAGGGACATGGTCACCCGCCGTCCCTTGGGCTACGCCTATGTGCACTTCCAGCAGCCTGCGGACGCAGAGCGAGCTCTGGACACCATGAATCTTGATATTTTAAAGGGCAAGCCAATACGCATCATGTGGTCTCAGGGTGACGCATCACTTTGTAAAAGTGGAGTGGGCAACGTAGTCATTAAAAATTTGGACAAATCCATTGGTAAGAAAACACTGTATGATACCTTTTCGGCATTTGGTAATATCCTCTCATGTAAGGTGGTTTGTGATGAAAATGGTTCCAAGGGCTATGGATTTGTGCATTTTGAGACACAGGAAGCAGCTGAAAGAGCTATTGAAAAAATGAATGGGATGCTTCTAAATGATCGTAAAGTATTTGTTGGACGTGTTAAGTCTCTCAGAGAACGAGAAGCAGAACTCAGAGCTAGGGCTAAAGAGTTTACCCATGTCTGCACCAAGGATTTTGGAGAAGACACGGATGACGAGCACCTTAAGGATCTTTTTGGCAAGTTTGGATCTGCCCTAAGTGTGAAAGTAGGGACCAATGAAAGTGGGAAGTCTGAAGGTTTTGGTTTTGTGAGCTTTGAGAAGCAAGAAGATGAACAGAAAGCTGTTGATGAGATGAATGGAAAGGAGCGCAGTGGAAAACAAATTTATATTGGCCAAGCTCAGAAAAAAGTGGAACAACAGATGGAACTTAAAGGCAAATTTGAGCAGAAGAAGCAAGATAGGATCACCAGATACCAGGGTGTTAACTTATATGTGAAAAATCTTGATGATAGCATTGATGACCAACGTCTCCACAAAGAGTTTTCTCCATTTGGTACAATCACAAGTGTAAAGGTTATGATGAAGGGTGGTCGCAGCCGAGGATTTGGTTTTGTATGTTTCTCCTCCCCTGAAGAAGCCACTAAAGCAATTAAAGAAATGAATGGTAGAATTGTGGCCACGAGACCATTGTATGTAGCTTTAGCTCAGGACAAAGAAGAGCGCCAGGCTCACCTCACTAACCAGAGAATGGCGAGTGTCCGAGCTGTGATCAACCTCTACCAGCCAGCACCCCCTTCAGGTTACTTTATGGCAGCTATTCCACAGACTCAGAACCGGGTTGCGTACTACCCTCCCAGCCAGATTGCTCCATTAAGACCAAGTCCTTGCTGGATGGCTCAGGGTGCCAGACCTCATCCATTCCAAAATATGCCCAGTGCTATCTGCCCACTTGCTCCTGGACCACCATTTATTACCATGAGACCAACGTCTTCACAAGTTCCACAAGTCATGTCAACACAACATGTTGCCAACACATCCACACAGACCATGGGTCCCCATCCTGTGGCTGCTGCAGTTACTCCTGCTGTCCGTATTGTGCTGCAGGATAAAAATGCTGGAGTTCACAATCCTCAGCAGCATCTAAATGCACAACCACAAGTCACCATGCCTACTGTTCATGTACAAGGTCGAGAGCCTTTGACTGCTTCCATGTTGGCATCTGCCTCTCCTCAAGAGCAAAAGCAAATGTTGGGCGAAAGGCTGTTTCCCCTTCTTCAAGCCATGCACCCTACATTGGCTGGTAAAATCATGGGCATGTTACTGGAGATTGATAATTCAGAGCTTCTTCATATGCTTGAGTTTCCAGAGTCTCTTCGTTCTAAGGTTGACAAAGCTGTAGCTGTACTACAAGCCCACCAAGCTAAAGAGGCTGCCCAGAAAGCAGTCAACAGAGCCACTGGTGTTCCAACTGTTTAAAATGATCAGGGACCGGCTGCCAGCCGGGGGAACGCACGCCGCCGCCCGCCAGGCCGGGGGAACGCCGCCGCCAGACCAGGAACGCCGCCGCCAGACCAGGGAACGCCGCGAGAG
>NW_006399832.1:83489-93066 GCF_000299155.1 Elephantulus edwardii
AATGGAAATCCAAAATCTTTGTAAATTTTCATTAAAATTAATAATAATAATAATAAAAAGAAAAAAATCCCATTACCATTGAGTCACTTTTAACTTTGATGCCTCATCTGAAGTAGAATCCCTTCATAGATTCTCTAGGCTCTAGTCTTCATGGATACACATCACAAAGCCTTTTTTACGTGGCACCACTAGGCTGGATTTGAACTGGCAGTCTTTTGGCTAGTAGTCAGTTCATGCCATTTGTACAACCTTAATGCCACTGAATTTTGCACAGTGGCTAGAATGCCAAATGGCTTGGTTTTTTGTTTGTTTGTTTGTTTGTTTTTTACCGCAGTATTGGAAGGTTAAGTAGCTAGGGTGTGAGATTTCCCAGGAATGCCTAGGAGTCAGCAGCTGGGTGACCATACAGGTTAATTGTGTATCCTTTACTGTTATCCATGCATGCGTCATGAAAGCACATCTTGGTTTAGAGATCTTCTCACTCATAGTTGTCTGTCTGGTTATAATTAGAATCTCCCAGGGAAGCTTTTTGGAGGAGACACCTATTCTCCAGATGATATCCCCAGATGTTTACCTTCCTTATTTTGGGGTAGACTTCTAATAATTAGTGTTTTTGCTTGTATTTTATAGTGGCTTAAAAAAAAAGACTTTCAGCCCTTTAAGCTTCAAAGAACAACAGAAGGAATATCCATTTCTTTCACAAAACTTTGCAGCAGTTAACATCCTGTTAGACCATCCCACCTGCAGACCTTGAGAAAGCTTATTCCTAAATACACCTAAATACTTTAGCAAACATCGCTCCTGAACAAGGACATCCTCCTCCACAGCCACATCATCAGGACTTCCAGGACCGGGCGTTCAATTCCATTGTCAAACACAAGTTTTGTGCTAACATGTCCTCATGTATTCTTCATAGCTGTTTGTGCTCTGACTTTTAAAACAAAAGTTTTAATTTCAGGGTTCCGTCAAGTTTCTCATATTATCTTCAGCTGATAGTTCAAATCAATTATTACTGTTTTACCAGACTTTGCATTTTTATTTTGGCTGTGTCAGGACTGCTGGCCTCATGCTTCTAGGATGGTGGTTCTTAACCTGAGTGTGAGGAGGTAGGAGTGTGTGAAGCCGAAGGAGTGTATTGAAGAACAAAAGTGCATAATTGAAAGAACTGTCTGAAGGGAATATGATTAGGCATTAAATGTATGACAACAATCTGGAGCAAGAGGTGCATTGTGAAGTGGACTAGGAGAACAGGAGGGAGGAAAATGTGCACCAATGAATGACTGGTGGCCTAGTAACAAGAAGCTGTGCTTCAATCTCAAAGGCATGTAGTTCGAATCCACCACCTGCTCTGTGGGAGAAGGATGGCCAGTCTCCTCCTGTGCAGTTAACTGCCTCTGAAAACTCACTGGAGGGTCAGCTATGGGTCGATTCTGACTTGAAGGGATACAACAACAAAGGAAAACTTTATTGAATGTTGGTAATTGTTGTATGTTACTGAGACCTTGGAACCTAAGATTTGTGTTGTGGGATTTCTGGGCTTCGTGGCACCCCAGTAAAAGTGGATCCAGGATAGCAGCTTCCTCTTTTAGAAGGCTGGCCATCATTCAACACTCTGAAATGAGCAGAGACAGTGATACAATCTAGTCTAATTCCATGTAATCAGACTGCTGTCTCTTACTTTGTATGAGTTGAGTGAGGACCCTCCAGTGATACAGTCCATAAGGAGTTGCAATGCTACCCAAAGGCTGTGCGTTCCCCGCGGTTTGAACCCACCAGAGGCTCTGAGGGATGAGGATGGGTATTTTCCTCCCATTAGATTTACAGTCTCAGAAATCCACTGGAGGGTAAAGCATCAGCCAAAAGTGAAGAAAAGGTTTGGAAGTTTCAGAAGGCAGATGAAGCAAGGGGAGTGCTTGCTTAGCCTGGTGAGAAAGAGACCAGTGCTAACCTCACAAAGGGATTCATGATGCCAAAGAAAACTCTTGGATACCTAAAATCCATCCAGCTCATTGTGAATAAGGGGGCTGCGATGAGTGGGGTCCTTTTGAGAGACGTTTTTATTCCATTTACTTGCAGTGCCTGTAGGTTTACCTAACAGTTATGCTTAAAATAATCTCATTCAGAAAGCCTTTGATCAGGCTGATGGCTGAGACATACACTGTTTCTTCCTTCATTTCCATAGCAACAGGGCTTTTGAAATAAATCCATAACTCATGTTTATGAATATCTACATTTTTTTTTGCTTTGATTGATAGAAAGTGCAGAATCTAATTTAGAGTTTATCTTCATAATCTTTAAAGGGCTTAAACATTGTTTTTGGAATATCTTCTCTACTTTTATCTTGTCTACTTTTATTCTCTTTACCCAATTTCTTTTTGCTTAGATCTTGAAACTAGCACACATACCTGCATTTGTAAATTTCCTCACATTGTTTTAGGAAGAAAGTGAGATGTAAGTACTGTGTTCATCGACAAATGAGTTTAGGGAGTTGAGGTGGCCTGATGGGTAAGGAGTTGCATTGCCAACCAAGATGGACATCGTTCCAATACACCAGCTGCTCCAAGGGAAAAAGGGGCAGTCTCTTCCTGTCTCATTTACACCTCTGAACTCCTGCTGGAGGGTCAGCTATGGACTGGTTTCACATCTTGAACTGTGGGCTGATCTCTGCTCTTGGGAGCAGACCTTCTGGTAAGAGATAGGGCATAGTGGCTCAGAACCCTAACTTGAGTTGCACTAGCATCTGGTCTAAAGGAGCTCTGGTGGCTTAGTGGTAAAGAGTTGCGCTGCCAACCTAAAAGCATGAGGTTCGAACCCACCAGCAGCTCCATGGGAGAAAGATGGGCAATCTCCTCCCCTGCAATTTACTGCTTCTGAAAACCCACTGGAGGGTCAGCTGTGAGTCAGTTCTGACTTGATGGTAGACAATAACAACAACAATTACAAACAAACATATGGTCTTGGCTGTCTTGCTTGCTACAGAGGTTATTTTCTCTCCATAGCAAGGAGGTAATAAAGCTGTAGTTCCTACTTGATGACATTATTATATAAAATTGTTGTTGTGAGTCAGAACCCACTCATAGCCAGCCCTTCAGTGGGTTTTCAGACGCTGTAAATCACACAGGAGGAGACTGCTCATTGTAAATAAAACACTTAACAGTGCTTGGCATGTCAATGCAAATGGAGGGAGGATCATTTCATGAAAAGGAAGAGGTTGTGGGTAGAAGGATAAACTTGAGAAGCATATTGTTAGTTACTACTGTAATGTAAAGGAGAGCCGCGAGGGTGGAGGGCGTGGGCAGCTGTGGATGCCAGAGATCCTGAAGCAGCAGTGGCTGCTGGACCTTTTCTGAGTCTTTCTTCTTAGCTTTTCTGCAGTGATGAAGCTATGCCTCTCTTGCTGTTTCTTTCCCTGTCTTTGCCTGATCCAGCTGGAGCATATGCTAGCTCAGTTAAGTGAGGAGGGCTGCCTGGTTTGCTTCCTGATTCCAGCAGAATTCAAGGCTGCACGGTGACCAAGACTATTTGGGGAGATGGAGTCTTCATTAAACTTTTACTGCATCAGTTTCCTTTTTCTTTCCATGCTCTTTATTTACCACGTTATGATATACATAAACTCTTGAAGGCTAAATAACAAACAGCTGTTAATATTGTCATTGCAGAGTTGCAGACACAAAAGAAATTGGTTGGCTTATAATCACATTGGAGAAGATGCTTATTTGAAAAGTGAAAGAAAAAAAAAGATGAAAAAAAGGTGAAAGAGCGGGCTACACTTTAGGGAAGTTAGAACTTAAATGTGTGAGGGAGAGACTAGAAGGAAATGCATCGAATTGCTAGCGATTGTTCTTAGATAGAACTAAACCCTGCCTTTATGAAGGTCAGCAGCAGCACAGAGGGAAGGCCTGGTGATCTGTTTGGGTCAAGACTAGACTACAGCCAGGAACCTGACAAAGCAGTTCTACTCTGTACTGCATGAGTTCACTCCAAGTAGAATCAATTCAGGGACAGTGGGTTTGGTTTTTCTTTTTTAAATGTCCCTGCTCTGTAGTCTTTCTGTTTGCTGAACCTATCAATACTCTTGGCACCAGCAGTCAGGAAATGAAAAGATGAACTCGATTAGGGAAATCTGCTGTCAGAGATCTCTTCAAAGTGCTAAAGAGCAATAATGTCAGTCTAGAGACTAAGGTGCACCTGATCCAGGCCATGGTCTTTGTAATTACTTGCTATGCATCAGAGAGTTGGACAGTGATTAAGGATGGTAGAAAAAGAATTGATGCCTCTGAGTTATGGTGCTGAAGAAGAGTATTGAACATACCATGGACTGCCAAGAGAACAAAGAGATCTGTCTTGTAGAGGATGAAACGAAGCCGATCCTTGGTGGCAAGGATTTTGATGCTTCTTCTTACATACTTTGTGCATGGGGCTAGGAGAGACCCAGTCTTTGGAGAAGGACACCATGCTTGGAAGGAATGAGTTGGATTAACACGAAAACTTGGGTATTGGGTTGTGTCAGAGATAGACTGTTTCAGAATAGGGCAAGGTTTGGAGCTATTTTACTTTGGGTTGCTATGAGTCATAGGTGACTCAGTAACACCTAACAACATCAAGACAATCAACAACCAGATGCTCTGCTGGAGAAGGAGGGACAATCTCCTCCTGTACCTGTCAGATCTGATTTGATGGTACACACACACACACACACACACACACACACACTAATAATAATAAAAATAAAGACAATCAGCAAACACATCAGCTTTTATTGTTATTTTCTCTGACTTTGGTATTTGATGGTCTCCTTCACCTGAACTGATTGAGACAGAGTGTCATGAAGAAATTGGTATGATGGAATGGATGATCACCTTGCTGTTCCTGTTTTTCTGCTGCCTTTTATCTAAGTCAGAAAACTTCATAAAAAAAATATAGTGCCCTGTGAGTTTTTTTCATGTCTGTTTGGAGTTGGAGGGTGGGCTGAATTTGAACCGAGGATTCTTGAGTGCCTCGCCTCATGCGTCGGGCTGAGAGCAGGTTTTCCCATGGCTCTGCCCCACTGACCTCTCCCTGGACGTCGTCACGTCACCGGGTGGGAGTGCTTTTGCTCATTTCTGAGTTTCCCTTCATCGCCGTCCATTTGCTTTCAGGGAGCAGAGTTTCGGTCAGCTGGCCCATCACCAGCTAAGATCAAATGAGACATAATTGCACATCAACTTAACTTTAAGGTCTGGAGCTTAATGTGCTCTGCACAGCATGCCAAGTCTGGAGCTTTGTTCTCCCTGAGAACAGGGTGTCTGGGGTGGGAGACTAGAACCAACTAAATGGCTTCTGTCTAGTTGATTCCGAGGCTTATTGACCCTACAGGACTGTGTAGAGCCGCTCCTCAGGCTTCCCAGGCTGTGGTCTTCATGGAAGCCGACTGTCATGTCTTTTTTCTGGGGCAGGGGCAGGCATGGGGGAGCTCGTGTGTCTGAATTACCAATCTTCTGGTTAACAGCCAAATTTTAACCACTGTCTCCATACATTATTACCACATGTTTCCCAAGGAGTTGACACTCTACTGTGCCACTGGCACGGCCTCATGAGAGGAGTTACTGTGTAATTTATCTTCCAAACTTATATTGTGGTTGTTATGTGCCATCCAGTCACCTGTAACCCACAGCGACCCTATGTACAGCAGCTCTGAAGCCTGCCCTGTCCTGGGCCAGTCTCACTGACTCAGACACACCAACCCCCACTGCCCCAGTTAGTATATCAATCTATATCCTTTGGGGTCTTCCTCTCCTGTGCTGTCCCTCCACCCCTTCCAAGCATGATGTCCTTTTCCAGGGACCGGTCCCTCCTGGCCACATGCCCAATGTATGTGAGACAGCTTCAAAATCCTAACCTCCAAGGAGAAACCTGGTTTCGCTCTCTCCAAGACACACCTATTTGTATTCTTGGTGGTCCATAATAAGTTCAAGATTCTTCTCCAGCACCACAACTTAAAGGCATCAATTCTTATTGTCATCTTTAGTCATTGTCCAGCTCTCTGATGCATCACAAGTAGTTGTGAAGACCATGGCCTGGATTTTAGCTACAACGTAAATCCAAACAACGTAGGTCCAAACCTAGATACTCCTACATTGGGTTTCCAAGGCTGCAAATCCCATGAGAGGAGATTTTCTATCTTTCTCCCATGGAGAACTATAGAGAGGCGCTGCCATTGGGTTGGCAGGGCAACTCCAGAGCTCCCTTTTAGAGAATGCAAAGTTAAGTCATTACTTATATTGGAATTCTATCAATTATGCCACACTGGTGTGAATTGGGCTGGTTCTGGGCATTGGGGGGGGTGCAGGGGGTGTGGGGTTGAGTAATGCATGATCACACTGTCTGTGAGAGCAGGTCTTTCTTTGCTCTGTGAAAGGACTTTCACTTTCCTAGAAAGAGTCTTTGCTGAGGAGGGAAGCCAAGATAGTTGGAGAGGATGTGGGGCATTGGAATAAGAAGGGAGGAAGGCTGCCTTTTTAGGAGAGTTGAGCTAAAAGCAGAGCCCTGCCATTCAGCAGTGGCTTGGGCTCTTCAGACCCTGGGCTTAGTGCCTCCCCTCTGCATTCCTGTGTGTCCTCCTCTCTATTACACAGGGGGCCTTCAGCTAGGAACAGTCCCTTGAATAAGCTGAAGGCACGAGCCTGAGTATTGCTAAGGTCCCTTCCAGCTCTCACAGCCTATGGTTTCATAATAGGTGACCTGAGGTCTGTGCTGTATGAGGCGACACAGGTGGGGCCCTTCCTAATGAAAGGTCAGCCCTCTGCTCCTCAGTCCCAGCCTGTCACACACTCAATTGCAGGCTCCTCTGTGAGTCAAAGGTGAAAACCACTGGACAAGAGGAGGGCAGGACTTTTAGTGGAGAGTGGATCCTTCTGTGCCTGGGGAGGGAGTGGAACCCAGAGAAGAAAATGGAGAAGAGAAAATAGCACAGTTTTCTATACAAAGCCAAAACCAGCCCATTTTGACCATATTGATTCTGGCTGTTGGTGACCCTCCATGAGGTTTGCAAGGTTGTGAATCTTAATGAGAAAAGATTGCCTCATCTTTCTCCTGTGGCGCCGTGCATGTGGCGCCTTTTGGTTAGCAGCTCAGCATAATCTATCATGCCACCACTGTTCTCTCAACCTTAGTACTATTAGCGTTTTGGAGTGGACGGTGGTTCTTTGTTGTAGGTGGGTGCTCTGTGCTTATAAAGGATACTTAGCAGCATCGCTGGCCTCTATCTGCCAGGTGCTGATAATATCCCACTTTCCCCAAAGTTGTCTGCAGACACTGTCACGTGTTTCCCTAGAGACACAACCAAGGTTGAGAATTGCTGCTACAGTTGAAGAAGCAGCACCATTTTCTGGATATCTTTTTTGTGTTTCAACCAAGAATGTGTCCACCCAATGCCACTCATCACCCAGGGAGGCAGAACGGCCCCCAAGCGAATCCTTGCTCCAGGTGAGCTAACAAAAGTGTTTTCTGGATGTTTCCTTTTGTGTTGCTGTGAGTACGCTCTGGCCCAGCTCCCACCCTGAGCTTTCATAATACATACCATTTACTGGACCAATTAGTGTTTGTGACTGTGGGTGGCGATTTAAAATGAAAAAGCTTCACTTTTATGCTCTAGGACTTTGCTTTGATATGAAGTGAGCTGAGGCCTCCCCTTTCCCTTCTCAGAGTGCATGAATAATGAGATCTTTTGGCTGGAAAGGGGATTATGGGGGTTTTTTTTTTTGCCCCTCACCACTTAAAGTATGGTTTATCAGAACTTCTACCATAACGAGTGTAACAGGTCCTCTAATGACAAATTGTTACATCTAAAATGAGGTCTAGCTGGTGTAATGCTTCTCATGTGTGTGTATTAGAGGTTCTTCCTCAGTAGGCCTGGGGAGGAGACTGGGATTCTGCATTTCTAACAAGCTGCATTGGCACAGAGGCTGTATCAATGAGCTCAGATCTAGCAGTGACGGTGAGGACCATGACGGACCGAGCAGGGCTTACTCTGTTCTATGGCAGGTCACAGTGAGGTGGGACTGAGTCCACACCTCTGAACACCACGGTTAGGATTGACATGGGGCTGGGAGGAGAATAGGAAGAGTGGACAGATAATGAACACTGTATTGGAACAAGTGATGGCAAAAACTGCTTAAAAGGAATATGTGATTAGGTCTTATATGTATGACAACAGTACAGAATAAGAGGTACATTTCAAAGTGGACTGGGGTTGGGGGAAGGGAGAAAATTGTGCAACAATGAATAAATATTAAAAAAAGAAAGTGAAGTGGGGAAGGGAGAGGGAGAGAAATGTGCAACAATGAATGAATTAAAAATCCAAAATTTCTGTAAACTTGTTAAAATAACAATTAAAATAAAACTATTATTATTATTATTATTTAAAGAAAAGACAACAGACTAATGCAGCTTGCCTGGAGAGGACACTTGGAGTAGTGAGGGCCTGATGAGGACCAAGTCTTCACAGTTAAAGCAAAACTGACGAATGTGTCCAGGAGGCTGATGTAACACTCTGAGTGTGGGCAGCGTGAGGCTTCTGGCAATCTGTTGTGTAGGGGTGTAAGGGGGTGCTGTTCAGAGAGCCTTCTGTGTGCTATAGCACTGCCTTGCTGGCTGCCAGGCAGCGAGATGGGGGCTGGAGGACCCGCATTTGCAGCTGCTCACCTAGTACTGAGAGCCTGTTGTAACCGGACAGCCTGAGAGAGTGGCTGCCCCCCGAATGGGTGCTACAAGGGCACACCAGCTCCAGGAAGGTAGCAGATGGGCTGTTTTAGACCTAGCAATTGCTGACTCCCTATGTTGCTTTAAGCAGAGAAATTCGCACAGATAACCAAATGAGAATTCCTTTATACATGGATGGATAGATAGACAGACAGACTGGCAAAAAATAAAAATAGTCATTGCCTTGGAATCAGAACAGGGTCATAGCTGATCCTCTAGTGAGTTTTCAGAAACTATAAATCACACGGGAGGAGTCTCTCTTTCTCTCTCTCTCCTGCAGAGCAGCTGGTGGATTTGAACCACCTGACTTTGGGTTGGCAGCACAACTCCCCTACTCACCTGACCTTTATACACCAGTCTTTTCTTGGGAGGAAAAAGATGGCCACTCTTCTCCGATGTGATTGGCAGCCTCTAACAACCTGCCAGAGGGCAAGAGGATTAGCTATAAGACTGAGCCATGTTTGAGAATCTGCTGGGTACTTGGGAAACAGTAGGAGGTGGTCTTTGGCCCCATAGTAAGTCAGTAAAGCATTTACAACTGTCATGCAAAACTGACTCCAAGCACAGAACAGGTAGTAGCCCAAATCCAGCCCTTTCTTTGCATGGATAGCTGTTCATGTTCTCTGTGTATGCGCATTATTTGAATAGACCCTGAAATGTTCGTATTAGAAAACTGTGCAGCTTTTGAAAGAATGAAGTTGCTCTGTATGTACTGACAAGAAAATTTGTTCACACATGAAGAAATGTTCAAAATCCCTAGCTCTAAGAGAGATGCAAATCAAAACAACTATGAGATACCATCTCACCCCAGTCAGAATAGCAAAATTGAACAGAACAG
>NW_006399832.1:97141-112894 GCF_000299155.1 Elephantulus edwardii
AAATACTTTTTCCCAGTCAGTGGCTTCCCTTTTTACCCTGTTGGAGAAGTTTTTGGATGTGCATAGGGATTTGAGTCTTAGAAGATCCCATTCATCTACATTATCGTCTCCTGGTTGTAGGTTTCTGAACCGATTCTTGAGATGATTTTTACGTTCAGGTGAGATAGACCCAACATTTTGTTTTGATTTTGTGGACTTGTTTTCATTTTATTCAGCTTAAGTTTGAACATGCACATGTGTCATTGGTGATGTGTTCCACAATCAGTACCTGGCCTGGTTTTGATTGCTGATAGTGAACTTCTCCATTGATTCTTTCAACAGATGTTGTCAGTCTGATTCTTGTACAGTTCATCAGGTGAAGTCAGTGTGTGTAATTGCCATCTGTGTTTCTTAAAGATGGTAGAAAATCCAATCATCCAATCTCCAGCCTTATTTCTGACTCCCAAGTTCATAGTTTCCAACTACTTCATTCTACTTTGTTTACAGCTTTGCATTCCAGTCACCAGTTACTATGAATGCGTCTTCACTGCCTCTTGGTCAATTTCAGACTGGAAAAGTTAGTAGAACTCCTCAATCTCCTCATCTTTGGCATCAACATGAAGCAGACAGTGGCAAGATTGGGGGAGGCTCATCAAAAATTTGCATTATGCAGATGACACAACATTGTTTGTTGAAAGTGAGGATCACTTGAGGTGCTTGCAGCAGAAGATCAAGGACTGCAGCCTTCAATATGGATTGAAGCTCAACATCAAGGAAACAAAAAAAGTCACTACTAGGCCAATAGGTAAGATCATGATAGATGGAGAAAAGATTGAAATTGTCAGTGATTTCATGTTGGATCCACAATCAACAATCTTGGTACCAGCAGGGAGGAGATCACGAGATGTATTGCATTGGGAAAGTCAACTGTCAGGGACCTCTCCTTGAAGAGTAATGATGTCAGTTTAAAGACTAAGGTGTGCCTAATTCAAGCCATGGTTACCTCTAATCATTTTCCTTGCATCTGAGAGCTAGACTATGAGTAAGGATCACAGAAGAATAATCGATGCCTTTGAGTTGTGATATATTGAATGTTGGGGAAGAGTATTGAAAATTCCATTCTACCAAAAGGACAAATAGATATGTCTTGAAGAAGGTGCTGTCAGAGTGCTTCTTGCAGGCAAGAATGGTGAAGCTTCGTCTCATATACTTTGAGTGTGTTATTAGGAGAGGCTATGGTCTATCCATTTGCTGTACAGAGGTAACTCGTGGTTGCTGCAATGCTGAACACTGTGACATTGATGTGTCAAATGTGATTATGGTTACCCATGGTGTACAGTATGTGATGGAGCTCCCTGATTAAAGCAAGCTTGAAAGAAGGAGTGGCATCCACTTTTTGCTTGCCTCCAGAAACTCTTTGAACGTGGAGAAACGATGAAAGTTATACAAGTGTTCAGGTCTTTCATTCATAGGGTCGCTATGAGTCGTCTATGACTCGATGGCACTTAACAACAACAGCATTACTGAGAGGGACATCATGCTTGGAAAAGTCAGTGAAGGAGAGGAAGAACCTCAGTGAGATGGATTGGAACAATGACTGCTTCTACAAGCTGAAGTATTGGGGATGATAAGGATGGTGCATGATAGGACAGAGTTCAGATCTCTTATTCAGAGGGTCACTGTGAGATGTACTCCACGTGAGGGCACCTAGCAACAATGACAATGACAAATTGCCCAGGAGAAGATTACCCATCTTTCTCCTGTGGAGCAGCTGATGGACTCGAACCATGTACCTTTGCAATGGCAATGCAATTTCTTTCCACTCAGCTACCAGAGCTTCCTAAATTATTAAGGATTTTTATGTTGCTTTTGTAATATAAGTCACTGTGTGAGATTGTTAAGTTTTAAAATAGATTAAAATTAATTTGGTAAATATATAAAAGTCAAGAGAGACTATTTTGATCTTGAGAACTCTTAATTAAACTTTATCCTCTCTATTAGTCTTCAAGGATAGCCATAACAAAGTACCACAGACTGGATGGCTTAAAATATCAGAAATCTGTTAACCCACAGTTCTGGAGTCTGTTGTCGTTAGGTGCCTGCAAGGCAAATAAAACCTTCTGAGCAACAGTTTGAAACCTTGTCCTGTCCTATGCTGTGTTCAAGCATCTTGTCAGATTTGTTATGTCAGTCCATCTCATTGAAGATCTTTCTTTCCTTTGCTAACTCACTCCTTTTATAAGCATATGTTTTTCAAAGAATTCACCCCTCCCGAAAACATGCCTGAAATATGTGGGACAGAGTGTCACCATCTCTACCTCCAAGGAGCATCCCAGTTGCATTTTCTCCAAGGCAGATTTGTTAGTTCTTTTGGCAGTCCGTGGAATATTCAGTACCTTTTGCCAACACCACAATCCAAAGGCATAAATTCTTCTTTAGTTTTCATTATTCGTTGTCCAACTTTCACACCCACATATGTTATTGTTGTTGTTAGGTGCCATTGAGTCGTAGACGACTCATAGTGACCCTATGAACGAAAGGCCTGAGCACTGTTCATACATAGAGTTTCTGGAGGCAAGCCATTTCGAAAATGAATGCCGCTCCTGCTTCCAGCAAACATTGTCCACCGTGGGTAACCATTACCATGTTTGGCACATTAGTGTCCCAGTGTTCAGCATCACAACAACCCTGAGTTACCTCTGTACAGCAGTGCACAGACCAGTGCTATACCATATAGCAATTGAAAATATCATGGCTCAGATTAGGTACAACTTAATCTTTAAACTGACACACTTGCTCTTTAGTACTTTGGAGGGGGTCCTTGACAACAAATTTTCCCAATACACGATGTCTTTTAATATATTGACTGTGACTTCCATGAGTGTTGGGTTTGGAATTTAAGTAAAATAAAATTGTTGACAACTTCAATCTTTTCTCGATCATTATGTTATCAGTGTTGAAGGTTTTTGTTTTCTGATGTTGAGTTGTAATCCATATTGAAGGTTATGTAGTCTTTGATCTTCTTCAGCAAATGTTTTAAGTTATCTTCACTTTCTGAAAGCAAGGTTGTGAAGTCTGAAATCAAGGGTTCATTAGAGTTGGTTTCTTCTCAACGCTCTGGAGGAGAGTCTGTTTTCTCCTAGCAGTTTGAATCTACCAGCTGCTCTGCGGGAGAATATATAATCTTCACTTCCTAAATAACATACCTCCGGAAACGCTATGAACTTTGATAAAAGTCAATTGTTGTAGAGGGGCTTCAGGCCCTTAGTTAATAGGGTCACTATGAGTCGTGTTTGACGCAAACATGTGTTTGTCAACAACAGTAACAACACCCTGTGTGATTTACTGTCTCTGAAAACTCGCTGGAGATCAGCAATGGGTTGGCTCCAACTCAGCAGTTCACAGCAACAACAACAGCTTCAGGTGGTTGTTATTTTCCATTGCCCCACAAGCAGCTCATAGCTATATCTCCAGCAACTTTTCAGAGGCAGTACATCACGTAGAAGGAAATTACCCATCTTTCTCTGAGGGATTTGCTCTGCGTGTTTTTAGATTGGCAGCGCAGCTCCTTACCACTAGGTCACCAGAGCTCTAGCTTTAGGTGGTTCCTCACAATCCTTAATGTTTCTTACTTGTAACTTCACTGCTCCAATTTCTATCTCCATTATTATATGGTGGCATTCTCCCTATCTGTCTGTCTCTGGCCCATCACATTGCTGTGTAACTTCATTAATGACTCCATTTACAGGTAAAGTTACATGCACAGTTATAGGGGATTAGAACTTGTACCCATCTTTCCTGGAAATGTAATCTTTTTCTTTAGTATATATGAATAGCTGCTATGGGTGTGATATGGATAGACCCACAGAATCAGTTTAGCATGCATTATAGTTATCAGAGAGATTTAAAAAATAAGTTCTTTTATTGTTTTGCTTTGTTTTGTTTTTCCTACTGCTTGAGAAGTCCCTTTTTTCAGTAGCTGCAGTTTCAGGTATGCATGGCAATTCCAAATGCTCTTTCTATAATGTCTTTAGAAGAAATTAAGAGCAGACATAGTCATGTTGGGCTGAAACATTTGATTGTATGTTATCTCCCCAATGAGATTAAGTGTGAGTTAACTATATTCTCTTATTCAAATTGAGGAGACTCATTGAATTTAGAAAAGATTAATGGCATGATAAGATGAAAACTTATGTACTTATTTTTGAGCTGTTATTCTGGGGTTTTTAAAAAATCATCAGCGACTCCTTAATAGCTTAAGGTAGAAGCGAAAATGAAGGTCCAGATCTGCATTTTGAACTGTGAAGGAACAGGCAAGGTAGAGTGGGGACTTGATGAGACAAGGCAGTAAAAGGCTTTAGTCAACAATTAATAAATTATTGATGAATTATTAGTAATATACTAATAAAGAATTAAAACAATGTATATGAATGATTGAATAAAACACAATGTATATGAATGTAACACAATATATATGAATAATTACATGAAAACCAGTTAAAAAAACAAAATTTCTCTGCTTATATTCTATGTTATGTAGCAATGTAGTCATATCTCCATTTTCAAGGAATTACATTATTTAAAGTAATATCACAGTAATAACTATTAAAAATAACTTAGCCAGTATAGAGATAGAGATGTGCTTGGCATTGACTTGTTAGCAGGAAAAGTCCTCCTGTTATAATGTTGACCACGTAGTAGGCTAGACAGAGATCTGAAATAAATGGTTATGAGAGGATTGCACACAATAATTTTGGAGAGATAATGGGCTAGATGTCCTGTCCGCCCCTTTCAGATTTTTACCTGCCCTCTCCTCCAGGTGTGGTTAGATCTTCAGTTGAGTCTCCCTGGATTATGGGAACTGGTGCCACCATGTGATCCTTCAGAACCAGGGGAAGCAATGACTGCAGTTGTCAGTTGTTGATACCCTCTCTCTGTACCTTGTTCGTTTCTCTCCTTTCCTCACTGAATTCTTCAGTTTCCCTGTTTAAGTACCATTTTTTTTCCTACCTAAAAAATCTACTGCTGTTGAATCAATTGCACCTCATGGTAACTAATGTTTTACAGAGTGAAATTCCATAGGCTTTTCTTGGCTGTAATCTTTCCAGACCTTTCTTCTTTGGTGCCACTGGTGGGGATTCAAATTACTGACTTACTCCTTTAAGGTAGTAGACCCTTTGTGACACCCAGGAACCTTCTTTCCTACCTAGATCTTGACTGATTAGATCATAGTTCCCTTTACAAATGAGGAAGTTGAGGTTAAGAGATCACTGACTATCAGATCTGGGATTAGAATCCAGGATACTCTGTCACAAAGCCTGGCTCTTACCTTAGTGCTCATTTTTGTTGTTGTTAGGTGTCATCGGGTCAAGCGTGACTCATAGCAACCCTGTGAACAACAAATAGACTGGAACCCTGTCCTATCTGTGTGCCATCCTCACACTTCCTGACACACTAGAGCCCATTGCGACAGTCACTGTTTCAGTCCACCTAGTCTAGGGTCTTCCTCTCCTTTGCCGATCCTCCACCCTTCCAAGCATCATGTCCTTCTTTAAGGAATAGTCCATCCTAACAACATGCCCAAAGCATATGAAGTGAAGCTTTATCTTTATTGCCTCCAAAGAACACTCCAACTGCACCCTCTCCAAGATATATTTGTTCTTTTGTCAGTCCATGGATGTTCAGTGCTCTTCTCCAACACCACAGCTCAAAGCATCAATTCAAATCATTCAAGACATCATGATCATAGCAGTCTGCAAATTGAAGAGAAACTTGAGGGAAAGTTTCATTAGAAATAACTATCACGCTGTGAGGTTAAAACCAAACTATAGTAATTACACACTTGAATAAGTGATATTCTTCAAATAAGTTTATACAATTCAGAGTTGTGTGTTGTTTTGTTGTTGGCGTTAGGATCATTTTAAGGCCTAGTAAGAAAAACAATGTAATGGAAGTATCAATACCTTGAATTTGCTATCTTCTCTAGAATTAGCCATCTTGGTTAGTGATTGTTAGAAAATATCTGATCCATCTTTTGAGGACTAAGCTTAAAGATACATAAGAGGATTAAGTCAGATTCCAAAAGTCATTTAAAATGTGCTCAGTTGGGAGCTCTGGTGGCCTAGTGGCAAGAAACTGCACTGTAATCCCAGAGATACGTATCCACCCAATGCTCTGCTGGAGAAGGAGGGGCAGTCTCCTCCTGTACCAGTCAGATCCAATTTGATGGTCCCCACACACAACATAATAAAATAAAATGAAAAAAAATGTGCTTGGTAATGGTGATGAAGCTGTCATAAGCATAGATCTTCTCAGGTGGCAATTTTGAAAGATAGAATAGTAATTTCTGCATGTGTGATCTCTTCACTTAATAAATAACAAAACGAAACATTTAAGAAATGAGAAATTGAGACATATTGCATTGGATAAAATTGTTGTAAGAGACTTTGTTGTTGTTATGTGCTATCGAGTCATTTGCAACTCATAGCGACCCTATGCACAACAGCCCTAAACCCTGCTCTATCCTGTGCCAATCACACCGTCTCTAACACACCCATCCCAATTACCCCAGTCACTGAATCAATCCATCTCATAGAGGGTCTTCCCCTCCTGCGCTGTCCCTCCACCCTACCAAACATGATGTCCCTCTCCAAGGACCTGTCCCTCCTTGCAACATGCCCAAAGTATGTCAGACAAAGCCCCAGAATCCTTGCCTCCAAGGAGTAGCTTGGTTTAACCCTCTCCGGGATGAATCTGTTTGTTTTCTTGGCAGTCTATGGTACATTCAATACTCTTCTCCAGCACCAGAGCTCAAAGGCATCAATTCTCCTTCTGTCCTCCCTAGTCATTGTCCAACTCTCTGATATAACAAGTGATTGCAAAGACCATGGCCTGCATCAGGCGCACCTTAGTCTCCAGAGAGACACTGTTGCTCTTCAGTACTTTAGAGAGGTCATTAACAGCAGACTTTCCCATCGCAATACGTTTTTTGATTTCCTGGCTGCTGGTGCCAAGAGTGTTGACCGTGGAGCCGAGCAAACTGAAGCTGTGAACAATCTCAATCTCTTCGGTGTCTATCCTGATGCTACCAATTGGTCCAGTGATGAGAATCTTTGTCTTCTTGACATTGAGCCTCAGTCCATATTGAAGGCTGCAGTCCTTGACCCTCTGCAGCAAGCATTTCGGGTCATCCTCACTTTCAGCAAGCAGAGTTGTATCATCTGCATAATGCAGATTGTTAATAGATCTTCCACCAATCCTGATGCCACAGTTCTCCTCATAGAGCGCAGTGTTAAAAAGTAAAGATATAATTTTAAGGACTTAAGTGTACCTGATCCATGCTGTGTTTTTGTTTTTTCGTTTGTTGTTTTTTTTTTCTTTTCTCAATCATCTCATATAGTGGACAATGACTGAGGAGCAGAGAAAGAAAATTGAGGCCTTTAATTCTGATACAGATGAAGAATATTTAATATATTATGGACTACCCAAAGATTCTCACCACTGGGCCCATTGGCAGCACCATGATAGAAGGAGCAATGATTAAGATTGTTAACAATTTCAGCTAGTTCAAGTTCACAGTCCACACTCTTGGAAATCAGGAAAACAGCCAGGAAATTGAAAGACAAATTGGATTAGGAAAGTCAGCTGTCAGGGACCTCTCCAGATTGCTGAAGTTTAAAGATATCAGTCTAGAGACTAAGTTGTGCCTAATCCAGGCCACAGTTGTTTGCGATGCATCAGAGAGTTGGACAGTGAATAAGGATGACAGAAGAAGAATTGATGTCTTTGAGTTGTGGTGCTGAGGAAGAGTATTGAGCATAAAACGTACTTCCAAGAGAACAAACAGGCATGCCCTGGAAAGGGTGAATCCAATTTACTCTTTGGAGGCAAGGATTTTCAAGCTCGATCTCACTTACTTTGGGCATGTTGCCAGGAGAGACCACTCCTTGGAGAAGGACATCATACTTGGAAGGGTGGAGGGACAGTGGAAGAGAGGAGGACCTTGGATGAGATGGATTGACACAGTGACTAGGGTAATAGGAACAGATATATTGGAGACACTGGAATTGGCTCAGGGTAGGAATAGGTTCAGACACTATTGTACATAGGTTCGCTACGAGTTGCAGGTAATTTGACGGCACATAATAACAACAACAAACTCAACAGATGAACAAATCTGTCTTGAAGGAAGTGTGGCCAGCATGTTCCTTAGGGATGAGGATGGTGAGAGTTGGTCATGCTTTGGGCATGTTATCAGAAGTAACCAGTCCCTGTAGGATATTATATTTGGTAAAGAGATGGTGAAGAAGTGGAAGACACTCAGTGTAATGGTTTGGTAGTGGCAGCAACAATCAGCTGAGATCTAGCAACACCTCTGAATATGGTCAAGAGAAGAGAGTATTCCTCGGGTGTCATCTCTGCATCCGTACTGTGCAGGGTGTTCATGTCCTTGACCCACAGGGGAGCTCATAGGCTCATTCACTCAACTCAAATGGAAACTCATGCTCTTGAGTAGAAACTGACTTATTGCTGACATTCCTTCAGGCTTCTGAGGCTGTAAATCACACACAAGGAAATTGCTAACCAGGTTATTAGGATTAGAAGATATATTGTTCAATGTTTTCTTACAAATAGAGCTGACTCTTTACTTTGCTCAGCAAGGTGTCTTTTCCTAAGGGATTAGCCCCACCTGACAACCTGCCCAGGGTGTGTAAGAAGTCTCCCCATCCACTTCTTAGTCCTTTTGGCACATTTAGTATTTTTAATTTATGTAAAGGATTTAGCAAAATTCTACTGATGATTATCCAGAAATGACTGGAACAATAAATACATTGACAAAGAACTACCAGAAATACAAGCTGAGTTTAGAAGAGGTCATGGTGCTAAGGACATTATTGCCAATGTCAGATGGGTCTTGGCAGAAAGCAAAGAGTACCAGAGGAATGTCTGTGTTTCATTGACTATGAAAGGAATTTGACTGTGTGGATCACAACAAACTGTAGCTAACTCTGAGAAGAATGGGAATCCCAGAACACTTGATTGTGCTGTGCAAATCCTGTACTTGATTGTGGAGCCAAACAAGGTGAAATTGTTAACAACATCAGTCTCTTCTTCTAGCATGGTGCTACCACTTGGTCAATAGGAAGCAATTGAAAAGACCATGGCATAGATAAGGCTCATCAAAATCTTTAAACTGATATCCTTGCTCTTTAAAATTTAGAAGAGGTCCTTGATAGTGGGTTTCCCCAATATATAATACAACTTTTAATTTCTTGATTATTGCTACCATGGGTGTTGATTGTGGATCTAAGTTAAATGAAATAATTATCAGTTTCAGTCCTTTTTAAACATCCTTACCATTGGATCAAGTCAAGTTGGTCCAGTGTAAAAATTTTTGTTTTCTTGATAAGATATAATCTGTATTGAGAGCTGAAATCTTGAATCTTCAGTAAATGCTTCAGGTCTTCTACGTTTTCTGCTATCAAGGCTGAGTCATGTATACAACACTGGATCCAGTTATTTTTTCACTTAGTCCAACTTCTTGAATGGTTTAGTCAATAGATGGTTTGGATAGATGTGGATAAAGAACACAAGCTTGGTGCACACTTTTCCTGGTTTTAAACCATGCGGGGTCTGTTCAGACAATTGCGTCTTGGTCTAGGTATAGTTTTCATATGAGCACAATAAAGTATTCTGGGATTCCCATTTTTTTTTTCAGTATTACCCATAATTTGTTATGAGCCACCAAGTCAGATGCCGTTACATAATAAAACATAAGTAACTTTTTTAGTATTCTTTGCTTTCATCCAAAATCTGACATCTGCCACCAGTGATGTTATTATGTGTTCCATGGCTGCTTTTGAATCTAGCTTGAATTTCTTTTTCTTTTTTTAAATTTTTTAAAGTTAATTTTAATGACCATTTACAGAGATTTTGGATTTCCACTCATTCATTGTTGCCATTTTCTCCCTTTCCCATCCATCCCCCCCAGTTCGCTCTTCTCTTTGAAAAGTAAAAGAAAACTTCCTTCATTGATATACAGTTCGCCCCCCTCCCCCCGCCTCCTCACCCCGACTACGCTCCACTATGCAACCTTCATTCTGGACTCTTGTAATAATGATAATACCCAATCATATATTGCTATTAAACTGTTCTCTCCCTCCTCTGTTTCAATACAGTATACATAATTTAGCTTGAATTTCTAACAGTGTACTGTACCAGACGTTTTTCAGTAACCTTCAGCAAGATTTATATTACATCTGATATTAGTGATATCATTCGATAATTTCTGCCTTCTGTTGGATCACTTTTTGGCATGGGAACAAATATAGGTATCTTTCAGTTGGTTCACCATCAAGAGTCATAAGCTTTTGGTATGTGCTATGTATGACATTGGTGAACCTTAAAAATTTTAATCTAAGTTAATTATGTCAGATATAATTTGACACATTTCTGTGATTCTACCTATATGAAATGTTAGATTTATAAAGACAGAAAATAGACTAGGGATTATCAGGGACTAGTGTGACAAGTCCTTGCTATGCATCAGAGAGTTGGACAATGACCAAAGAGGATAGAAGGAGAATTGATGCCTTTGAGCTGTGGTGCTGGAGAAGAGTATTGGTAATACCATGGACTGCTAGGAAAACAAACAGATTCGTCCTGGAAAGGGTTAAACCGGGTGGCTCCTTGGAGGCAAGGATTTTGAGGCTCCGTCTAACATACTTTGGACATGTTGTGAGGAGAGACCGGTCCTTGGAGAAGGACATCATGCTTGGGAGGGTGGAGGGATGGCACAGGAGGGGAAGGCCTTCTATGAGGTGGATTGATTCAGTGACTGGGATAATCTGGATGGGAGTGTCGGAGACAGTGCAATTGGCACAGGACAGAGCAGAGTAGGGCTGTTGTACATAGGGTCGCTATGAATTGCAAGCGACTAGATGGCATATAATGACAACAACAACAAGTGTGACAAGAGAAGGTAAGGTTATTGCTTAATGAGTACAGAGTTTCATTTGAGAGTGATGAAAATGGTGATGATAGTTTACAATGTGGTAAATATAATGAATGTGACTAAATGTACACTTCTTGTTATTGTTGTTAGGTGCTGTCAAGTCAAGTATGACTCTTAGTGACTTTATGAATGAAAGATCTGAACCCTGTTCTATCCTGTGCCATCCTCACACTTCCTGCCACACAAGAGCCCATTGGAAGTGATTAAAACTTATATAATGTATATTGTACCAGAGAAAGTTTAAATGGAAAAAGAAAACTCAAAGCCTGACTCACTAATAGACAAGGTAGTTGAATTCTTAACTCTGTAGTCGAAGGTTCCTCAGCTGAGACGTTTAGCTAACGCCAGTTAAGCTCCTAGCTGCTATTGCACTGATTCTGGCTCATGCCAACCTTGTATGTGTCTCCCTTCTGGGCTCCGTAGCATTTTTATTGGCTGATATTTTTCAGATAGAGATTTCTGGACCTTTTATCCAAAGAAGAGGTTAAGAGGTTACGCTTTATTACCTTCATTGACAATGTATTTCTTCCTGTATCTCAAATTTTTTTTTCTATAGAGGATGGTATAATTCTCTTCTCTCCATCTTTTCAATTAAAATAAAAATCTAAGGTTTGCTTTACATCAAGTCTTTAACTTTTAAATTTAACTGCTTTAGATAAGTCTAATAACATCCCCCAACCTAAGGAAATGGTATCACAGCATAAGTAGGGCATGATAGGTTATACTGTTTATAATCTTCATCATCATCCAAACTCAGGAATTAACTCATTGAATAGAGAGCCTTATATGTATAATCAAGTTGGAATTGACTTAGAGCTGACACTCCAGGAGATTTTCAGAGGCTATTAGTCACACAGACTGTCCAACTTTCTTGCACAGAGTAGCTGGTGGATTCAAACTAGTTACTTTTGGTTTAGCATCATAACTAGCTACCCACTAAGCCACAGGAACTCCCCTGAGGCAGCAAGTGGCAGGTGTGTTGGAGATGGTGAAGTTGGCTCAGGATAGGGCAAGGTTCAGAGCCATTGTTCATAGTGTCACTGAGTTGTGGTCAACTCAGTGGCACAAAACAATAATAACAACATGTGTACAATTGGATCTCTGTTGGCCTAGTGGGTAAGGAAGTGCACTGTTGACCCAAAAACATGCCAGTTGAATCCATTAGCTGTTCCACAAGAAAAAGATGAGCAGTCTCCTCCTATGTGATTTACAGCCTCTGAAAACCCGCTGGAGGGTCTGCTATAAGTTGGTTCTGACTTGAAGGCACACAGTAATGGATACCACCACAGCAACATGTGTATAATGGTGGCCTAGTCAATAGGTGCTTCCAACCCCTAGGTAGGCCTTTAAAAGTACCCACTGAAAGATGGGCAGTCTTCTATGCAGTTTACAGCATCTGGAAAACCACTGGAGGGTCAAGTATGAGTCATTTCTGACTTGATGACAATGAGGTTTTATTCAGTATAGAAATATACCTTTTTTTCAGTGTAGAGTAGGGAGGATAAAGGAAGAAGGAATGAGCTTTTTCATCCAAAGTAATTGTGTCCTGTTTTAGAGCTACAGGGAATGAATAGGAGGAGTATAATGGCCACTCTCAGCACTTTCTTTTGGAATCCTGGTTTTCCAGGTGAGTGTGTCCCAACATCTCTATTTGCCTTTTTTTATCACTACTCAGCATTAGCCCCCTTTTCTTCTTTCTCCTAAATAAAAAACCCACTAACAGCAAGATAAAGACATTTTATTCTGCTTAAGTCTAAAGAGGCTTGCATTAGGAGCTTCAATAAGCCATGTCCTGCTTGGAAAAGTTTCCTGGCAGGGGATAAACAGTGAAAATGCGTCTGCCCCATAGAGAAGAAAGTGCCAGAATATATAGTGAAAAAATGTACATAAGGCCATTTCCAGATTTTGAATCCTTTGCCCATTATAAGACTATTTCAACATACTGGCTATTTGGCATATAAAATGGGTGGAAGCAAAGGTTATGGTAGATTTATGGACTGTCAATTTAAAGTTCAACCTTGGCTGGTTGTATAATATACTGGCTGGGGCCAGAATTTATCTGGGGAGTGAGTGGATTTTAGAATTCTCTCATCTGCTGGACTTTGCCTGGCCTTGGGGCCTTGGGGTCATGGGCAAAGTTTGAGCTCTCTGAGCTGTGTTTTCCTTTTCTGTAGAGTAGGGTCATCTGTGTAGACAACTTATCTTGTTGGAAAGATCAGTAGTTTTACATTATCTGGCTGCTAGCACAAAGCCGTGCAAATTAACAAGTGACAGCTGCTGCAGGACATGGCCTTTCAGTTCTGCAACACACCCAGGGTTTTGTCATGGAGCAGGTGTCCAGCTTTAGACTTTATGGCTGACGTTTTAGCACATTTATTGGGTGATCTCTAGACTAACTTTATGAGATAATCATAGGATAATTTAATCCGTTCTTGACACTTTAAAACCATTTTAAAGGCTACTTTGGGTACATTCCTTACATGTTGATATATCAAATCCAGGTGAGAGAGTAAATATTAAATCCACAACTCTAATATAAAGTGCCCTTGTTGTATGGTGTATAGTGTGCTGAATTGTTAACAAAAAAGTTAGCAGCTGCTTTTTGGGAGAAAAATGGACAGTCTCTTTCTGTAAAGATTACTGTGGCAGCAACCTGATGGAGAGTCACTAAGACTTAGACACAGCTCACCTGCAGTGAAGTTTAAACCAGTTTAAATAAATGAATGGATAAAAAAAATACTGTGGGTTGAATTACATCCCCCAAAATATGTGTTAAAAATTCTAATCCCTATGTCTGTGGTTATAATCTCATTTGGGAATGAGTTTTCTGTTAATTAAATAGGATTAGTGTAGGATGTGTTTGAAGTTGTCCTCTCTTGAGATATTAAAAGAGATTATACTAGCAATCTAGAGAAGTAGAAGGCAGAATATAGACACCAGAACACATAGAGATCATTAAAGGACCAATAAACTAAAGTGAAGAGATCCAGAACTTCCCCATAGCTAAGACAGAAAGTACAAACAGAATATACCACCACCTAGAGATAGCACCCTGAATTCTGATTTCTAGCTTCCTAAGTGGCAAGAGAATAAATTTCTGTTTGCTAAAGCTACTCACTTGTGGTATTTCTGTTCTAAAATAGTGCAGCGTGAATCTAGATATTGTTTACTATGGACTGCAGTAGAAATGATTGAGTTATAAAATGATCGATAGGTGTAAACATTAGTGAATGAAAGTATTGAGAGAAAGGATGTTTCATTTAAATACGTAAAAATATCTCCCCCGAAATGACTTGTTTATATTATAAAGAGGAAAGAAGTAAATGTACAACAAAAAAACCTGACACATATTGCCTTAATCAAGTGATTAAAATTAACATCAGCAAGATTGAGACAAACCAACATCATGTGCCTCCTGATGCTCTCCAAAGCACACAACTTGATTTGTGCTGCTACTCCTGCCAAAAATGCATAACCAGAATCTAGTCATGAGGAAACATCAGACAAGGCTTAATTGAGGGACATTCTACAAAATTGCTGGCCTGTACTCCCTTTACTTACTTACTTTGGTCAAGGAAGACCAAAGCCAAGGAATAGTTCCAGACTAAAGGAGCTTAGAGAGACACAGACATTTAAACTGTGGTGCTGACAATGGATATTGACTATACCATGACTACAGAAGAATGAGCAAATGGATTCTGGAAGAACAACCTGTATTCTCCTTAGAAGTAAGAATGGGGAGGCTTCAGCCTTCTTTGGACATGTCATAAAAAAAAAAAAGAGCAATGAATAGAAAAGAATGTAAAGTAGAGGGCCCCAGAAATGTGGACCATTTTCAATTGTTGTTGTTAGGTGCTTCAAGTCAATGGCAACTGCCCCCATTATGGACCCTACAGCAAAGATCATGAGGCTGATAACGGGACTGTCCTGTTTTAAGTAAGATCACCATGAGTTGGAGCTGACTCAACATCAGAAAGAGATAATTAAATGCAATGCATGATCCTGGACCAATGAGGGTGAAGAGGGGAGGGGAATAGGACATTACAGGAAGAAATGGTAAAATTTAAGTATGGTCTGTGGATTGGATAATAGCACTATAATAAAATAATAATAATAATAATAATAATAATAATAATAATAATGATGTTGTTGTTAAGTGCCATCGAGTCATAGATGACTCATAGCGACCCTATGAATGAAAGCCTTGAACACAAAAAACTTCATCTTTTCTCTAAGTTTATAGAATTTCCAGAGGCAAGATATTTCAGAAGTGGATGCACTCCTGCTTCCACACCTGTTTTATTCGGAAGCTCCATGAAAACCAGCTCACTACCAATTGTGAACAACAGCCACACCCAAGTCTCCACCCCAAACCAGACAACACACCTTTGCAGAATCTGTTATATTAAATTTTCTAATTTGATAATTGTATCAAGGAAACAATATTCTCTGTAATAGGATGCTTTTATTCCTGAGAAACACAAATCAAATTATACAGTGTGCCCACTCTAAAGATAAAGAGACCTGCATTTGTCTTAGGTCCTTTGCTGTTTGGTCTGCTTTATCTTTTCCCCTTGGAAGACAATATGTAAACACATTTTCTCTGAGTAGAAGTTTAGTACCATGTATTTTGTGAACATCTCTTTATTGCATCTTGGATGGATAAATAGCAGTGTATGAGGAACTGATTAGAGCCCTAGAGGAAATTTTTAAAAAATAATTTTAATGAGCATTTACAGAGATTTTGGATTTCCATTCAT
>NW_006399832.1:114779-184304 GCF_000299155.1 Elephantulus edwardii
TTCCAGTTTCTCCACAACCTCGCCAGCATTTGTTGCTTGAAGTTTTTGTAGTCCTTGACAGCTGATTTGGCCAAATGCAATCTATCATTTTGTTTCTTAACTACTGCTTCCATGAGTACTGATTGTGGATTCAGGGAAAGTAAAATCCTCATATTTAGTCTTCATATTTAGCATTTGTACTAATGTTGCCTTAATCTTTTTAAATGGAAAGATGAGTGAAATAATTAGAGAGGAACTAGAAGTCTTCTTAAGACAAATATTGGTTAACCCATGTTTACTAGTAAAGCTTCACCAGAACTGTATCCAGTGTTTCCAGCTCCCTGAGCCCGCATCTCCTCATGCCCTCCTACCTGTAAGCCCCTAGGCTACCTTTTAGGAGACAGGGAAGTTGTAGCTAATAGCCTCATGTCAAGAACTTTAGAACCAAAGAACATTTTAGAGAGTGAGCTTGAGTGTGTAGAATATGGGTTGCCTTAGTTTTATCACAAGCTGTTGTAAATCTACCCTCATGTTACAAAACTTGAGTGAAGAAAAGATTTGCGTCAGCCAGTATAAAACTAGCCCTTCCTTGAAGTGGAAGACAGATGGAACAAGAAAATTTTGGTTCCTTTTCTCCTTATATCCCCCACCCCTCACCTTGATAATCTCTTCTACGTTGTGAGCACTGTTCAGGGGTTCTGTTGGTAATGGCCATGTAAGGTTCTGTTCATTCTGTGAACTACTTACGAGAGCCTTGTGGGTCATATAAGGTAACAGAGGCAGGACTGGACCCCTGGGGGGCTGCTGGAATAAGTGGATACAGTGCTGCGAAGAGATGCATCTCAGCTGGATTCTCTGCAATGCCAGCACACATGCCACAAAGTGTGCGGTCAGCTGTGGTCTGGTGCCTGGTTAAAGCCAAGCTGCTTTACTAAGCAGATGCACATCTAGGAATGCCAGTTTTACTCAGAATGGGGAAGCCTTCTTTGCGCTTTGGATAATGAAGCTCACATCGTTTGTGGAATGGTATGCAAATTACATGATTTTTTTAAGGTTGAGATTGAAATTAGGAATGAATGCTAAATGGGCTTTGAGCTGGCCTCCTAGAAGCTCTTCAGTCCCAGTTCTTTCCACGTGTTTGCTCTTTTCTGCTTTAGTGTTAACTTTTCTATAAAAACACTCATTCAGGCAGTTTGGGAGGCCTTCACTGTGTCCAGACAGGGCTCATAAAGGATGGGTTGCATCTCTGGAAGGTGAGCAAGGAGGGAAAGAGACTGAATAGAAGATTTCAAAGGGCAGCTTGAGAAGACAGAGCAAAGTATGATAGTGAAATATGCAAGGGGCTGGAATTAGAAAACCAAAAGGGAAGGACAGCTCAGCATTTTTCAAATAGAAAGAACTGGGTGGAGGGGGCGGGGAGGAATTCAAGCCTTGACTTGCAATACTGAAGGCTTCTATGGGCAAAATCTGGATTGATGCACATAGAATCAAAAGAAGATGGAAGGAGTACACTAGAGTCACTTTTTTTTTTAGAGTCACTTTAGGGTGGAAAAAAGGGTGCAGCTTTGGTGGCTTAGTGGTAAGGAATTGTGCTGTCAACCCAAAGGCACACAGATCTAATCTACCAGCTGCTCTGATGGAGAAAGATGGGCTGCCAGCTCTTGTGCAGTGACCTCCAGGAGATTCAGCTATGAGGTGGTCATGACTCAATGGTATACAACGACAACAACAAACCACTTCAGGAAGTAGCATGTGATCCAGAATAGTACTGAAGGAGAAAGTCCAAGCTACACTGAAGAGAGTGGGGCAAAATAACATCCCTAGAGTTGATGGAATACCAAGTAAAGTGTTTCAGAAAGTATATGCAACTCTTAACATGCTGACTGGTCTCCATCCATCAACAAATACGGAAGGCAACTACCTTGCCAGCTGATGGGAAAAGATCCATATTTGTTCTCATTCCCCAAAGAGATGATGCAAAAGAGAGTGGAGATTTGAGTTGTGGTGCTGGAAAAGAGTCTTGGGCATACTGTGGACCACCAAGAAAACAAATAAGTCTGTCTTGGAAAGAATGAAACCAAGTTTCTCCTTGGAGGCTAGGATTTTGAAGCTCTGTCTCACATACTTTGGGCACGTGGCCAGGAGGCACCAGGTCCTTGGAGAAGGAAATCATGCTTGGAAGGGTGGAAGAACAGCACAGGACAGGGAGACCCACATGAGATAGATTGATACAGTAACTAGGGCAATGGGGGTTTGTGTGTCAGATGTAGTAAGACTGGCTCAGGACAGGGCAGGGTTCAGAGCTGTTGTGCATAGGGTTGCTGTGAGTCATAGGCGACTTGATGGCACATACAACAACAACCATTGAATTCACATGCTAGTAAAATCTTGGGCATTAGGAAAGGAAATAGGATCTAAGAATTTTAAAGAATCAGAATGAGGTCTGCTGTCTATAATTTCCATCCCTACATCTCATGATGGTGCTCCAAAGAATCTGTGCTCAGAGGATACCTGTGAGATGACAAAATGGGGAGCTGGTGACGTAAGAAACTTGGTTTGGGGCTTGAAATTAATAGTAAAACCCACCTACAACACCTAGCAGTTTCCTATTCTGTGCATTTAAAGCACATATAAAGATACTGCTACTTCCTCCCGCCCCAGTTTTAAATGCATATTCTTTGTTCCATCCCCTTCCAGCCTTCCCTCTATCCCTAAAATGTACTGTAACTATTTAACTGTTAGAGAATCTGGCATCACCAAACAAAGCACATTCTGTTGTTGTATTTATTGGTTTTAATTATAAGACACTTGGAAGGTATTTTGGGACTCAGACTCTCTAGAATTTTCTGCCAGTATTTTAAACCCAGCAGTTCCTTAGTAAAAATCAGTTTGCAGACTCATTTGCCTCCATAGTCATGGATACCTTAGCTGTGCAAATGCTGGCATGGCCGTAATATCTGGGGTAGACAAAATGACTTAATTCTGAGGTTTTTTTCGACCCTCCTCAGGAACTCCTGTGGCTGACACATGCATAAAGTTTGTCTATCTCCTCTGGTCTGACAGCATACATGTGGCCTGAGGGGGTTTACAGGCAGTACTGCGGACCAATCTTCAGCCAAGAAAGAAAAGCCTGAAGGAAATCAGTTGTTAATTTATGTCTGAAGCAGAATAGTATGGATTATATTTAAGGTGGTTGCTGTTCAGCCAAGTTGTGTAAAGTCATCTTGTGATAGGAGTTTTAGGCTAAAACTCATACTCTAACTATGGTAGCTTTCCTTGTATGTTCATGAACATTTGTTTTCCTAAACTTGGGATTATCCACTTTCTAAGAGCAATGTGTTAGATAAAAAATATATACATATATACACTAAGAAAAGAAAGAAAATCCAGAATGTTTTCAGCTTTGTTACCCTGTGGGGTAAATTGTTTCCTCCAAGAGAAATTTTACTAATGTGCTTTATGTGCTTTCCAAATAGTTTTCAAAATATTGGGCTGCATACACTCTTACTGGCCTGCAGACTCAGTCTTGGCTTCGCTTACTCCTACCGACTTAACTCTCTTTCCCTAGCCCTGTTCCATTTCCTCCTACTGCCCTGTGGACTGTTGATCTTAAAGAAGACAAATGTGTTTGCTCTAAATATGTTAGGCTTATCCCCCAAACACTAAGTTTTATTGAAAAAAAAAATCCACAAACAAAAGCCAAGAATAGGTTTTATTTTTGTGTGCGTGTACCATCAAATCAGATCTGACTGGTACAGGAGGAGATTGTCCCTCCTTCCCCGGCAGAGCATCTGGTGGATTCGAACAGTGCGCCTCTGGGATTGTAATTGCAGCTCTTTGCCACTAGGCCACCAGAGCTCCCCCCAAGAATAGGTTTTAAATCAGAGCAGCTCCATGATCCACTAGATCTGGGATCTTGTGTAGAGTACTTAGCCTTTCCTCATTTTTGTCAAGGTGGAGGTAATAGCACTTATCCCATCTGTCTCAAGGGCTGATTTTATCATAGGTGATTTTCAAAGTGCCTTTAAAATGTATATTATGTATATGAAATGGGAGATTCCAGCTTGGTTGGTTCAGCTTGCAGTGATGCGTGATACTGGCACCATGTCCAATGTTCTGTGATTTCTCACTAATTTGGTTTAATGCTTATTTTCATGGCTTACTTTAAACCAACGCAGCTTTTTGCTTGGTGGTTTTTGCTG
The DNA here is from genome assembly GCF_000299155.1 of Elephantulus edwardii. Taxonomy (NCBI): domain Eukaryota; kingdom Metazoa; phylum Chordata; class Mammalia; order Macroscelidea; family Macroscelididae; genus Elephantulus; species Elephantulus edwardii. The sequence goes on from NW_006399832.1 coordinate 118,961, forward strand.
GGTGCTAACTCACAGGAACCTAATATGCAACACGTTGAGACCCTGACTGGTCCTATGCCCTCCTCACAGTATATACTAGGCTTAAGCCCATTGATGTAACCGTGAAGTCAGTGCATCTCATTGACAGGCTTTGTTTTTTTGTGGTTTTTTTTTTTTGCTGATCCTCCACTTTTCTCAGAGTGATGTCCTTTCCTGAGCACTGGCCCCACCTGGCAACATCCCAGAATATTTGAGACCAATCTTTCCATCTTTACTTCTTAAGATGCAACTCTGGTTGCATTTCCTCCAAGACAATTTTGTTTGTTCTTTTGGCAGCCCATGGTATATTCAATACTCTTTGTCAATATGACAATTCAAAGGCATCGATTCTTTGATCTTCCTTATTCATTGCTGAACTTTCATATGCATGTAAAACAATTGAAAAACTGTTAAACCATAATGTAACCAAAGTTGAAATGTCATTTTAATCCAAAAGTGTTGTCATTATATCCCCATATGCATAGTATGATCTATTTGAGAACTGTTTTTGGCAATACAGTACTTTAAAAAAAATTGGCTATCCTAGATCATGTGTTAATTCACGCTCCCTAACAAACAGCATATGCTTGCATTAATAGTACCCTTCTGTTCCCCATCAGAGCCTTCTGAGTCTGTTACATTAGTCAAATTTCTTTTCCAAACATAAGTTTCAAGTCCTCTCCTTTGTGTAACCCTAGAACAGTGGGATGCTTCCTTGTGTTTTTTTTTTTCTCTCCCCTTCTACTTCTCAAGTTTATCTTTATGTAGATTTATACACTGAGGTGGCATTCTGATGCTAAGCCCTGTGCTGCTCCCACCTCTACCGTCTCAAGTCACAAAATGAGTTGGCTGCCACACGTTGGCTTTCTTTTGCTTCCCCCGTACCACCTTCTTCTTCATCCTGTTCCTTCTATTGGCATATTCTGCCCATGCAGAGAATCACTGTATTTTTCTTCCTTTTCTCTAGTTAGACTTGGGAGGCTTTATGTGACGTAGGCTGCTGTAGCCCCCTCTTCATTTTCCAGATTAGTTGACCCTCCTTTAGGTCACTAGTGTTTGCCTCCTACTCTATCTGCTCTTTCTCACTGGCTTATCATACACAGGTTATTCATTCTTTTAGGGTATTAAGGTATTTCAGCAGAATGCCATGGCATTCATTATTTTAATCACTTTCTTTCTGTTGACGTTGACAGTTTGTGATTTCTTTTTTCATATAAAAAAACATTGACTAAATAGTGATCTTACATTTTGCGTGATGGACATTATTTTCTAGAGATTTACATGGTTCAGTTGAGCCCCTGAACGATCCCTAGCAGTGAACATTAAGGCTTATTTTTTGTTGCATTTCTTTCTCTTTTTCTGAAATTATCATGTAAATAAATGGAATCTTAGTATTTTTATATAAATATATTCAAAGTCATATATGTCATTGGTCATAAAAGATGTAGAAAACATTTAAGAATAAAAAAAAGATAAGGAAGAATATAATCCCATTAACGTCTCAGAAATAAACAGTTATCAGTTTGGTATTTCTTGTAGCTTTCCTCCCTAAAGTTGTTGTTGTTGTGCCGTTTGCGACTCATAGCGACCCTATGTACAACAGCCCTAAACCCTCCTCTATCCTGTGCCAATCACACTGCCTCTGACACACCCATCCTGAATACCCCAGTCACTGAATCAATCCATCTCATAGAGGGTCTTCCCCTCTTGCGCCGTCCCTCCACCCTCCCAAGCATTATGTCCCACTCCAAGGACCTGTCCCTCCTTGCAACATGCCCAAAGTATGTCGGACGACGCCCCAGAATCCTTGCCTCCAAGGAGTAGCTTGGTTTAATCCTCTCCAAGATGAATCTGTTTGTTTTCTTAGCAGTCCATGGTACATCAATACTCTTCTCCAGCACCAGAGCTCAAAGGCATCAATTCTCCTTCTGTCCTCCCTAGTCACTGTCCAATTCTCTGATGCATAACAAGTGATTGCAAAGACCATGGCCTGTATCAGGTGCACCTTAGTCTCCGGAGAGACACCGTTGCTCTTGAGTACTTTAGAGAGGTCCCTAACCGCAGACTTTCCCATCGCGATACATTTTTTGATTTCCTGACTGCTGATGCCAAGAGTGTTGACTGTGGAGCTGAGCAAACTGAAGCTGTGAACAATCTCAATCTCTTCGCCATCCATCCTGATGCTACCAATTGGTCCAGTGGTGAGAATCTGTCTTCTTGACAGTGAGCCTCAGTCCATACTGAAGGCCTCTGCAGCAAGTGCATGAGGTCCTCCTCGGGTTCAGCAAGCAGGGTTGTGTCATCTTCATAATGCAGATTGTTGATTCTTCCACCAATCCTGATGCCACAATTCTCCTGATAGAGCCCAGCCTCCCGGATAATCTGCTCTGCATAGAGGTTGAAAAGGTATGGAGACAGGACACATCCCTGGTGTACACCCTTCCCAATTTTGAGCCATGCAGTGTTACCCTACTCTGTTCTGACGACTGCCTCCTGGTCCAAGTATAGGTTTCGCAGTAGCACGATTAAATGTTCTGGGATTCCCATTCTTCTCAGAGTCAGCCACAGTTTGTTATGATCCACACAGTCAAATGCCTTTGCATAATCAATGAAACATAGATAGACATTCTTCTGGTATTCTCTGCTTTCAGCTAAGATCCATCTAACATCAACTACAATATCCCTAGTACCACAACACCTTCGAAACCAAATCCTCCTCTCCTCCCTAGTCACTGTCCAATTCTCTGATGCATAACAAGTGATTGCAAAGACCATGGCCTGTATCAGGTGCACCTTAGTGTCCAGAGAGACACCGTTGCTCTTGAGTACTTTAGAGAGGTCCCTAACAGCAGACTTTCCCATCGCGATACGTTTTTTGATTTCCTGACTGCTGATGCCAAGAGTGTTGACTGTGGAGTTGAGCTGGACTTCCAGCAGTTCTCTATTGATGTGCTGCTCCAGTCGTTTTTGGATAATCTTCAGCAGAATCTTGCTTGCATGTGAAATCAATGATATTGTTCTGTAGTTTCCACACTCTGTTGGGTCACCCTTCTTTGGAATGGGAACAAATATAGATCTCTTCCAGTCACTTGGCCAAGTGGTTGCTAAGCATATATTACAGTGTATAGTTACTATGGTTTATAATGTATACAAACAAGTATATTCAATAAGTATGTATATTGTTGCTGTGTAACGTAGAGTCGGTCACAACTCATAGCTAACACTCTGGCTGATTTTCAGAGGCATTTAATCGCATGGGAGGAGATTGCTCATCATTCTCCTGCTGAACAGCTGGTGACCTCAAAAGGCATGCCTTTAGGATTGCAGCGCAGCTTCCTGCCACTAGGCCAGCAGGGGTATCATTAAGTCTGCAACTACTCATAGCGTTCACAGACCTATGAACAGATCAGAACCCGCACGACCACCAACTTGCTTCTTATAGTCACTGTACCAGTCTGTCTCTTTGAGGTTCTTCCTCTCTTTCACTGACCTTTTCCAGCATGGTTTTGGTGGGGTTTTTTTTTCCCCTTTCTGAGAACATGCCCAAAGTATGAGAAACAAAATTTCACCATCCTTGCCTCTAAGGAGCACTTTGGTTGTACTTTCTCCAAGACAGGTTCTTTTGTTCTTTTGACAGTCCATGGTATGGTTAATACTCTTCTTCAACACCACAGTTCAAAGGTGTCAGTTCTTCTGTCGTCCTTAGTCCATCATCCAATCTTCAGAAGCATAGGGATCTGGTATAACTCAGCCTTTAAACTGACTTTGTTGCTTTTGTGTACTTTGAAGAGGTCCTTCAGAGCAGATTTTCCCAGTGCAAGACATCTTTTGATTTCTTGACTGCTGTTATCATGGGTATTGATTGTAGATCCAGGTAAAATGAAGTTGCTAACAACTTCAGACTTTATCTTAGTTATCAAGAAGTTGCCTGTTGGTCCAGCGCTGAGGGTTTTTGTTTTCTTCATGTTAAGATATAAGGCATATTGGAGGCTATAGTCTTTGATCTTCTGGTTTGTGTGTTTGTTTTTTTTTTTAAGTAGGGATATATTATAGAATTAGTGTGTCTCAATATGCTACTTTTACTTCATGTAATTATAAAAATACCCAGTTTGCAAAGTATGTGGGAAATAAGTGCTAAAGCAATCATTTAAAAGGAACATTTGTATAATCAGTTGTTTTTGAAAAAAATTATCTGGTACAATTATTTGTTGTCTTTTCACTCTGTAAATTAAGACTTGGTTATTTAAGAATTAGTCATATTATACATTAATCATTAAATAGTTAAAGGACATATTCTTGTCAAAGATATTCTTACAACAACCTCATAGGGTAGGTAACAAGTTCCTCTTTATATAAATGAGGACACTGAGTCTGATTAACTAGTCCAACACTAATATGTAATAGTTTATAAATTTAATTAATCCTAAATGACTGTTATTTCCATTCAACTATCTCCATGAAGGGGGAAATAAAGCCCAAATCCACAACCCTGCTCATCACGAAGAAATGTTTTAATATGCTACATATACCTTGGGATTTGTGTTTCTTTCAATTCAATATTTCATAATAAATATAAGTGATTACTATGAAATGATAGTACTTAATTATAGAACATTTAATATTTTTACAGGAATATTAGGATACCCCTCACCACACCATTGTCATCTGTATGTCCTGGTTTTGTAAAAAACCTCTCAGCTTCTTTTGGGTTATTTTGGACCATATTTGAGAAAGATGTTCATAGAGACTGTGCTGCTTCTTGAGAGTGACCCAGGAAACGCCGTTTTATTCCTGCTGTCTGCTTTGTAGTTGCAGACTATCTTAGTTCTTATGAGAGTTACCTAAAGTTCAGGGAAACAGATGTGTCTTTAAGTCACTACCTAATTTGGGAGGGACTGGAGAGCATTATGTTGAGTGAACTAACTCAGTCCCATATGGACAAATACTGTGTAAGACCATTATGGTAGAATGAATATGAGGATCCAAGGAGGTGGAGGGAAGCAGAGGTGTAAGGATGGGCAGAGGGGTGGGGGCAGTGGAGGGTGTTTAATCATATGGTCATACAATTTAATGGAGGGAGGGAGAGAGGGATGAAGGAAAGGGGATAGATCTGGTGTGAAAAACAATGTATACAAACTTTTTAAATAAACCAGTACAGCCCATTTTCCATTCAGCAATAAATAAAGATTGTGTCCCATGGAAAAAAAAAACACACAAAAAAAACCCAGTACAGCTAGATAGATAGATATAGATATGTTGTTGTTGTTGTTAAGTGCCATCGATTCATAGGCAACTCATAACGGCCCTATGAACGAAAGTCCTGGACACCTGTATAACTTTCGTCCTTTCTCCAGGTTCATAGGGTTTCCAGAGACAAGCTATTATGGAAGTGGATGCCACTCCTGCTCCCAAGCTTGTTTTAACTGGGGAGCTCCATCAAACACTGTCCACCATGGGTAACCATTCTCGCATTTAACTCATCAGTTCTGCTTCACAGCAACCATGAGTTACCTCTGTACAGCAAGTGGATATAGCAGGGTTACATGACCTAGAAGAATGTTTCCCCAAAAACAATTAAAGGCAGGCCCGAGGGCCACGGAGTAGAGTCACCCACGTTTGGCTTGGGAGCATGGCTTTCTTTCCGCTAGGCCCACTGCTGTCGCTCTCTCTCTCTCTCTCTCTCACGCTCTCTCTCTCTCTCTCTCTCTTTGCTGTTGTTGTTTTTAAGCGCTGTCGAGTTGTAGGCAACTCATTGAGATCCTATGAACGAAAGTCCTGGACACCTACATGACTTTCATCCTTTCTCCAGGTTCATATATCTAAAGATATAGATACATATTTCATATATAGAGAGTAGAAGGTGTTCTGGTGACCTCTTGTTTTTGTTGAGTATCATTGAGTGGAACAGATCTATATCTGACCCTCCAGTGGAGTTACAGGGGTAGTAAATGGCACAGGATGGAGATTGGCCATCTTTCTCCAGCAGAGCAGCTAGAGGAGTTGAACCATGTTCCACTGAGTAGTTGGCAGTGCACTTGCATACCACTAAATCTGGTGGCTTAGTAATAAGATGTTGTGCTCCCAATCCAAAGGCATGGGTTTGAATTACCAGCTACTCCATGAGAGAAAGATGGGCCGTCTCCTCTCATGCTTAACTGCTTCTGAAAACCTGCTAGAGGGTCAACTTTGAGTCAGTTCTGACTCCAAGGCATATAACAACAACATAGAGAATAGGGAGAATAACAGGATTGGTTTGAAATAATTTGTGCCATTTTATACTGACAGTCTTTTTTATTAATAGTGTTTTTACCATTTGTGTACATTGTGTTTAATGCATGTGCATTATATTCCATACAGCCCTTCATTTATATTTCATTCATTTATATTCTGGGGTTGGTATCCAGTTTGGGAAGATGTGTGGAACAGCTAGATTCTACACAGGTCTATTTTCTTGTTTTGCTTGAGACTTGAGTGTGGACTGTTTGCTATGTATTTGTTTTGTTCAAAATTGGGTATGAGCTGATTGGATTTGTTTTTAAAAGGCACTTGGGCCCTAAGGTCTGCGGTCCTGGGGCCTGGCTTTAATTGATTTTGGGTCAAACATTCTTCTAAGTGGTATAGCACTCGTCTGTCAATTTGCTATACAGGCCCATCCTCACCCCTCTGCTCCACCCCCCCCCACTTGGACTTGGGTCCTCATACACATTCTATAATAATGGTTTATACTATATTTGTCTTTATAGGACGTAAGTTTGTTCACTTGTCATAATGCTTTCCAGTCCCTCCCAAGTTAGGTAGTAGTTTACAAAATCATTGCTTCTGTGTGCTGCATAGTATTCCATTGTGTGAATTTCTTTTTTATTTTATTTTATTATTTTTTTGTTTGCGTGTACTGTCAAATCAGATCTGACTGGTACAGGAGGAGATTGTCCCTCCTTCCCCGGCAGAGCATCTGGTGGATTTGAACCGTTCCATTGTGTGAATTTCTTAATACATTCCATTGTGGTTGGGTATTTGGACTCTTGCCATGTTCTTGCAATGGTGAATAACACGTTAGCATGCTCTTTTTTTGCTGAAGAATCCTCTAGTCAACTTGGAAACTGTGAGCATCTTCATCCATAAGTAATGTGCTTTGGTTATCTTAACATGTTAGAAATGCATACCCAGGTTGAAATGACTTGAGATCTTTTTCCTTCTTTTAAAAGGTAGCAGTAGGCTGTCATCCAGACAAAAGATTTTACCATTACCTTCTCTTGTTAAAGTTAAAATGTAAACTTTGCCTTGGAAATTTGACACTTACTTCCTGTTTACTAAGGTGGATGTGGAGTGTGGATGACAGACAGCGAGCAAATGGAATTTTCTCAGAGCCTGTTGTCTTGACCCTGTGAACAACAGATCTTGTCCCATCCTGTGCCGTTCTCATAGTCTCTGACACACTTGAGCCCATTCCTGCAGTCACTACCAATCCATCTGGCTGAGGGTGTTCCTCTCTTTCACTGACCTTTCCAAGCATGATATTCTCTTCCTAGGAATAGCCTCTCCTAGAAACATGCCCAAAGTATGAGAGATGAAGAGGCGTTTCATCTCCAAAGTGCTTTTTCCAAAGTATAATGTATAAGAAATTGCAAATTTGGGAATCATTGCCTTTAATTCTTCTCCCTCATTTATAGAAGTCCTCTATAGGTACCCCAGATCTGCAGGCTGGCCTGCCTGTGTGTATGTGCCTTCAGCCTCACCGTGGTCTGCTTTGGACTTCTAGACTACAAAAAAAAAAAGTTGAACATTCTTGCTCAAATTTGCACAGTGGAGCAGAATTAATTTTATTCTTTTGTGTGAGATTTAGAAACATAGTACTCTTCTCAAAGATTTCCTGGGTTTTGAAATCCAGGACTAGAAGAAGTAGACAGCATCAAGGTGCTCATTTTATGGTGTTGACATTCTTGGAAAAAATAGTTTGGGTCTTTTTGTATGAATGTGGGCTCTACGAGCCCTCTTCTGTCTGTGGCTCTTATGCCACATATACTGTTATTGTTAGTTGCCTTTGTGTCAAATCTAACCCATAGTGGCTGATGACTCCATATATTCAGAGTAGTGCGGCTCCATGCATAGGGTATTCATGGCTGACCTTTCAGAAGCAGAGCACCAGTGCATCTCTGGGTGGCCTGTAACCTCCAACCTCCTGGCTAGTGATTGAACACTTAACAGTTAGTGCCACCCAAGGACTTCATGTTAAAACTATTTTAAAACTTCATTTTAAAACTATTTGCAGAAAGTGATCATTTCCCACCTTTCTCTTTTTTCTTTTTTGTTGTGTACTGTCGAGGCAGATCTGACTGGCATAGGAGGAGATTGCCCCTCTTTCTCTAGCAGAGTATCTGGTGGATTTGAACCATGTGTCCTTGGGATTGCAGTTCAGCTTCTTGCCACTAGGCCAATAGAGCTCCCCTATTTCCCACCTTTTTATTAATTTATTTTTCAAATAAAGGTTTGTGAATCATTCTGGCTTCTCTTACAATCCTTACTAGGCTTTTTGTTGATTTCCTTTATAATTGTTACTAGACATTTTGTTTTTATTACCATGGAAAGTTAATTTCTTTCCATAAAGCCGGAAAGCTTTCCTCATTTTATTACTTAGGATAAATAGGCATCTTAACTAACCTAATGATCTTGCTGTAAAAACAGGATTTCAGAGAGATACTGATGAAAGACTAACTCTTTTTTTGTTTTTGGGGTTTCCTCCCTGCTAGTTTATTTACAAAATTCGAATATAAATTCAAACAAATTTTTTCAATTTCCCTCACTACTCACCTATCAAATTGTACAACCCAATGATTAATACCCCTTCCTCTGCACATCCACATCCCTCTGCTTCCAGCCTCTCCCACCCCTCCTGGATCCTTATACTCATTCTACAATAATGGTTTTATACAATATCCTTGTGAGACTGAGTTAATTCACTCAGCATAATTCTCTCCAGTCCCTCCTAAGTTAGGTAATAATTTATAAAGTTATTGCTCCTGCATGCTGCATAATATTCCATTGTGTGAATGTACCATGATTCCTTAATGCATTCATTGTGGACATTTAGGCTGTTTCCAGGTTCTTGCGATGGTGAATAATGCTGCTATGAGCATTGGTGTACAAATCTCAGTTTGTGCCTCAGTTCTCATATTCTCAGGGTATATTCCAAGTAGTGGAATAGCTGGGTCATATGGAATTTCTATGTTCAGCCTTTTGAGTGAGAGCCAAACTGCCTTCCAGAATGGTTGCACCATTTTACAATCCCACCAACAATGTATAAGAGTTACATTCTCGCCACATCCTCTCCAGCATCTATTACTTGCTGCCCTGTTAAACTTTGCCACTCTTACTGGGGTAAGATGGCAAATCTTACTCCTCATTGTGGATTTGATTTGTGAGAGAGACTAATTCTTGTGAGTAAAACTCACAGCCTCAATGTTGTTCTCCTTCTCAGTGTTGGAAATTCTCTTTCTAAGGCTAAATGTGAAGATCAAAATGCGATCTAACTTGAATATCTTCTGCCTTGTGTCCATTTAGAACTTTACAGGATTCTCAGGCTCTGTGATAAGGGAAAAGCTCCAACAATCGCATGGAGGGTAGGTATCTTTAAGGAAAGTTCATGGTTTCTATAATATTTTGGGACTCCTTCTGAGTTACCATCAGAGCTACATTAGAATAAGCCTCCAAAGGACACAGAAGTCTCTGCTTTAAAGCACAAAGTTGAGCACATCATTCAGTAGCCTTTAGTGAGCACTTCTGTGTACATGGTCCTTGGCAGGGCTATGACTATGGATAAAGGTGAGTCTGTGTCCAATAACGCACTGGTTTACTGATTCAGTGTAGCATGCGATCCATGAATGAAACAAATGATTCATTGCTTCAGATGCTGATTGGTTAGAGTGCTTGTCAGTGTGAATCAGATTGCTAACATCTTCAGCCTCAGGTTTAACGCCTTTTTTAAAAGAAAACTCGATTTAGAGGTGTTTGTTTATGTGGACCTTTACAGTTTAGGATTAAGTAGCTCTGAAACACTTATGGAAGTTGGTGTGAAGCCAGAATTTATCACAGGTCAAATTCACTGAATGTCTCACTGTACTTGAAATTGTGATGTGGACTTTGAGTTCTCTGAGTGGTATTACCTTTTCTCTCACACAAGCATAAATAGTTTTAGTATTGTGGAATCAATTCATTGTTTCTCTTCCATCCACTGCCTTGCTTGGCCGCCTTTGCTATCCCTGGTGACCATTCTCTAAAATCTGACAGGAGCTCCCCAGTCACTTAGATATTCTCCCTCAGGGAAGAGTTGTTCCCAACTCTTAGAAGATACTCTGTTATACATTAGAATTGGAAAAAAAAAATTGAATAACATACCTGAGGCTATTCAAGGTTGTTTATTGAAATTTTAATTCACATGGGATAGCAGCATGCAGTTTAAAGTACTGAATTGTGTGCATATTTCTGTACAGTGGTGTTCCACATCATATTCCCAGTCTTCTGCTTTTCCCTAAAGAAGTGTATCCCCAGAAATGTCATTTTATAAAGCAGAAATTCTTTGACCTGGTTTTTATGACCTCTACTTGCTTTCCTCTAATATTAAAAAAAACCCTCAACCCCAACCAAAAAAAAAAAAGAAACTACTAACAAAAAACTCCCAAAATATCAAAGCTGCTGCTCTTGGGTGAATTCTGACTCTGTGACCCTCCATCAGATTTTTGACGCTGTAAATCTTAACAGGGTTAACATTATCCATCTTTCCGTGGAGCAGCTGCCACCAGAACTGCCAGAGGCATGAGGCCTTCGACTAGCATTGCGACACCTTATGAACTATGCTACCTGAACTTGCTTGTATGCTTGCACTCACACTTGCTCTCTTATGCCCCTAAATATGTAAGCATTCTGTGGTTATGAGGGATCTTGGGTGTCAGACTTGTGACTTCCTCTCCAGTACCTACTGGCAAGAAGCAGTCACTCAGACACTTGAATCCACCAGCTGCCTTGTGGAGAAAAAGATGAAAATTCTTCTCTTGTGTGATTTACAGCCTCTAAAAACCCACTGGAGGAGGCTCAGCTGTGAGGCATTTCCGACTCGATGTCACATAACAACAATACTTTAGAAAGGAGCCCTGGCAGTGGAGTAGTTAAGTGCTCAATTACTCACCAAATATATTGGCATTTTGAACCAACTAGTTGATCTATGAGAGAAAGATGTGGCAGTTTGCTTCTGCAAAGATTACAGCTTTGGGAATCCATTGAGAATCCTTTGTCTTACAGGATTACTCTGAAATTTAAATTGATTTGATGAAAAAAATGAGCTTTAGAAGAAATGGTTATTAATCAAGTTGCTTTCCAATAAGGAAGGGAGAGTTCTGCCACTTAAATGACCCCCCAGCCTGGGTATGATGGCGATAAGCCCTCTCCCAGCCTCGTTGGCAGCTGCATGGCACAGGGCAAAGCAAAGGCAATGTTCCTCCTGTAAGAGCTTGAGTCAGCCTGTGGGCGTGGTGGGGGAGGGGAGCTGGGGAAGAAAGGCCTAAAGGACACTTCTCCTTGCTTGACCTCAGGCTTCCTCATTTATTTAGAAAGAAATAATGCCAGGGTAATTGTGGCAATTGCACAATAACATATGGAAAAGTGCTTTATATGTAGTAAAGGAATTATCAGCTCCGTGATGGCTCTGTAAATGGTAGAGATATTACTCATGCCAGTAGCTCTTATCAAAAGCTAATTTTTGTAAATGAGTAATACGGAAATATTTGCAAGTAACCTCTGTGGCAGAGAAAAATCTGCTTTTTTCTTTTTCTTTTCTGTGATTAAGACATTCTCAAGCTCATAACCTGGTCTGCAGTTAATAATAAGATGGCAAAGGTATACTTTACTCCCGAATGACAGAAAGTTGAAGTGTGTGGGATTTGAGGGTAGTGGGTTAAGTCTGTAGCAGGAAAGGAGAGATGTGTGAAAGCAGACTTCATGAGGGCAGACATTCTTGTTTGCTGTCTCTTGTTATTAGATGCACACTGGGTACATTTAAAGACAGTCACCATTGAGTATCCAGTCCCATTCATGGTGACCTCATAGGTGTCAGAAAAAAAAAATCACTCCATGGGGCTTTCAACTGGCTGATTTTTGGAGCAAGTAGATGTCATGAGAAAGATGGGAGAATGGCTTTCAAAGCAGAGAGGAAGATATTAGAAGCACTGAAGCGTGCAAGGGAGTGAGATGGTGCTGGAACATGGCACTGCCAGAAGGGACATGAAAACTTAGGTTTTATAGAAGGGAAGTGAGAAAGTGTGCTGTTACTTTGTTCTGTAGATATGAGAGGGGAAGTAACAGTAGTGGAATTGTTAGGAAGATGCTTCTGGTGTCAGTGTGGAGAATGGGTGGAGGAGAGGTGTTAGGTAGGAGACCATGTGAGGACTCTGTTCTGAGAGCCCCAGGGAGGGATGTTAAATGCCTGGACTTTCAGTGGAGATGCAGAGGTGGGTTGCTGAAAGGCTGTTATACTTAAATTTGAGAGCTCTCTTCTAAAGGAAAATGAGATCTACTTTATTAAAGAAGATACTTTCCATTAATATGTGTATTGGATGATGCTTCCCTGTTTTAAGGAATGGAGAGAGACACATGGAAAATTGAAAGTTAGGAGGGGAGATGGAAAAAACATGGTAATATATATGGAAATTCTTGTTCCTTTTGACACTGCCTTTTTTTCCCCTCACCCCCTTGTTGTGTACCACAGAAAGAGATTGCCCCTCCTTCTCCAGGAGAGAACCTGGTGGTTTCAAACCCTGTGGATTGCAGTGCAGCTTCTTGCCACTAGGTCACCAGAGCTCCCTTCTGTCACTGCTTTTGTGACCTACTGGAGGGGTTCTGATGGCAAGTTAATAAAGTGCTTGGCTCTAAAAGTGGTTAAAGTGCAGATAGTGGTTGAAACCCACCAGCTTCCCTGAGGCAGGAAGATGTGGCTATTGGCTCCCAAAAAGATTTACAGTCTCTGTTGGAATCTACACACAGTCAGTAAATTTTTGGGTTTTATAATTTATTTTACAGAAAATTGAAAGAAACCATTCTGTCTAGGGCCTTGAAAAACAAAGTAGGTGCTGGATAAATAAGCAGGTAGTATGTTTCCATGTTTATGGTGTTCTACTTTGTACAACTTTGGTAACAATTTCATCTCTCTCTCTCTCTTTTGGTTTTAATCGTGGTCTCAAGCAGGATATTTCCCCCAGATGTGTGTGTGTGTGTGTGTGTGTGTGTGTGTGTGTGTGTGTGTGTGGTGTACCATCAAATTGGAACCAATTCATAGCTGACCCTCTAGCAGGTTTTCAGAGGCAATAAATCCCACAGGATAATAATTTTTCTCTCCGTGTTGCTATTGTTGTTGTTGTTAAGTGCTATTGAGTCAAGCACGACTCGTAGCGATTCTAGAAACAAAAGACCTGGACCTTGTTCTATAACTGTCGTAATATTTTTACATTCATAGAGTTTCCAGAGGCATGTTGTTTAGGAAGTAGATGCCACTCCTGCTTCCAAGCCTGTCTCAATCTGGGAGCTCCACCAAACACTGTATAGAGAGTTCAACATAAACTCTGCATTGTGAGTTATTTTCATTATTATCACATATAGTTTATCACTTTGAATTTCAGTATAATAAATAGCAAGCCTTGTGTTCAAAGTGAACCAATATTTTATTTTATTTTTATGCCAGTAACATGGACATCATTTTCTGAAATGCACTATATATGCCAGTGTAATTGTTTTATACTTGGGTTTTAGTATTTTTTTCTGTTAATAGATTTATGTTCAGTCTTCATCTTGATGCCTCTCCACAATAGTTCAAAATATTTTACTTTAATTCTTTTTTTGTTAGCAAAGGTGATGTTTCTGACTTATCTTTAAGGATGTGATTGAGATGGTTCTCTTAGAAGTGGATATCTGACCTACCCATCCAGATCCTCAGTCTGTGACCAGGGCTTTCATATATGAAAATGACACAGACTGGAGCTGGTGGTCGGGGTACCAGAAAGCAAACACTGCCATTCCTATTCCATGTGATCATACCGCTGCTGGACACACACATACACACTGTTTTCATTAGAAGAGAATAAAAAAAAAAAACACCAAACTAGAAGCAAATTAACTTTCTAGACATCAGAATTAAAGTTCAGGGATTAAAGAGAGACAAAAAGGTCCTTTTATGAGGAAGAAGTGTTGTCATGTAAGTAGATAGCAAAGAGCTTGTGATAATTCAGGCAGCCACCTGCATAATGTGGAGAGACAGTGGGCAGAGGAAATGCAGTCAGGAAATGTTCTCTGCAGAACACCAGGCTGAAGTGTTGACATTTGTAAACTAGGCATGTGTTGGAGTAAAGAGTGTGGCATTGGAAACTGTTCTTGATTGATGTCTTCTTTTTTCCTGTATCTGCTAATCAGACTTTATAAAGACCCATAAGTAGGGAGGACAGGATTTTAGACATGGACATTTCTATAAAAGGATTTATCTGTCTTTGGGATTCCAAAAGAAGCCTTCACCACCACCACCCCAACCCTGAACGTGAACAAGGCAAGTCTTGGTAGTTTCCTTATTCAACCCCAGGGCTTGCAGTGTGGAGGTATTGCTCTGCAAGCTCAGGTATTGGACCAATTCCCCGAGTTAATTAAGGAAAGTTACTGCTATTAGAGCATGTCCCATTCATTTGAGCCTCTCTAAATGATACGGCATTATGTCTAAGAAATCCAATTGGCATTTTCTTTCTGTTACTTTGGTATCATTTTGAGTAAATTTTTTTCTTTCTTCTTCTGTCATCTTTATTCATTGGCCATTTTTTTTTCTTCATTTTTTATTGTGTACTGGTTTGCTTACAAAGTTTGTCTACATTGTTTTTCAGCCTGGATCTTTCCAATTTCCTTTACCCACTCCTCCATCTACCCATCAATCGTGTGACCCTGTGATTACCCCCCTGCCCATCCTCATAGTTTTTTTCCTACCCTGACCCATTGGCTCCTCATACAACCTTTTACTAGTTATCTTTCTATTTCTACAATAATGGTTTTATATAGTATTTGTCCTTATGGGTCTGAGTTAATTCATTTAACATAATGCTCTCTAGCCCTTTCCAAGTTAAGTTGTTGTCGTCATGTGCTGTCAAGTCGCCTGTGACTCATAGTGACTCTGTGTACAAAAGCTCTGAACCCTGCTCTGTCCTGTGCCAGCCTTATTGTCTTTGACACACCTACCCCTATTACCCCTGCCACTGAGTCAATGCATCTCATCGAGGGTCTTCCTCTATTGTATTGTCTCTCCATCCTCTCTAGCATAATTTCTCTTCCAAGGACTGGTCCCTTCTTGCAACATGCCCAAAGTATGTCAGATGGAGCTTTGGCATCCTTGCCTCCAAGGAGCAGCCTGGTTTCACCCTCTCTTTGTTTTCCTAGTAGTCCATAATATATTCAATACTCTCCTCCCACACCACAACTCAGTTATCAATTTTCCTTCCATCATCCCGAGTCATTGTCTAGCTTTCTGATGCATAGCATGTAATTGAGAAGACCACGGGCTGGGATCAGGCACACCTTAGTCTCCAGACTGACATTGTTGCTCTTCAGTGTTCTGGAAACGTACTTGACAGTTGACTTTCCCAATGCAATTCATCTTTTGATTTCCTGGCTGCTGGTACTATGAGTATTGATTGTGAAGCCAAGCAAGCTAGTTCTTTTCAAAATCATCGCTCCTGCGTGTGGTGTAGTATTCTTTCATGTGAGTATACCATAATTTCTCAAGCTATTCTATTGTGGTTGGATATTTGGGCTGTTTCCATGTGTGATGGTGAATAATGCTGCTATGAACATAGGTGTAATTCACCTACATTTTAGTAGTGATGTTTTGTTAGAAATGATGTAAAATTGCTGTATTCAAAGGCAGTTTCTGTCTATGTTGTTTTGAATGATCATTGTTGAACTGATGGTCTACTGCCCTTGAAGTAACATGCTGCCCTTTTCAATCTCTAGCGATCGTGGATGATGAAAGGCTCTCTGCAGAGGAGATGGATGAGAGGAGGCGGCAGAACATCGCTTATGAATATTTGTGCCACTTAGAGGAAGCCAAAAGGTGAGCTCCATGATCTTTTTATGCCTTCTACTGAGGATAAGATTCTTGATGACCTGGAGGGACTTCAATGCATGAGTGACTCTGTAGGTGCCAGGTTAAGGAGAGACTCTTGTTTTCGTTCTCTGATTTAGATCTGGTTAAGCTGTCCATGCAGAGAGAGAGAGAGAGAGAGTGTGTGTGTGTGTGTGTGTGTGTGTGTGTGTGTGTGTAGGAGGGATTATAACCTCGCCTTCTCACCCCACTCTAGTCCTGTGTCACAGCTGGATGAACACCACCCTCACCCATGCCCATATTACCAAAGTTGCAACAAATCATGTGGCAGGGCAATGGGAGGAGCACTTGCTGTTTGCAGTTGCTCAGGTAGAGTTAAGAATCAGTTCCTCCCATGGCCAAAGTCAAGACACTGGTTGTGGGATGGGGAGGGCTGCGCTCCTTTGTCTTCTCTAGAACCTCTCAGGAAATCACTTAGCAAATTTCACATTCTTTCAAAATCTTCATCTCCCTGGCTTGGATGTGGGGGAAACAATTTATTAAAGCAAGGTCCTTTCCCCACTCAGAGCTCCCTAAATCTTTTTACTCATGCTTTCCCCAATAATAATCACTGCTCACTAGGATAATAGCATATTAGACTGTGGCCTAGTGGTCACTAAACTGTCAGTTTATAATGTTGTTGTTGTTGTTGTTGTTATGTGCTGTCAAGTTGCTTGCGTCTCATAGTGACTCTATATACAACAGCCCTAAACTCTGCTCTGTCCTGTGCCAATCACACTGCCTCTGACACATCCATCCCGATTATCCCAGTCACTGAATCAATCCACCCCATAGAGGGCCTTCCCCTCCTGTGCTGTCCCTCCACCCTACCAAGCATGATGTCCCTCTCCAAGGACCAGTCCCTCCTTACAACATGTCCAAAGTATGTTAGACAAAGCTTCCGAATCCTTGCCTCCAAGGAGCCTCCCCATTTAACCCTCTCTAGGATGAATCTGTTTGTTTTCCTAGCAGTCCATGGTACGCGCAATACTCTTCTCCAGCACCACAGCTCAAAGGTATCAGTTCTCCTTCTATCCTCCCTAGTCACTGTCCAGCTCTCTGATACATAACAAGTGATTGCAATGACCATGGCCTGTATCAGATGCAGCTTAGTCTCCAGAGTGACACCATTGCTCTTCAGCACTTTGGAAAGGTCCCTAACAGATTTTCCCATGGCAATACGTCTTTTAATTTCCTGGCTACTGGTGCCAAGAGTGTTGACTGTGGAGCCAAGCAAACTAAAGCTGTGAACAATTTTAGTCTCTTCACCATCCATCCTGGTGCTGCCAATTAATTGGTCCAGTAGTGAAAATCTTTGTCTTCTTGACATTGAACCTCAATTCACATTGAAGGCTGCAGTCCTCGACCCTCTGCAGCAAGTTCTTCAGGTCCTCTTCAGTTTCAGCAAGCAGGATTGTGTCATCTGCATGACGCAGACTGTTGATAGACCTTCCACCAATCCTGATGCCGCATTTCTCCTCATAGAGCCCAGCCTCCCGGATAATCTTTTCTGCGTACAAGTTGAATAGGTATGGAGACAGGACACATCCCTGAAGTATGCCCTTCCCAGTTTTGAAGCATGCAGTGTTTCCTTACTCTGTTCTGACAACTCCCTCTTGGTCCAATTATAGGTTTTGCATTAGTACCATTAGTTCTGGGATTCCCATTCTCCTCAGAGTCAGCCATAGCTGTCTCCTTTTTAACCCATGGGTGTGTGACCATGTTGGGTGTGTCATCTCTAAAATTCCATTGACTCTAGACTTTTTAGATTAAGTCTGTCTGGATTTTCTGAGGAGAAAGTGAAGATAAAGAATTATTTGCACTTTGCACGTAGGACTCTATCAGAAAACTCTGAGAACTTTGTCCTTTGCTGGGTTAATGCTAATGTCCATATGCCCTGAGTCACATTTTGATTTAATGCTGCATGCTGTGATTGAGAACTATGGACAAAAGATACCCTCCAGCCCTCTTATCTATTTAACTATGAATACTCAGTGGCCATTAATTCACTCTGGTCACTGGTAAGTAGCTAATCTATGCATCCCAAAGAAATGGGGGTTTCAATTAGTATTTTGGACAAGGACATTCAGTGACATGTGCTAATTTGGCATAAGAATTGCTTTAAAAGGAGAGTTTCTCTGGGTTATACCAACATTTTAAGAAGTATCATATAACTTTTTTTAAATCTCTAAAGGCCTAGTGTAAAAATTATTTACCATGTCTGGCATCTGCAGTGAGGTTACCAAACTCGCTTTCAGCCCAAGATTATGAAAAACAAGATATTTTTTTGTTAGATTTTCTCTTAGAAGTTTAGATTAGAAGACATTCAAAGAAATATGTTTTCAAGGAAATAGCTTAAGTAGATTTGTGGAAAATGTTCTTCTACTGACATACACATTGCATTGTTCTCTGTTTATTATCTTGTTCTTTGTCAGGAGCCCTGTCATACAGAGAAGGCCTAATTTGAGGATCATCGACCTGATTTCTTAGTCCTACCTCTTCCACGGGAGGGCTCAGAACTGGTCAGGGTTTAGATCACTATTCATATGGTCCCTGTAAGTCATGGTTGACTTGATGGTACCCAACAATAGTAAAAACAACCTCTACTTCAGGAGTCCTGGTTGCACAATGGTGAAGTTGTGCAATGGTTAAGTGAATAAAGTTGGCATAGGATAGAGCAGGGTTCAGAACTGTTGTACATAGTGTTGCAAAGAGTAGCAGGGAACTCAATGTCATATATCAACTACAACAGCAACAACTTAACAAACTGTGTGTGATCTTGGAGAAGTCATTCACCTGTAGGATCTTCAGTTTTGTTCTTCTCTTAATGGGCCGGTAAAGATGACATCACCACCTGCTCTGGCTACTACATGGAATTTTTCATTTTATATTTTTATTTTTTTAAATTTTTCTAAAAGTCAACTAAAATTAAGACAGTGAAGGTATTCTGTAAACTCTTGTGCCAGTCAGGATAGTAGTTATACCATAGTTTCTGCCCCAGTATATGAAAGTGGCATAAAAATGGAGCATGAAAGCTTGTCATCTTCTGTAGTAGTTTCAAAATTCTGATGAATTCACCATAACAGTTGACCTTGAAAATTTCCTTAGAAACCGTTTAATTAAAGAAATAGACTATTTTTAAGTAAGACAATTCCTCATATATTTATTTTATGAGACGAGATTATATATATATATATATATAATATACACCAAATGGATTTTTTATTAAGATCTGACCATACTATGGACTTCCGAGAAAATAAATAGGTCTGTCTTGGAGAGTGTGAAACCAAGTTTCTCCTTGGAGGCTAGGATTTTGTAGTTCTGTCTCATATACTTTGGGCACATGACCAGCAGGGACCCATCCTTGGAGAATGTCATCATGCTCAGAAGGGTGGAGGGACAGTGCAGGAGAAGAAGGCCTTGGATGAAATGGATTGATATAGTAACTGGGGCAATGGAGGTTGTATTGGAGTCAGTGATACTGGCTCAGGACAGGGCAGCTTCAGAGCTCTTGTACTTAGAATCGCTCTGAGTTGCAGGTGACTTGACGGCACATGACAACAACAAACCTTTTTACTATTTCAGGGAAACTGATGTATGGTCTTTGAGTAGGTAAAAATATGTGGCTATTAAGAGTTTTATAGATGTGCTAAGATTTGAGAAAGCAGAGGGTGGTAGAATCAGATAGTCCCAAATGTAAGAAATAAAGCATTAGTCTCTGTTCAAAAACTAATATTTATTTTAAGGTATTTTATTGCACAGATCTTTTCCATCATTATTTCCTTAGGAATTTGTTATATTAAGACAATGTTAGTGCATACATGTGTATGTGTTTATGTGGATGTAGTTACCTTAGAATATTGGATTTCTCCTAAATGGTTCATTTGCAGATGTGTAGATTCAGCCAAGAGCTGTTTCTGATATTTTGTTTCAGTTGAAATAACTTTGGTGCATTTAACTAGAAATGTGTTTGCTTTGTTTTTGTACAGCTTTCCCCCCTGAAAATGATAATTGAAAGTATGTGTAGTTTCTATCTCTTGTAACTTTTAACATTAAAAAAGATGGAAGAAATACACGGAGTCACTGTACCAAAAAGAACTGACTTACAGGGAAAAATTTCAGGAAGTACCATATGAGCAGGAGCCAGTGGTAATGAAGGAGGAAGTGGGAGCTGTATTGAAGGCATTGGAAAAAACAAGACCCCTAGGAATCGGGGCTGGGGTGGGGGATACCAGTTGACTTGTTTCGTTTAACAGATGCAGCCCAGGGTGTGCAGCTCTGCCAGGAAATTTGGAGGACAGCTATCTGGCCAACAGATTGGAAGAGATTCATATTTGTTCCCATTCCCAAGAAGGGTGATCCAAGACAATGTGGAAACTATCTAACAATATCATTACTATCACATGCAAGAAAAATACTGCTGAAGATCATTCAAAAGCATCTAGAACAGTAGGGAACTGTCAGAAGTTCAAGCAGGATTTTGAAGAGACTATGGCACCAGGGATATCATTGTTGATGTCAGATGGATCCTGGCTAAAAGTAAAGAATACCAAAACGATGTCTATTCGTGCTTTACTGACTCTGCAAAGGCACTTGACTGCGTGGATCATAACAAATTATGGTTGATATTGAGAAGAATGTGAAACCAAGAGTACTTAATTGTGATCATGCAAAACTTATACCTAGATCGGGAGACTGTTGAGTAAACAGAGCAAGAAAACATTACATAGTTTAAAATTAAGAAGGGAGTGTGTCAGGGTTGTATTCTTTCTCCATACATACTCAATCTGTGTGCTGAGCAAATTGTTTGAGAAGCTGGACTATATGAAGAGGAATGTGGCGTCAGGATTGAAAGGAGGCTCCTCTATAATCTGTGTTATGCCTATGACACAACCTTGCCTGCTATGAATGTGAGGAGGACTTGAAGCCACTTGTTGCCAAGGATCAAGGACTGCAGCCTTCAATTTAGATTGCATCTCAATGTCAAGAAAACAAAGATCCTTACCACTGGACTTAGAGGCAGTGTCATGATGGATGGAGAAGAGATTGAACCTGTCAGCAACTTCATCTTGCTTGGATCCACAATTAACAGCCTTGGTAACAGAAGTCAGGAAATAAGAAGACATATTGCTCTGGGAAACTCTGCAGTTAGGAATCTCTCCAAGTTATTGAGGAGTAATCATATCAGTTTGAAGACTAAGGTGCACCTGAGTCAGGCCATGTCTTTCCAGTCACTTGCTATGCATCTAAGAGCAGAACAGTGAATAAGAGTGATAGAAGAAGAATCGATGCCTTTGAGCTGTGGTGTTGGGAGAAGAGTGTTGAACATCCCATGGATGGCCAAGAGAACAAATAAATAAGTATTGGAGAGGGTGCAGTCAGAGTGATCTTCGGAGGCTTCGCCTCACATACTTTGGGCATGTTGCTAAGAGGAGCTATTCCTTGGAGATGGGCATGATACTGGGAAGGGTAGAGGGTCAGCGAAGGAGAGGAAGACCCTCAACTAGATGGACTGACATGGTGACTGCTGCAGTGGGCTCTAATGTGTCAGGAAGTGTGAAGACTGCACAGGATAGAACAGGTTTGTGTGTGTTTCTGTGTCTGTGGGTGTCTGTGGGTGTCCGTGTGTGTCTGTGTGTCTGTGTGTCTGTGTCAGTGTGTGTCTGTGTGTCTGTGTCAGTGTGTCTCTGTGTCTCTGTCTGTGTCTCTGTGTGTGTGTTTCTCTGTCTGTGTCTCTTTGTGTGTGGCTGTCTGTCTGTCTGTCTGTGTGTGTGTCTGTTTCTGTGTCTGTGTCTCTGTGTGTCTATGTGTGTGTGTCTGTGTGTCTGTGTCTGTCTGTGTGTGTCTGTGTCTGTGTCTGTGTCTCTATGTCTGTCTGAGTATCTGTGTCTGTGTCTCTCTGTGTGTCTGTCTGTCTGTGTCTGTGTGTCTGTCTCTCTGTGTCTGTGTGTCTGTCTGTGTATGTCTGTGTGTGTCTGTGTGTGCATGTCTATCCTGTTCAGATCATTTTTTCATAGGCTCACTGTGAGTTGTACTTGATTCGATGGCACCTAACAACAACATACCTTATAACTTAGAAGTTTTAAAAAGTTAGGATGAAAAAAAAAGTCTGGATTATAGTATTTCAAAATATTTTTAATATTAATTTTACTAATTTCAAGATTCTATGGTAACTAAAACCAAGCCATTAAAAGATTATTTTACAACATTACAGAAATGAAAAAGGATAGTAATTTAGTATTATGAGCAAGATTAAATAAAAAAAAAAACCTAGATGATCCAAATACAATGGGGATTAATGTGTTAGAATCAGTGAGTCTGGCTCAGGACAGGACAGGCTTCAAAGCTGCGTTACATAGGATCACTATGGGTCATAGGTGACTCACCGGCACATAACAACAGCAACAGATGAAATAGACAAATTCTTAGAAATACAGAAACTACCAAGACTGATTTGAAGAGAGGAAATATTAATACAAGCAAAAAATGGAATTAGTCGTCAAAACACTTTTCACAAGAAAAATCCAAATCCACAGATTTTCACAGGAGAATTCTACCAAAAGTGGAAAGAGGTTTAGCACTAATCTTTCACAAACTCTTTGAAGAAATAGAATAGAATGGAATACTTCCAAGTACCTTCTTTAGAGCCTAGTGATACCTGCTACCAAAACTAAAGACACTGTGAACACCTACAGAGCACTCTTATCTTATTAGTATAACCACAAATATCCTCAGCAAAAGTTTATCAGATTGAATGTAGTAAAATAGGAACAGGAGTATATATCACCATATAGGATCTATCCCAGAAACACAAGCTTCAAAACCATTTATTATTAGGAGATCTGGTGGCCTCGTGGACATAATAAGGAAGAAATTGCATTACCAACCCAAACATAAACAAACCAAGAGAATTAGTAATAAAAAACCTTTTACAAGGAAAATCCAAAATTCACTAAGTAAAAAAATAAAACCACCACCACCAAACCTTAAAGAACCTAAATTGCATGATTATCCCATTAGACTAAAAAAAAAGCATTTGACAAATCCAAACCCTTAATAAAAAAACTTAAAACCCCCTAAAACCAACAGAGGTAGAAAGAACCTTATTCAAGTTGATAAAGAGTGTTTGTGAGAATCGAACAGCTAATATACAAAGCGTTGAAAGGCTGAATGTTTTCTTCATAAGATAAGCGTATTTGAGGTCACTGCTTGTATTAAATATTGTACTGGAGTTTTGGGGTAGGGCACTTACACAAGGAAGAAAGAAAAAGCGCTCAGATTAAAATGGAAGAAGTAAAACTATAAGTATTATCATCTAGTTTATGAATCGTTCTAAAGAATCCATTAAAAGACTCGTCGCAGTACAACTTTGTAGAATTCAAGATCTATATAAAAAACTCCATTACATTTCTGTACCTTCTGAATAACTTGTTGCTGTTGATCAGAAGCAGTAAATTGCATGGGAGGAAATTGCCTGTCTTTCTTGGAGCAGCTGGAAAATTTGAACCACCTACCTTTGGGTTGATCATGCAACTCTTTATTCATTATGTCCCAGGTCTCTACATTGTTGTTGTTATGTGCTATTGAGTCACTTGCAACTCATAGTGACCCTATGCACAACAGCTCCAAACTCTGCTCTGTCCTGTGCCAATCTCATTGTCTCCGACATACTCATCCCGATTTCCCCAGTCACCGAATCAGTCCACCTCCCAGAGGGCCTTCCCCTCCTGCGCTTGCCCCCCTCCTCCCTCCCAAGCATGATGGTCCTTCTCCAAGGACCAGTCCCTCTTTACAACATGACCAAAGTATGTCAGATGAAGTTTCAGAATCCTTGCCTCCAAGGAGCAGCCCAGTTTAACCCTCTCCGGGATGAATCTGTTTGTCCTCTTAGCAGTCCATGGTACCCTCAGCACTCTTCTCCAACACCAAAGCTCAAAAGCATCAATTCTCCTTCTATCCTCCCCAGTCATTGTCCAGCTCTCTGATGCATAACAAGTGATTGCAAAGACCATGGCCTGTACCAGATGCACCTTAGTCTCCAGAGACACACCATTGCTCTTCAGTACTTTAGAGAGGTCCCTAACAGCAGACTTTCCCATCACAATACATCTTTTAATTTCCTGGCTGCTGGTGCCAAGAGTGTTGATTGTGGAGCCAAGCAGACTAAAGCTGTCAACAATCTCAATCTCTTCACTATCCGTCCTGATGCTGCCAATTGGTCCAGTGGTGAGAATCTTTGTCTTCTTGACATTGAGCCTCAATCCATATTGAAGGCTGCAGTCCCTGACCATCAGCAGCAAGCTCTTCAGGTCCTCCTCAGTTTCAACAAGCAGGGTTGTGTCGTCTGCATAACGCAGATTGTTGATAGATTTTCCACCAATCCTGATGCCGCATTTCTCCTCATAGAGCCAGCCTCTGGGATGATCTGTTCTGCATACAGATATGGAGACAGGACACATTCCTGGCGTACGCCCTTCCCAATTTTGAACCATGCAGTTTTTCCTTGCTCTGTTCTGACTACTGCTTCTTGGTTCTCTACATTAGCAATGAATAATCTGAAGTTGAAGTTAAGAGAGCAGTCCAATTTGCGATGTCTTCTAAAAGACATAAGAATAAATTTCACAAATGAAGTTTGCTATTTGAAAACGGCAAATGTTATTAACACAGTAGCACTTAGCGGAGCTCTGGTGGCCTAGTGGCAAAAAAGCTGTATGCAATCTCAGAGGTATGTGGTTCAAATCCACCAGAAGCTCTGCTGGAGAAGAAGGGGCAATCTCCTCCTGTACCAATCAGATCCGATTTGACAGGACACACACACAAAAATTTAATAATAATAATAATAATGACACTAGCACTTTCCATAATGTTCTACAGATTGATGTTGAACATAACCTCAAGCAAAAATTCCATTTGCCTTTATTTTCCTCCAGATTGACACCCAAACCCAAACTTACATTCATTGCTTCTGACTCCTGGTGACCCTTCTATCAGGCTTTCCAGGCTGTAAATCTTTACAGGAAGAGACCGCACATCTTTCTATCCTGGAGCAGCTGGAAGATTTGAATGTCTGACCTGGTTTGCAGCACAGCTCATAGCACCCTGCCAGGTGGGCTCTTAAAATATGAAACATAGATCCTAAAATTTATATGCAAGTACAAGAGTCCTAGAATAGCCCAAACAACCTTGAAATGAAAAACAAAGTTGGAAGATGTATACTTCTTGATTTCCAGACTTAGTAAAAGCTGTAGTAATCAAAACAGTGCAATATTGGTCTAAAGATAGGCATATACATCAATGGAATAGAATTGAGAGTCCAGAAATAAATCCTGACAGTTGTAATTTTCAACATGATTATCAAGACAGTTCAGTGAGGGAAAAACAGTCTTTTAAACAAATGGTGGTAAAGCAATTATCCCCATGCACAAGAATGAACTTGGATCCTTCTGTATCAGCCATACAGAAAATTTAACTTACAAAGAGTCATTGACCTAAATGTGAGAAATACAGCTATAAAACTATAAGAAAACAACATGGGAATAGATCTTTGTGACCTTGACTTTGACAGTGATCCCTTAGATGTGTACTAAATGCACAAGCAACATGAGAAAAATAGATAAATTAGATGTTGTAAAAACGAAAATCTCTCTTGCTTTAACAAACATCAGTAAAATGAAAAGCCAGCTCACAGAGTGAGAGAAAATGTTTTGGCAAATAGTATGCTTGATAAGGCACTTATATCTAGGATATGGAAATTTTTACAACTCATCAGTAAAAAAATACCTACTTAAAAATGTTAAAGGCAAAAGGATCTGACTAGACATTTCTTTAAAGCAGTTACGCAGATGACCAATTTACACATGAAAAGAGACTGGGTACAAGGGAGTTTATTTCTACTCATTAGAAACTCCATATAACAGAGTAGAATGTTCCATAGGATTAGACATGCTGTTAGCATCATCTAAGACCAAGCTTCTCCAGTTATTTGAATTGACCTGCCACTCCATAGTAGAAATATGGACAGTCTCTTCCTGTTACCAGTTACAACGAATGAAATTCGATGAAGGGTCACTGTGAGTCAGAACCAACTCAATGGTGGTGAGGTATTTTGACTTTTAAAAAATATTTACAGAAGCACATTACTATGGCTTTTCTCTTGCCGAACTATTGGGTGGATTTGAACCACCAACCTTTCAATTAACAGCCCACCTTTTAACTGTTGTGCTACCCATATGAGGGAAATGTGAAACAAAACCACAGTGAGTCTGCTTCATATCTAACGTAGTTTTAATTAAAGAGACTGAAAGTGACAAATGTTTGTGAGGAAGTAGGGAAATTGAAACCCTTGGTCATTGTTAGTGTGATTGTGAAATTGTGCAAATACTTAAAAAAACTGTCTGGCAGTTCCTCAAAAAGGTAAACATGCTCAGTCACAGAGGAAGATATTTGGATGGCCAACAGACACTTGAAGAAATACTCAAAGTCATTGGCAATAAGAGAGATGCATTTCAAAACTACAATAAGATGTCATCTCACCCCAGTAGCGGTGGCAAAGTTTAACTGGACAGCAAGCATCAAATGTTGGAGAGGTTGTGGAGAGATTGGAGCTCTCATACCTATTGATGGGACTGTAGAATGGTATGACCACTTTGGAAGGCAGTTTGGTGTATTCTTAAAAATCTGAACATAGAAATTTAATATGACCCAGCTATCCCACTGTTGCAACATGTCCAAAGTATGTCAGACGAAGCCCCAGAATCCTTGCCTCCAAGGAGTAGCCTGGTTTAACCCTCTCTAGAATGAATCTGTTTGTTTTCTTGGCAGTCCATGGTACATTCAATACTCTTCTCCAGCACCACAGCTCAAAGGAGAGGGACATCATGCTGGGTAGAGTAGAGTGACAGCGCAGGAGAGGAAGACCCTCTATGAGGTGGATTGATTCAGTGACTGGGGTAATCGGGATGGGTGTGTCAGAGGCAGTGCGATTGGCACAGGATAGAGCAGGGTTTAGGGCTGTTGTACATAGGGTCGCTATGAGTTGCAAACGACTCGATGGCACATAACAACAACAACAACAACATCCCACTGTTAGGAATATACCCCAAGGACAACAGGACTGAGACACAAACAGAGATTTGTACACTGGTGTTCATAACAGCATTATTCACAACAAACGACTGGATTGAGAAACTGTGGTACAGTCACATGATGGAATACTATGCAATACTCAGGAGCAACGATTTTGAAAAATAATATATAATGTGGGAGAGGCTGGAGAGCATTTTGGTGAGTGAACGAACTCAGGTACATAAAAAAACAAATACTGTAAAAGGCCATTATTATAAAAACAGAAGGATAACCAGTGAGATGTGTATGGCCATACAAAGAGGGAAGAGGAGGGGGCAGGGGGTTAAGGGTAGGGAGTGGGGGAAATCATGGTGTTGAAGAGTTTGATGAGTGAAAGGAGAAAGTGGAAAAAGAAAAATGTACATGAATGAAACATAAGAGAAAAAAGAGAGAGAAAGAGAGACAAAAAAAAGAAAACCACCCCCAAAACCCATCACAAATCAGAGTAGGTGTGCATAAAAAAATAAAAGGCAAACATAGTTTTCACTGTGCTTCAGCAAGTCAGCTCCCAAATACATACTTGAGAGAAGTGAAGAACTCATGTACAAAGATATGTACATAAATGTTTATAGAAGTGCTTTCATAATACCTAGAAACTGGAAACAACCAAAGTCTTTGTTAAGTGATGAGTGGATAAATAAAATACAGCATCTGTGACGTGGAATCCACACCATTCAATGATAGGAAAGAATGAAGCTGTGAGACAGGCTACGTGCCGCATGCTGAACCTTGGAAACACTATGCTAAGTGGCTGGCTGAAGAGAAGCCAGTCATGAAAAGGCCACATGTTTTATTATTCCGTTTACATGAAATTTCCAGAACAGGCAAATCTACAAGACAGTAGATAGTGATTGACAAAGGCTGAGGTGGGGCAGGAGGTGAACTGCTAGTGTGTTCTTTTTGAACTGATGACAGTTTTCTAAAATTGATTGTGACAGTGATTGTACAATTTGAATTTTATACCTTAAAAGAATGTGTTTTAATCACTTCTCAGTACTGCTATAATAAGAAAAGTTCCTTTATTCAGTCTGACTTGAAAAGGTCCTTCGTTAAGCTTATCTTGTTATATGCTGTGGCGTTGACTACAACTCTTAGCAACTCTATGAATAATAGCCCTGAACCCTGCCCTGTTGTGAGCTAGTCTCACTATCTCTGACACACCTGACCCCATTGCCTCGACCAGTGTCAGTCCATCTCATCCAGGGTCATCCTCCCCTGTGCTGATCCTCTGCCCTTCTAAGTGTGATAGTGATAGACTGTCGCCTTGCTATTGAGAAACTGTGGCAAGACCTGAGGCTTTTTGCTTTTGTGCTGGTCCCAGTTAAAGGTCTTACTGTTTTGTTGATTGCTTGAAGGAGAAGCTCACTGAAAATTGAGGACATCAGAGGCTTTGTGTTGCTGAACTGAACCTGGACTTTTATTAAACCTGGATTTGTATTGGGTGAACTTGTATTGGGTGATATTCTTTGCCTCCTCCACTCTCCAACTTTCTTCCCTAATAAACTCCATTCTCAGTACTACAAATGTGAGTTCATGAGTCAACAATGAATAAAAGAACCTCTTGCTGCTGCTGTGGCTCTAGAGCCACCATGGGGCTGGGCTATGGGGATTTTTATGGCATTCTGCTCTGGGGTGGTGAGGGGCTGTGCCACTCTTACTCACTCTGGCTCTTTCAGAGGGTCGCCCACTGCCCTGTGCCATCATGTACCATTTTCTGCTCTTTATTCAAAGATACATGAGGCGTCTAAACAGTGTATTTGTTGTCCAAATATATGGTGGTTACCCACTTTGTAAAGCCAGACATAGTGGGATCTCTTTGAGAGATGGATACCATGCTAAGAAAACACTTGCCTAAAGCCTTTCTGAAGGATGTAAAGTTCTTTACCTTCAATTATGTTGTCAGTGTGTCTTCCCAAATTCTCCTTGGAAATAGCTCTCATCTTTTCACCTCTCCGTCTCCACCAGCCTATTGCAGTCTTCCTCCATATGTTGCTAAACTCTTGCGGTGATCTCTGAGTGGCTTCCTCACTCCTCTCTGGAACTCCATTGTCCTCATTCTACAGTATAGCCAGTGGAAAGCAGCCTCTCACATGAGCTTCAAAAGGTGGTTCTGGGCCAAAAATCCTCACTATTTAGATGAGTTTCATTTCCCAAAGAACAATGCTGCTAAGTGAGTTTCCCATTAATCTGTACGAAACACATCTAAATAACAAAAATGAGTCTATTTTTTAAGAACTCCAGTTCCTTGGTTCTTTAGAAAAACTGCAAAAATATGTGAGATGGGGATTGCTCTCAGGGAGAATTCTGGGTTGTGGAATTGAGGCTGACTGGAGTTTTTTTAATGAAGGTCAAGGACCAGGAGAGAGAATTTTGGCAAGAAATGCAAAGGGAGTTTGCACACTGTAATAGAGCAAGTAGTTATGAATGAGGCTGCTATGGTATTTCCCAAGGAGAGTTCCTGTAATATTAGATCTCATTTTTCAGGAAAGAGAGAATGCATACAAATCTTTTATTGTGCTTGCTTTTTCTGTCCTACTTCTGAAAATAAACAAAGCAAAAATCCTTCCCTTGGTGATGGACTTGTTTAGAAATATTATCTTCAAAGGGCCCTTTATGTGTGCCAGGCTGTTCTCTGGATTAGTGGGTCTGGGGCAGTTTTGTATGTGTCCTGGAAAGAAAACAAAACGCTGATCTGAGTGCTTTTGTGCTGTTGCTTCCAGTTCTGATACCAAAAGGACACCTCGTTGATTAAATCAGGTCTCAAGCTCTGGCTTCACCTCTGAGTGTACTAGAGGATCAAGTTTGAAAGGAGAAATGCTTCACATGCTTAAAGGAGTGAGAACCCTGACTTTCAGTTTGCTCAACACTTACTGTTATGATGACTGTAAGGTTAGGAATCTTATAAGGTATATTTTGGAGAATCCATTGTGTGACCTCATCTTTGATCCTGAGGATACTAATAACCACTGCTCCTCAGATAAGCTTAGAATTAGAAAGGAAATCTCTTTATTTTTGACCAAGATTTCTGGTGCCTTAGTGCCAAGGAGTTACACTGCCATTTCAGAGGCACATGATTCGAATCCACCTGTTTGTCTGTGGATCCTGTGTGATTTACTGTCTCTGAAAAACCCACTGGAGGGTCAGCTATGAGTTGATTCTGACTTGATGGTACACAACAGCAGTCCATTAAGAGACTTGTATTGTTTTGTACAAAATAAATGAAATGTCAAGAAATTCTTAATTGTGCTTTTAAAAAACATACATCGTCATGCTTCTCTGAATGAACTGTTTTGTCTCAGTTCCTCTTTGCCTTTAACTGCACCCTGCTGTCCAAGGGGAATGCTCCATGCTGAGACTGGTGCAGCTGGATTGAAACCAGAGGCTCCTCTCAGAGTCTGGCTCCTGAATGAGTGAAGGGCATGCCCCCACTCTGGGCCCACTTCCTGCCATTTTGCTTCTAGAGCCATAAGCCATACAGGCACAGGACTATTTTAACAGGCCCATCTTAGTAGCATGGAAAGGAAGCAACTTGTGAGAGTGCAGGCCAATGGGGACAGTGTGGCAGAGCACAACGTGATCTTAGTGTGTCTTAAAAGAACAAGAAAAAGGATATCAGCCAGCTCTGCCACTTGTAACCAGAGCCCCAGGGGAACATTGGTGCTAAGGTCCAGCTGGGCAGTGACCAAGAATTGTGCTATGGAGTTGGAGTGGAAGGGACAGAGTTTAAGAATGAAAAAAAAAAAGAAAAAAAGAAGCTTCAGGATTGGGAAGACTGCTTGATTTGAGAACAAAAAATACAAGGAGGTTGATGCTTTGGGCCTGAGCTGACATCACTTACCCACTCAGCTGCGCCTGGCTTGGATTGTATGCTTGGGAGATGCTTTCCTTTTTAGTTTCCTACATTGCGTGTCCTAGCTTTGGTCAGGTGTTAGTCAGGTGTGCCCTGGCAGGTGAGTGCTTCACTTCTCAGTGCTGAGTGTTTTTAAAACACATATAATCGATACCAGTCATCTGTTGCCAAAGACCAGTTGAGCAACTGTTATTTGATCCTGAAGTTTATATTTGTTTCTCAGCCTCTCAAAATTGGAAAGCTGGGAGAGGGTTGAAATTTTCCACGGTCTCAAATATGCTTTGATAACAAGATTTATCACACCAGTGCCCCACTGGCCACACACTGTGCTTTAAGCGCCCAGCGCACACCATCTTATTTAACCCTCACAGCCATGCTGGGAGGAGGAGAAGAAGGAGGTTTCTCCATTTTTTAGGTGGAGAAACCAAGTCCTAAACAGAGTATTGTTAGGTCTTTGCACTGGACATAAGGCCAAGGACTCAAGGAAGGTACCTGAGAAATAAAGGAAGCTAAAGAAGTTTTATTAAGGGGTCTCCCGGGAGGGATTCCTTGGTCTGCAGAGAGAGAAACAGGCAGAGGGACAGACAAGGGAAATACCACGTGGATTAGGGCAGGTTTTATAGTCAGGGTCTTTAGGGAGGGAAGGGAGGGGCATTCCCTTGTGGTTTAGCCAGATGGGTGGTCTTCTAGGGAGGGAAAAGAGGGGCCCTTCTAGGTAGTTAAGGGTGTTCACTCCCTTTGTTGATATTCCTTGAATCCTTTGTTCTCTCTTTGACCTTGGTCCCAGCCTGACAAGTATCTTATCTAGGTCCTAACCAATAGTCTTCTAGCCCAGTCTATACACTTTCAAAGTTTTTGTGTTTAAGAACTAGAACATACTGTGCCATGTCATTATTTCTTTTTTCCCCCCTCAAGTTTCAGATGTTTATTATTCAGTGTAAATTCTAACATGGTACACTGCTGTGATTTCGTGCATTTAGAGAAGAAACATCCTGGTTAAGTGGCAGATTGTGTGGATGGCTTCTGGAAGACCTTCTTTCTAAGCAGCTTTTAGAAA
This sequence comes from Elephantulus edwardii, assembly GCF_000299155.1. Lineage (NCBI taxonomy): Eukaryota > Metazoa > Chordata > Mammalia > Macroscelidea > Macroscelididae > Elephantulus > Elephantulus edwardii. Next base: position 151,166 of record NW_006399832.1, read on the forward strand.
AGCATTTCATTCGGAAGTCAGGGCCACCTTTCCACAGTTTGCCGTAATCAACACACGCTGAATAGAACTTGTATTGACCATTGGGCCCTGGTTTGTTCCATGGTTCTGGGTTATTCTTTCTGTCCCAACAGACATCTGGATTGAATAGCTCCAATAAACACAAAAAGAGGAGACATGGAGTTTGGATGCTCCTTGCCTTTCTGAGGCAGAGCATGTTTGTGGCTGAGTCCTCAAGTGGGATTCAAACCTCCTGCCTTCGAGATTGAAGTGCAGCTTCTTGTTACTAGGCCTCCAGAGCTCCCTTCATCTTTTATTTTTACACCATAGGTCTCATAGATTCATTGAATACAAGGGTGCATAAAACTCACATGCATTCCATGGGAAGTGATCAGGTTGTGGCATCATTTCAAACTTGATAAAATAGAATATCCATCGGCTTGACACAGTGCGATGGTACTGGACAGAGGTTCATCGTGCACACTGCTATCGTGTGTACGACTCCTTAGAGCCCCAGCTTGGTTCTTCTCCATTGTTTCCTCCTGGGTTTTATTGCTTTTATTTTATTTATTTTGTTGCTAGATTTTATTGTACCTGATTTTATTTCTGGTTTTCATTCAAATCCACTGAAGAATGGGATGGTTCTGCTTTTGTTTCTTGGCCAGGAACCTCTTGATCCCACAAGTCTTATGAGAAGACATAGTGAAGATAAAACAACCCTGTCTTCAACTTAAGTTAAAAATGCAGTCTCAGGTTTTAGGTTCTTTATGGGCTAGCTCTGTTCTGGCTCTTGGTAAATTCTTATGAAGTTAATTTTTTGTGGAATCAGTGCAGTATAACCATTTTAATAGTATTTGTCCTTTTTCTTTCCCTTTCTTTTCTGTTTTGTGGTTTTTGCCTTGTTTTAATGCTCCCATTGTGAGTAGTTTTATTCTGAGATTTAACACATTTCCTCTTTTCTCCATTCCCTGCCTCTTCCCTGCCCTCTCAGTCCCTTTGGGATTCCTTACTTTACTGTTCCCTCCTTTCCCTTATCCATCATTTCTCTTCCTTCTCCTCCTTGTATTTCTATTAGCTCTTTTAGAGTCTTGAGAAGTATTTGAAGTTTTCTGTGCTTACACTTTTTTTTTCTCACCCTCAATAATGAAGGTGCAGGGTTTTTTTTTCTCAGTTAAGTTGATATTTTACATTTAACTCATTGATTGTCTTTCAGGGTCTGCCAATATTTTGACAGATTTCAAAGAATATGTTCTTTTTTTTTTTTTTTTGGTTGTTGCTGAAACATCAAAAGGTAGGAATAGCAAACAGTATTAAGGTCTCTTCCTTCCTGTGTGAATCTCCCCACCAGATGCTGCCTCATGCTGTGATGTTTAAAGTCATAAATCAGTGTCATTATTCCCAGTGTAGAGGGATACTTGGGATGGTTATGGGGACAGTATTTGTAGGAGATTGTTACATAGTGACTTCTTCATATCTTTCATTTATAGAATATTTCTTCAGTCTGAGCGTTTTCCTATTCCAGAAGCTCTTTGATTGATTTAACTATGCCCACATAACCTCAGACCATAGCCTGTATCAGACATACCTTAGACTCCAGAGACATACCGTTGCTCTTCAGTACTTTATAGATGTGTCCCTAACAGCAGACTTTCCCATCGCAATGCGTCTTTTTAATTTCCTGACTGCTGGTGCCAAGAGTGTTGATTATGGAGCCAAACAGGCTAAATCTCAATCTCCTCACCATCCATCCTGATGCTGCCAGTTGGTCCAGTGGTGAGAATCTTTGTCTTCTTGACATTAAGCCTCAATCCATATAGAAGGCTGCAGTACTTGACCCTCTGCAGCAAGTATTTCAGGTCCTCCTCAGTTTCAGCAAGCAGGGTTGTGTTATCTGCATAGCACAGATTGTTGATAGACCTTCCACCAATCCTGATGTCGCATTTCTCCTCATAGAGCCCAGCCTCCCGGATAGTCTGTTCTGCATACAGGTTGAAAAGGTATGGAGACGGGCCATGGTCTTTGCTATCACTTATGCGTCAGAGAGTTGGACAGTGACTAAGGAGGACAGAAGGAGAATTGATGCCTTTGAGCTTTGGTGTTGGAGAAGAGTATTGAGGGTACCATGGACTGCTAAGAAAACAAACAGATTCATCCTGGAAAGGGTTAAACCGGGCTGCTCTTTGGAGGCAAGGATTCTGAGGGGCTTCATCTGACATACTTTGGTCATATTGTAAGGAGAGACTGGCCCTTGGAGAAGGACATCATGCTTGGGAGGGTAGAGGGACAGCGCAGGAGGGGAAGGCCCTCTATGAGGTGGATTGATTCAGTGACTGGGGTAATCGGGATGAGTGTGTTGGAGACAGTGCAGTTGGCACAGGACAGAGCAGAGTTTAGGGCTGTTTTATATAGGGTCGCTGTGAGTCGCAAGAGACTTGACTAATAATAACAACAGACATAACCTCAGTGAAGTTATGGATGGATTTGAGATTAGGACACAGAGCTCCTAATGGTTGAAGATGGGACAGGATATATCAAGGATAGGTGTAGTACACGCAACAGCAACAGTAGTGATTGTTTTTTTTTTTTCCACTACATTATTTCGAATTATGCTTAGAAAAGGTATTACTTGAAAGCCCAATAGTGAAATATGTTGTTTTTGTTGTTATGTGCCGTCGAGTCATCTGTGACTCATAGTGACCCTGTGTATGACAGCTTTGAAGCCTGCCCTACCCTGAGCCAGTCTCACTGACTCCAATACACCTACCCCCATCACCCCAGTTACTGTGTCAGTCCATCTCATCTGAGGTCTTTCTCTCCTGTGCTGTCCTTCCACCCTTCTGAGCATGATATCCTTCTCCAAGGACTGGTCCTTCTTGCCCACGTGCCCAAAGTATGTGAGAGGGATCTTCAAATTTTTTCCTCCAAGGAGAAACTTGGTTTTAGCTCTCCGAGACAGACCTATTTGTTTTCCTGGCAGCCCATGGTATGTTCAATATGCTTCTCCAGCCCCACAACTCAAAGGCATCAATAATTCTTCTGTTATCCTTAGATGTTGTCCAGCTCTCTGATGCATAGCATTTAATTGCAAAGACGATGGCCTGGATCAGGCACTCCTTAGTCTCTGTTGTTGTTGTTGTTGTTGTTATGTGCCGTCTCATAGCGACCCTATGTACAACAGACCTAAACCGTGCTCTATCCTGTGCCAATCTCATTGCCTCTGACAAACCCATCCCGAGTACCCCAGTCACTGAATCAATCCACCTCATAGAGGGTCTTCCCCTCCTGCGCTGTCCCTCTACTCTACCCAGCATGATGTCCCTCTCCAAAGACCTGTCTCTCCTTACAACATGTCCAAAGTATGTCAGACGAAGCCCCAGAATCCTTGCCTCCAAGGAGCAGCCTGGTTTAATCCTCTCTACAATGAATCTGTTTGTTTTCTTGGCAGTCCATGGTACATTCAATACTCTTCTCCTGGTGAAATATAGAAAACCAAAGTAAGTTGCAAACCTACTTGGTTAGTAAGTAGTTAACTTAGTTGGTTAATTCAGTTTGATTTTGCTCTTGGTTAAAATCTGCATTTATGGTGTGAGGGAGTTGGTTATTTGTGTACTTTGTCATATGCCTCTCATTTTTCAGCAGAAAATCTTGGGTATATTTAGGAACTCAGGAATTATGAGTTCCTATTCAGCCTTGCTTGACTTACAATGCTTCTTGATTTTCTTTTCTTCAAATCAGTCATAACATACAGCTATTTCCTGCAAGGCAAGAGTCAAGGCAGCTGCGTCATCTGAGGGAGTGATGTGGGCCAGTGGTTCTTAAATGCAGGCGCCACCTGCACTGAGTCACCAGGGCTCATTGTGCAAGTGCAGACTTCTAGGGATAACTTTTTTTTTTTAAAAAAACACCCAAAACTCAACTAGTTGTTGTTGAACTGATTCTGACGTGTGGCAGTCAATCCATATGTTAGAATAGAGTTGTGCTCCATAAGATTTTCCAGGATATTTTTACAGGCCACGGGTTTTGCAATCACTTGTTATGCATCAGAGAGTTGGACAATGACTAGGGAGGATAGAAGGAGAATTGACGCCTTTAAGCTGTGGTGCTGGAGAAGACTACTGAATGTACCATGGACTGCGAAGAAAACAAACAGATTCATCCTGGAGAGGGTTAAACCAGGCTGCTCCTTCGAGGCAAGGATTCTGGGGCTTCGCCTGACATACTTTGGACATGTTGTAAGGAGAGACAGGTCTTTAGAGAGAGACATCATGCTCGGCAGAGTGGAGGGACAGCACAGGAGGGGAAGACCCTCTATGAGGTGGATTGATTCAGTGACTGGAGTAATCGGGATGGGTGTGTCAGAGGCAATGGGATTGGCACAGGATAGAGCAGGGTTTAGGTCTGTTGTACATAGGGTCGCTATGAGTCGCAAACGACTCGACGCCACATAACACTAACATTTTAAAAAAGTCTATATCCAGGCCTTTTATCCCCAAGATGCCTCTGGATAGAGTTGAACCTATAACTTTTCCATTAACAGCTGAATGTTTGACTGCATCACCCAGGGACTCCCAAGGATCTCCCAAGGAACTCAGTCACCTCTCTTGTAGATTTACATGTTAACAAACATATTCTGCATAGTGATCTTGTCGGTTATATTCTCAAGAGGAAAGAGGTCAATATCTATGGCTTACGCAGTCTCAGCAGCTCTTGGCTTTCCTGTGCTTCCTCTGTAATTCTATAGAACAAGGGAGAAAAGAGGGTTATTGAAGACCAGCTGCTCAAGTATGGTAGAAGGATGGGGGTTTGAAACAGTTGCTGTAGAGAAAACTCAGGGAACCAGGGACCACAGGGTGTTAACATCAGCATTCCTGACATTTTCAGGTCCTGTTTTGTAACCTGTATGTCTAAGGTGGAGTGGTCAGGAGCCACCTACAATGAGGATAAAGGGCAGGGTCTAGAAGAACAAGGAAGTGGAGACTTGAGCAAATAGGAAGCTGTAATCAGATGTAGAATCCTGGATCTTAAAGGTGGAGTAGGTCCAGGGAGTGATAAGGACTAAGGCGTGGCTGAGCTCATGGATGATTGAAAGGAAATGTAGGTGAGACCTTTAAATAGGAGTAGAGACTCTGAACTATGCCTTTGGGTGTTTCCCCCCTTTTTTGGGGGGGTTTGTATTTATTTATTGTTGCACTTACACCCCCTGGCCCCCGTTACTCCTGATGTAGAGTAAGCCTTCTTACTTGCAAGCTTTCAAATGGAGATTGCTATAGGAGAAACACAGTGATCATGGTAAAGAAGAAAGTTGTAGCGGTCAGAAGGAGTGACAGAGTCAAGAACAGTGATGGGGGAGAGATGGTGAAGAAATGGTGGGACATGGCCTGGGAAGCAGGGAATTCAGCTTTGGTCTTTGGTCTTGTGAGTCAGGGCAATACAGGAAGAATGACACTGAGGGTAGGTAGGTTTATGAGATGAAGTATTATTTTGATACCCAGAAAAATCAGGTGTTATCTGTTGTGTAGACAGTGTATCATTGAAAGGATCATCCTGACTTTATAGAACCAGTTGCTATTAATTTTGACTCGGTGACACTCTGTATTACAGAGTAGAACTGTTTTTGGTAGAGATTTTGTGACTGTAACCTTTTTTTTCTTTATAATTTTTTTTAAATTTTATTATTTGTGTGTGTGCGTGTACTGTCAAATCAGATCTGACTGGTACAGGAGGAGATTGTCCCTCCTTCCTCGGCAGAGCATCTGGTGACTGTAATCTTGAAGGCTAGGATTTTGAAGCTCCATCTCACATACTTTGGGCACGTGGCACAAGGGATCAGTTCTTGGAGAAGAACATCATACTCAGAAAGGTGGTGGGACTGGGAAGGAGAGGAAGACCCCAGATAAGATGGTTTGATGCAGTAACTAGGGCAGTGAGGGTAGGTGTGTCAGTCAGTGAGACTGGTTCAGGGTAGGGCAGGCTCCAGAGTTATTGTACATAGGGTTGCTATGAGTCGTAAGAGACATGATAGCACATAACAACAATCTTTTGGAAGAAGATTGCCAGACCTTTCTTCAGAATTGCCTCTGGATTTGAGCTGACTACTTTTCAGCTAGTAGCTTAACCAACCTGGGACTCCCCAATACCAATTTCAATTAAATAAGCAGGGAAAGTGCTCAAGGAAAACGTTGAGAACATATAAGAAGTACATTCTCACAGCAGCCCAGAAGTTGCAGAAGGTGCGTTAGAGTGGACTAGAAGATTGAGAGCATGCCTAAGGTAGAATTGTTAATAGAGCTGAACAAGACAGATGATGGTATCTGTAAAGGTAGCTATTGCTCCTCAAAGAGACTGGAACTGCTGCAAAAACCAAGTTTGTTTAGTTAGCTGTGGGAGAAGGCCCATAAGATAGATTTGCAGCTTACAGTATTGGGCCATTAGCAGCACCATGATAGATGAGGAAGAGATTGAGATTGAGATTTCAGCTTGCTTGGGTCCACAATCAACACTCTTGGAACTAGCAGCCAGGAAATCAAAAGACAAATTGAATTAGGAAAGTCTGCTGTCAAGGACCTCTCCACACAGTGCTGAAAATCAAAGATGTCAGTCTAGAGACTAAGGTGCACCTGATATAGGCCATGGTCTTCAGTTACTTGTTATGCATCCGAGAGCTGGACATTGACCACAGATGACAAAAGAAGAATCAATGCCTTTGAGTTGTGTGCTGGAGAAGAGTATTGAACATACCATGGACTTCCAAGAGAACAAACAGGTCTGTCCTGGAGAGAATGAAACCAAGTTCCTCTCTGGAGGCTAGGATTTTAAAACTCCTTCTCACCTACTTTGGGCATGTTGCCAGGAGAGGCCAGTCTTTGGAGAAGGACATCATGCTTGGAAGGGTGGAGTGACAGCATAGGAGAGGAAGACTTTGAATGAGATGGACTGACACAGGGATTGGAGTAATAGGGGACAGTGTCTCAGAGACCGTGAGATTGGCTCAGGATAGGGCAGGGTTCAGAGCTATTGTTCATAGGATTGTTATGAGTCTTAGATGACTCGATGGCATGTAACACAACAGCATCATATACTTTAAACAAAGATGAGCACACTTTTTGACCCAAAATGAAACAATTTAGCATTATGGTGCTGTTGTATGTGCCTGATAGTGTTTATAGTGTATATGTATGTCTCTAACTTAAAGAATCTTAAAACAACACTTTAACTTTGACATACACAACATGCTTTGACATTTGTTTTTTCTGAAGTTATTATTATATTTTTTGTATTTTCAAAGTTATTTCTTTTTTTATACTTTGATGCACATTTTCCTTTCTTCCTCTCCCCCAGTTCATTTTGTAATGCATATCATGTGCCAAATTGTTAATTGTCATGCATATAATGCCTAATCAGCTATTCCTTTCAGATACTCCTTTTCTTCTCCTATTACAGTGTAGTGTTCATTTTCCATCCAGTCTTTTCCTGCTCTCATCTCTCGTGTTAATACTATTTTTTATAACATTGGTTTTATGCAGTATTTGTCCTTTTGTGACTGAGATATTTCACTCAGAAGAATGTCTTTCAGACACATCCATGTTGTGTAGTGTTTTACAAGTTCATTGTTTTTTAGTGCTGTGTCATGTTCCGTAGTTTTTCTATTCATTTTTGTATTAATAGGCATTTGAACTGCCTCCATCTTTTTGTGAATAATGCTGCAATAAACAGAAGTGTGCATATATCGGTTTGTGTCACAACTCTCCTTTCTTTAGGGTATATCCCCAGTAGTGCAATAGTTGGATCAAATGCTATTTTAGCTTTTTGAAAAAGTGCCAGACTCCCTTCCATAGTGGCTGTACCATTCTACATTCCCACCAGTAGTGTATGAAATTCCAATCTCTCCACATCATCACCAGCATTTGTTGTTTGTTACTCTGTTGAGCTTTGCTATTGTTGCTGAGGTGAGGTGATATCTCATTGTTGCAGATCGAGGGTAAAGTGTTTTTATAAGTATTAAAAACCCTTTGCTTGGCTTTCTCTGCTCTTTATTTCTGAATTACCTGTATCCCTTCAGGGAACAATTTGCTGTCAGCTGCTTGGTGGTGCTGCGTAAGAAAGGCCTGGACATCTACTTCAGGGCCATTCAAACCCAGTGACATGTGTTTCTACCCCCAAACATTTCCTGCTTGTGGCATTGCCGTGAGAGGCAATTGACCTGAGAGCTAGAAGCTAACTGTTTCTTTGGGATGCACAGCCTGGCTGATTGTGTGTGAAGAGCAGGGCTTGAATTGTGAGAAGGATAGTCCTAAAATTGCTGTACTTTCGCAAAGGCACATAGTTTGAATCTACTAGCCACTCCACAGGGAAAGGATGGGCGGTCTCTTCCTATGTGACTTATTGTCTCTGAAAACTCACTGGAACGTCAGCTGTGGGTCAGTTCCAACTCAATGACACACAACAACAATAGCAACACACTGATGCCTTTGAATTGTGGTTTTGGTGAAGAGTTTTGAATATACCAGGAACTGCCAGAGGGACTGCCAAGAGAATAAAGCTGTGATATCATGAGCTTATTCAAAATAGCTTTCCTAGTCTTCAACTTTGACCTTCACTACATGGTTGGATGGGAACATGAACTAGGGTGTGTATAAATGACTCGTGATGCGATTGGTAAATTCTGTCATCCCGCCAGGTTTAAATTAAGCAGACTTAGTAGTGAAGATGGGAAGAGAATTTAAAAAATTGTTGTACTTATATTCCTTAAGTGCTAAGTTCCTCACGCAATTCAGCAGAACACATGGCCCATAACTGGTATTTTGGAGAGCAATTGGCTGGAGGAGGTGCAACTCCAGTGCTCTTTATAGTCAAGGATGCTGAAACTTTGTCTCACCTATACTGGACATGTTGTCAGGAGATAACAGATTTGGAAAAAGTATGTCATGTTTGGAAAAGTAGAGCATTGATGAAAGAGAGAAAGACCTTCAGTGGGTTGGATTGGCACAGTGGTTACTACAGTCGATTTGAGCATGGCAGGGATTTGAAGGATGCTGCAAGATCAAGCAAGGTTTCCATATGTTGTCCATAGGGTTGCTATGAGTTGTATTCAGTCCTGACATGGAAAATAATTTTGTTGGGTTTTTTTTGTTGTTTTGTTTTGTTTTGGTTATTGCGGTTTTTGTTTGTTTGTACTTTGGTTGACCGGGCCTCTGAAAACCTGCTGGAGGTTCCAACTCGATGGAGCACAGTAACAACAAACCCTTGACTGGGTGTTTTACACACACAGATTTAAACAGGCACTTTGTAGAGCAGAAGGACTGAACAGTTAGCAGCTTGAACTCACCCACTGCTCTGTGGAAGAAAGCTGAGGTAGCATGATGATGGAAAGATTTTCAGCTGTAGACACTCTGTGGGGCGTTCCTGTTCCCTTCTGTTGCATTGCAGTGAGTTGGAATTGACTCAGTGGTGATGGATTTGGGTTTGGTTGGATAGATCAGAACTCCCTACAGTCTAAAACATATCAGTGTGACACATTCAAGTGTGGATTTACTACAAGCCCAGCACTTTTTTGTGATAAGTGGAAATGCCCAGAAATCCTGAGGTTAAGTCTGGCACAGTTTTTTAAATTCATTGAAAAGACAGTGAGAATGGTTGCACAACTTGAACATAATGCATTTAATTAATGTCACAAAATTAGCCATTAGACATTGTTAAGAGGGTATGTGTTTTGTGTTGTGTATTTACATCACAATACATTTTAAAAACATACATTTGTGTGGTATCGACCTGTATATACCAGTTTTGGGGAATGTAAGTAAAATAAAGAGTGGGAAGGATATTTTTATTTTCATTGTTCCTGACATGCCTCTCAGTGGCTTGGAGGTGGAACAAAGGGAAGTAGTCAGATTCAGTCAGAGAGACAGTTTTGCTCAGAGGGAAGAGTGATGTGTCTTTAGTGTAGAAGAAGAGAACTTAAGGCAGGCTTAGAATGGCACCTTCTTGTGCCGAGAGTAGAGCTATTCCTGTAGTTACAAGGCTGGACCGGGAGATGCTGGGGACTTTGGCTTCTATCTCAGATCTTCACTTGGTGATAAATGTGTAGTGGATCAATATCGGTCTGGCATGGGCGAAATGGAGCTATGTGATGCCTAAGGGATACATGCACACACCAAAGTCTGTGCCTGTGTGGTTAAGTATGAGCTCATAAGATTGAATAGAGAGTCTTCTCTCAAATGAAGTACCTCTTTCTTTCTTAACCACCATGTGTTTGCCAATCCTCTTGAAATGCTTTCCCTCCTCTTCTCTTTCTTCTTCTCTCCCCAACACTTCATTTTTTGACAGACTCATTTTTCCTTCTTTTACAAATGCGGAGCTCTAATGGTCCAGATCAAAAGGAATTGCATTGCTTACCCAAAGGGTGGCCTCTCTGATAGTTTGAAACCACCAGTGGCACCTCAGAACACTCAAGAAGTCTCCTCACAGGTAATATATTGTTGTTGTTGTTGTTATGTGCCATTGAATCACCTGCAACTAATAGTGACCCTATGTCCAATACCTCTAAACCCTACTCTTCTTGTACCAATCTTATTATCTTTGACACACTTACCCCATTACCCCAGTCACTGAGTCAATTCATCTCATCTGAGGTCTTCCTCTCTTGTGCTGTCCCTCAATGGCATTTCTAGAGAAGGTGCAGAGGTGGCTGCATATCAGCAGACTAAAGCTTCAAGAGAGTTAAAATAGAAAATTTACGAATGAAATGAACTTGGTCCCCCTCAACCTCCCATCTTCATTTTCTTCCCATATTTAACCACCTATTCAGATGATACAACATTGCTTGCTGAAACTGAGGAGGACATGTGGCATTTGCTGCAGAAGGTCAAGGACTATAGTCTTCTGTGTGGATTGAAGCTCAGCATCAAGAAAACAAAGATCCTGCCAGTGAGCTAAATGGCAGCATCATGATAGATGGAGAAAAGATTGAGATTGTTAACAATTTCAGCTTCTTCAGGCCCACAATCAATACTCTTGAAACCAGCAGCCAGGAAATCAAAAGACAAATTGAATTCGGAAAGTCCGCTGTTAGGGACTTCTCTAGAGTACTGGAGTACAACAGTATCAGTCTGGAGACTGTGGTGTGCATGAGCCAGATCATGGTCTTCACAGTTACTTGCTGGACATCAGGAAGCTGAACAGTGAAGAATTGGTGCCTTTGAGTTGTGGCACTGGAGAAGAGTGTTGAACATACTGTGGACTGCCAGGAGCACAAACATGTCTGTCATGGAGAAGGTGAAATCAGACTGCTCACTGGAGACAAGGATTTTGAAGGTTCATCCCACATACTTTGGACATGTGGCTAGGAGGGACCAGACCTTACAGGACATCATCCTTTGAAAGGTAGAGGCAGCTCAGGAGAGGAAGACCCAGGATGAGATGAATTGATTCAGTGACTGGAGTAATGGGATTAGATGTCTTGGAGATGATGAGATTGGCTCAGGATAGGACAGGGTTTGGAGCTATTGTATATAGGGTTGCTATAGGTCACAGGTACTGAATGTACCATGGACTGCCAGGAAAACAAACAGATTCATCTTGGAGAGGATTAAACCAAGCTACTCCTTGGAGGCAAGGATTCTGGGGCTTCGTCTGACATACTTTGGACATGTTGCCAGGAGGGACGGGTCCTTGGAGAGGGACATCATGCTTGGGAGGGTGGAGGGACAGCGCAGGAGGGGAAGACCCTCTATGAGATGGATCGATTCAGTGACTGGGGTAATCGGGATGGGTGTGTCGGAGGCGGTGCGGTTGGCGCAGGATAGAGCAGGGTTTAGGGCTGTTGTGCATAGGGTCGCTATGAGTCGGAAACGACTCGACGGCACATAACAACAACAACAACATAGGTCACAGGCAACTCAATGGTACATAACAACAACAACAACATTCATATTTAGAAAAGAAATGAGAAAGTTGCCACAATTATTCCCTGATAATACTTATAGGACTAATAAATAGATTCCAATGTATTCTTTTTTTTCACTCTTTTATTCTTACCTCCACATGCTCCTCTCTCACCTTTTCTCAGCATGAGTAGATACTATCCAGCACCTTTGTGTGGAGAGGCTATTGAATGAGAGAAGGGATGGTTGTTGCCAGGCTCTGAGCATCCTCGTCATTGTCAGTCCGTCAATTTAAACAATCAGACTGATGCTGACAAGGTTTTGATCAGAAATTGCCTTTTGTTCAAAGTCTCTCTGTTGTCAAAAATACCCTTATTGTGTCTGTCCTTTTATCTTACTTAATATGAGACTCCAATGTAGACAAAAAAATGAGCCCAATTTAAGATTCAAAAGAGTTTAATTAGGACATGCCCACGCTACTTAATTTTACTAGGACAGGTTTGTAGGAGGAGGTTGGTAACAAACACAAAGAAGAAGGAAATAAGCGCCATATCCACATTTTGATACTCAGGGCTGAAAACGAAGTCCTTACTGTTATGAAGGCCAGCCCTTCATTTTGTGCAGGTGCAGAAACAATAGAAAATGTAGCCCCTTGGTTTTCAGACAACTTTGGTGAAATAAAATTAGCAGGCTTAATGTTTTGCTCTGGCCCTGACTGCACGCTAGGTTTGGAGGTGTGGTGTTAAGGGTTTATTGTTAGAAATGGCTTTCCTAGCCACAGACTTTGACTTTTGCCATGTGGATGGGTGGTAACATGTGAATATGATATCATAGCCTATCCATAAGGGGATTGGCTAGTCTCATTAATAAATTGAGCAGATTTAGTGACAGATTTGGGAACTCTTACTATCAGCAAAGAAGAAGCAGAGAATGCAGAGTTCATGTCCTGTAGAGCCAAAGATTCCTGCCTCACTCAGGGACCAACAGGAGCAGCGGCAGCAGCAACCACAGCCCGAGAACCAGAGGCACAACATGAGACAGAGCTGACTTGGGACTGCTCCTCCACAGAACCAGAACTAGGAGCCTTTGCCCAGATTTTTTTGATGACCGGAGTAGGGAAGAAGGAGAGCCATAATTGGCAGACTAAGAACTTTGTTAACACCAGCCCAGAGTCATGAGGCTGAAGGTGAAGGTGTCTGTGAGGACATTGTAGCAGCAGTCCTGACCCTTGACTTCCTTAATAAACCTCATAATCATGAGTATGGTTCCATGTGCTCTGTGAGCTATTGCAATGGATTTTGAACCCAGTAGAGTAATAAGATTCATGTTAGAATTAGTATAAAGAGGCATGAAGCTTGGGAGGCAGATCTGACCTCACAAGAATTGCTTTTATTTTGTGGATGCTGTCTACTGGGACAGTTCCTCCTTGTGCAGTTAGTAGAAGTCAGATATATTTATCCCCACGTGGCCCTTGCTCCTTTATAAGAGATAACATACTGACTTTATTCTTCACAAACAATGTATGAATTGCTGTAGATTTTCCCCCTAGTCTAGCCCCTTTGGCATCCAAGTGACCTTAATTATTACACTGTGTATCAGCTTTCTTTCCATGGAAAGGGCCCACAAACACCTTTCCTCATATGCATCTCAGCATTAGAATGTGAGAAGCAGCTTGAGAGTTGGGCACGATATTGGTGTCAAATGTTTAAACATGGAGCAGAATACTTTGTAAAACTCTCCTGTTTGTTACAAAAACATTTTTAGTGGTAGGAACAGCTGTGATTCAGGCATCTCAACTTAGAGTCAAAGAATGTGTCCTTTCAGCTGGTTTTTGTTGGTTCTGTTTGAATGCTTGCATATTGTCTTGCATAAACAGAGGTGGGGTAGGCTCCTGCATCGAAGGGTGAGTGCTTCTGGACAACCTGGAAGTGGAGTCTTCCTTTTGTAAATAGTGCTTTTAGCCGGAGATACTGGGACCTTCAGTTATAGCATTAAGAGAATAGGAAATTGTTTTATAAACCTAGAAATTTGCACAGGCAGTTAATTATAGCTTTCACAGTAAAGCATCCATTAAGGAAATACTTGTCCAGTGTTGGCATAGCAGATTAAGCTTTAAAATGGGATTTTTATTGCAAAGATCATCATCTCTGTCAGGAAGAAAAAAAAAATACAGTCGTAACAAGTCATGCCCTTTTGGCCCACTACCTTCCGTGAGGTTAGGAATTAATCCCTGTTCCAGGTGACCTGTGTGAGTGTCAACTGAACTATATGTCAAATGTGTAAAGAAAGGCTTTTGGTGTTTCTCATCCTGTAGCATCTTTCTGAAATAAAGTTCCCTTTAGCTTACCCCCAAGAACCCTAGTATTGTTATACATTGCGTGGACTCCTAAGTACAAGGTCAGCAGTTCTAATCCCCTGATCACTCTGCCAGAGAAAGTAAGTTTCTTTCCGTAAATATTTACAGCCTTGGAAACCTGATGAAAGGTCCCCATGAGTCAGAATCTATTCAGTTGCAGTAGGGTTAATTTAAGGCTTACCTCAGGCACCCCTGGTGGTACAGTAATGAACATATTTGACTGCTAACCAGAAGGCTGGCAGTTCAAAGCCCCTTCCGAGAAGAAAGATGGTGCCTTGTGCTTCCATAAAAATTCACATTCTTGGAAACCCTAATGGGGCAGTTCTGCTCTGTCCTATAGGGTCACTATGAGTTGCAGTTGACTGGATGGCAATGGGTTTGTTTTCTGTAGGCTTACCTGAGCTTCCCTACCTCCTTCAGAATGAAATGCGTGTGCATCTGCACCTCTGATGCCCTGTTTTAAAATGCTGTCCTCTTTTGCTAGATCCTGCGTGGCACAAATTGTAAATGCGCTTTGCTACTAAGCAAAAGGTTGGCAATTCTACCCTAGAGAAAGTAAGGTGTTGCCATCTACTTCTGAAAAACAAGCGATTGAAAACTGTGGAGCACTGTTATTTGACACACATGGAGTCATCCTGAGGCAGAATCAACTCTTTGATAACTGTTTTCTTCCTTCTCCTCCTGGTCTTGCTGCCTCTTCTCTCCACTTTTGGCCCTGTTGATACTAGCCAAGCAGAGCAGGGGAGCCAGAGATGAGGACCCCTCTAAAAGCAGACAGCTTCTTAGCCCCTCAGAGACCTTCTAGGAGAAGCCACGGGGTGGGCGTCCTCTAGCTTTTCCATCTTCCTGAAAGTGTCCAGTGTTGTGGTGGTTTTGAAGTAGCTTGGGGACTGGTGGGTGGGTGAGAGAAAAACCCTGCCTGACTTTGGGGTGTCAGGTCCTTAAGTTTCTGAGTGCAGAGATCTCTTCTCATTGTTGCCGTGTCATTCTGCACCTGTCTAGCTTCCAGCAGGTGCTTGCCAAAGGTGTGGGGATTGAAATGACTTCCAGCTTGGGCCCACATGTCTCATGGGATGACTTTTGCTTTAGGAACAAAATCTAAGCTAAATTCACAAGATAGATCAAAGAGATATTTTAAAGAAGCCAAAGTGTTTTTTGTTAGGTGCTGTCAGTTCCATCTTACAACTCTGTGTACAACTGATCAAACCTTGCCTGGTTTTGGGCCACCATCCCAGTCTCCGCTGTGTTCAAGCTGGTAACTGCAACCTCTGTAGCAGTCTGTCTCATTGTTGACCCTCTGTTTGCTGATGCTCTTGCCCAGGACTGGCCTTTTCTGATGACATGCCCAAAGTATGTGAGAAGTCTCACCATCTTTGTGTCTACAGAACCCCCAGGCTGCACTTTTCCCAAGACAGATTTGTTAGCTTGTTTGGCAGTCCATGGGGATATTTAGTGCCCCAACACCACAATTCAAAGACATCAGTTCTTCTTTGATCTTCTTTACTCATAATCCAATCTCACATGCACAGAAAACAACTGGAATTAGAATGGTTTTTGGCAAGTACACCTTAGTCCTTAAGCTGACCTTCTTGCTCCTTTAGCACTTTGGAGAGGTCCTTAATAGCAGGTTTGTCCCGCACAATATATCTTTTGATTTTTCGGCTGTTGCTTCTGTGGATATTGATTGTGGATCCAAGTGAAATGAAATAATTGATAATGTATTTTCTCCACCTCCTGTGATATTGCCTATTGGTCCAGTGGTGAGGATTTTTCTTTTGTTGATGTTGAGGTGTAATCCATACGGAAGGCTCTAATTATTGATCAGATTTAGTAAGTGCTTTGAGTCCTTTTCACTTTACAAAAGCAAGGTATCTGCATAATTCAGGCTGTTGATGAGTCTACCTCCAATCTTGATCAATGCTCTTCTTCATATAGATCTGCTTCTCAAGTTATTTGCTCAGTATACATATTGAATAAGTGAAAGGAAGACCGCAGATGAGATGGATTGATATAGTGATTGGGGTAATGAGTGTAGGTTTGACAGAATTAGTGAGATTGGCTCAGGACAAGGCAGGCTTCAGAGCTGCTGTGCATAGGGTCACTATGGTTTGCAGCTGAATCAATGGCACAAAACAAAAAACATGGAAAGAATAGTCTTGACACACACATTTTCTGACTTTGAATCATGTAGTATTCCCTTTGATTTGTTTGAATGACTACTTCTTGGAACTAAAAATAAAGCATATAATTTTATGTGTTGTAAGAGGCTTTTGTGGGATGCTTCACCCAGGTATAAACAGTTTTGCATGATTACTGGAATGACCTAGTCCTAACTCAGTCTCATAAGGAAAAATACTGCCTGAGACCATTATTGTAAAAATAGAAGGATAACTAGTAAAACATGTATGGGAACCCAAGGAAGGAAAGGATGGGAGCGGAGGGCTGAGGATGAGTAGGGCAAAACCACAGGGTTTTGGTGGGTAGAGGGAGTGGGGAAAGGAAATGGAAAGGATTCAGGTGAAAAGACAGAGTAATGATGGGCAAGATCCAATAGTGACTAATTTATAAAACATAGTACGTGAGAATGATTGTATGAAACACAATATGAATGAGGAGTAGTGTGAGACATAATGTATATGAACTTTTATAAGCAAACCAATAAAAAATGTGGGAGGGACAGCTTATGACTACCTGTTCCCAGCCTTGCCCAGGGAAGAAGGAAAGTCTAGCATGCTGACTTTCCATCAACTTGAAATTCTTCCCAACTCTGAGCATCGTGTAGACATGCCTTCTACTTGTGGTATCTTCCCAGTACCCTTTTATTTTCACACATTGAAACATGCAGTTCTCTTCTGCTTCATCAAAACAGTAGCAGCTAAATACATGAAATTTAAATTCTTGCTGCTGTCAAGTTGATTCTGACTTATTACAAACTCTGTATGACACAGTGGAACTGCCCCTGAGAGTTTCCAAGGCTGGATCTGTATGGAAGCAGATGGCTCTGTCTTTTCCCAACTGAGTGGCTGGTGTGTTCATACTGCCAACCTCTCGGTTAAGCATCCCAGAGTTTAAACAGTGTCCCTCCAGAACTCCTTAGGTTTGTAAAGCACTTACAGTTTCTTTTTGTAAGTTTTCATATCTATTTTTTCTCTTGAAGAATCCAGATCAGAAACTAGCTCTTAAAGGATGGTGCTTCCTTTTTGTAGAGTATTTTAAGCTCTTGTAGATTTACTAAACAGCACACAGGGAACTCTGATGGCCACACACTTCTAACCCAAAGGCAGAGAGTTCAAATCGACCAGCTGCTCTGGGGGAGAAAGATGAGCTGTCTTTTCTTGTGCAGTTTTTATCTTCTGGAAACCTGCTGGAGGGTCAGTTATGAGTCAGTTCCAACTCACTGGCACATAACAACACAATCACAACAAAACATTATGTGCAATAGGTTTCAGTTGTTTTTATTTCAGCATCAGTTTTAATAAGGTGTGGTGAGGAGGAGTTTTTCTTTTGTCACATTTTCATTGCAAAGGAGTAAACAAGTCTTTGATGTTTCTTGGTTTTTGTGAGAGAGGCCTACTCTTTGCATTTATATGAGATAGCTCTTGAACCCCTAAGGGGATCATAGTAATTGGTGTCTTTTTAAAAAATAGACTAAGAGAACAAACATGTCTGTCTTGGAGAGGGTGAAACCAGTTTTCTCCTTGGAGGCAAAAATTTTGAAGCTCACTCTCACGTTCGCTGGGCATGTGGCCAGGAGGGACTGGTCCTTGGAGAAGGATATCATGCTTGACAGGGTGGAGGGACAGGGCAGGAGAGGAAGACACCAAATGAGATGGATTGATAGAATAACTTGGGCAATGGGAGGGTATGTATGTCGGAGTCAGTGAGACTGGCTCAGGACAGGGCAGGCTTCAGAGCTGTTATTCATAGGGTTGCTATGGTTTGCAGGTTACTTAGTGGCAAATAACAACAATGAGACTACATGCGGTTTTGAAATCATAGTATTTGCTTTCTTTTTTTTAGAACAGGTAAGTTGTGAGGAGAGACCGGTCCTTGGAGAGGGACATCATGCTTGGGAGGGTGGAGGGACAGCGCAGGAGAGGAAGGCCCTCTATGAGGTGGATTGATTCAGTGACTGGGATAATTGGGATGGGAGTGTCAGAGACAGTGCGATTGGCACAGGACAGAGCGGAGTTTAGGGCTGTTGTACATAGGGTCGCTATGAGTCGCAAGCAATCTTATCACCAAGCATTTCTTCTGCAGTGCAACTCAGGGGGGTTGAATCTCCAGCCTTTTAGTTAGCAGTGCAGTGCAATAGTTAGTGCGGCCCAAGACAGATGAATACTGTCAGGTATGTTGCTTCTGAATGAGAACCTGGAAGTGGGCAAGAAGCGGGGGAAAGATTGAGCTTTTGTAGTTCTGTTTCAGATATTTGACATAGCTGAAGTACATTTTTTTAAGTCTTTAAAGTCTTCATTTTTAGTTTTTTTCAGTCTATTATCACGTTGTCAGTGTTGCTTACAGATAATCAGAACCCACATCTCTTTTCCTGGTTTTAGTATCTGGTGCCTTAGCATTTTCATGGAACCTTGGTTTTCATATAAGATTTACCTTTTTTTTAAAATTTTTTTTTAATATTTACCTTTTTATCTCGTTAAAAATCCAACAAAGTTCAAATTAGCTGGGAGTTGCTATGGTAACTCTAATGAAATTGAGAGCGCATCCTAGTGCAAAGAGCAATACTGAGAACAGTATAGACTTGATTTAAAATGTGGAGGAAGATTTGGCTTTTATAAAAGATATGAAATTGAACCTTGATTAAAAAAGTTGCCAAGGACTAAAAATACAAAAGATTTATCACTTGAATAGCTTATCGTGGGCATTTATAGTTCTTTAAATAAATTGCATTCCGTTTGGTTTCAACATATTCACCCTATCAAGAATAGTGTAAACTTCTACTGAGATGAACAAAAAAAATGGATTAAAAATCTGGCCACTCTATCTCTTCCTTCTCGGTGGTTTATGGAGCCCTGGTGGCATAATGGATAAAGTGTTGGACAGCTAGCTAACTGAAAGGTCAGTAGTTGAGTCCATGGAGAAAGATGGACAGTCACCTGTGAAGATTTATATGCTTGGCAACCTGCTGGAGGGTCACTGTAAGTCAGAACTCACTCAATGACATTGGTCAGTTTGGGTTCCTGCAATTGGAACTTGCCCTGTATGAGGTTAAATTATAATATTACTTCTATCTCATGCACATACTAATATTTCACTTTATACTGAAACTCCTTTTCTACTTAAATATAAATTTCAGTAAGTTTGGTCTTTAAGGCACAGTTCTCAGAATTAAATGATTTTGACTTTGGCTAAGTACTACGAAGACTTCTTAGTTGGCCCAGTGAAAATTTCTTAAACCAATATTCACTGTTTTGTGACTTATGTAGATAGCATAAGAGAACAGTACACGTCAGTGTTTATTTTCTTATCAGGCACTCCCTCAATAGGATGAACATTCTCTCTGATATCCTCACAATGACAAACACCAGTTTAAGAGAAGTCAATGATTTTATTGGTAGTGATGCACTTGTGCCATAAATATTTATTGAGCACTCAGTTAAGAATTGCTAGAGGAAATGATTAATCAGAATTTCTTTTCTTAGTGTAAAACCCCTAAATGCTTAGGGCTTTTTTATATGTGTATGTAATATATTAACAATCTGCGTTATGCAGATGACACAACCCTGTTTGCTGAAACTGAGGAGGACCTCATGCACTTGCTGCGAAGGGTCAAGGACTGCAGCCTTCAGTATGGACTGAGGCTCAATGTCAAGAAGACAAAGATTCTCGCCACTGGACCAATTGGCAGCGTCAGGATGGATGACGAAGAGATTGAGCGTGTTCACAGCTTCAGTTTGCTCGGCTCCACAGTCAACACTCTTGGCACCAGCAGTCAGGAAATCAAAAAGCGTATCACGATGGGAAAGTCTGCTGTTAGGGACCTCTCAAAGGTACTCAGGAGCAACAGTGTCTCTCTGGAGACTAAGGTGCGCCTGATACAGGCCATGGTCTTTGCAATTGCTTGTTATGCATCAGAGAGTTGGACAATGACTAGGGAGGACAGAAGGAGAGTGGATGCTTTTGAGCTGTGGTGCTGGAGAGGGGTACTGAATGTACCATGGACTGCCAGGAAAACAAACAAATTTATCTTGGAGAGGATTAAACCAAGCTACTTCTTGGAGGCAAGGATTCTGGGGCTTCGTCTGACATACTTTGGACATGTTGCCAGGAGGGACGGGTCCTTGGAGAGGGACATCATGCTTGGGAGGGTGGAGGGACAGCGCAGGAGGGGAAGACCCTCTATGAGATGGATCGATTCAGTGACTGGATAATCGGGATGGGTGTGTCAGAGGCAGTGCGGTTGGCGCAGGATAGAGCCGGGTTTAGGGCTGTTGTGCATAGGGTCGCTATGAGTCGGAAACGACTCGACGGCACATAACAGCAACAACAATGTAATATATACATATACATATACATATACATATACATATACATATACATATAAAATGAGGTTGGAGACTGCAGAAGCAGCTGAACACTGTAAGATGGGCACGCTTGTTTTTTGGTTAGGACCAATGTGAGCATTTGCTTGGGAATGATTATAAAATGAATGACATCATGGAAGCCTTTGGATTTAAAATTCAGTTGTTAGTGTTGTTTTATTTTGTGGGAACAGTCTTCTAAGTCAGATAATACTCTTCTGTCAAATTGCCATACTGAGGTAATCTGGGTTTGCTATCATGCTGAGCCTTCTGTCTTTGGGATGTCAAATACCATAATAGTTGCCCATGGTGAACAGCATTTATCCACTTCCTAAACCACATGCCTGTGGAAACTCTATGAACTTGTTGAAACAGCAGTAGTTATCAAAAGACTTCAGGTCTTTTGTTCTTAGAGTTGCTATGAGTTGTGATCGACCTGAGATCGATCAATCAACAACAATAACAACAGTGATTATATTATTATAACCACCAGAATTGTGATGATGGAGAAGAGTATTGAGTCTATCATGGGTTGCCAAGAGAATAAATAACACGGTCCTGGAGAGGGTGAAACCAGATTGCTTCTCAGAGGAAAGGATTTTGAAGCTCTGTCTCTATATTTTGGGCATGTCATCAGGAGGGACAGTCTTTGGAGAATGACATTGTGTTTGGAAGTGTAGAAAGTCAGCACAAGAGAGGAAGACCTGCTGGACAGGATAGATTGACACAGTGACTGCATCAGTGGGGTTGGGTGTGTCAAAGATTGTGAGGATGGCACAGGATAGAACAGGGTTCCGAGGGTCACCATGACTCATACTCAACTCTGCAGCACTTAGCAACACAACAACAACAACTGCAGTAATTTACTGTTTGGCCATGGTAGCCATCATTACAGACTCAGTATAAGTCATCATTTTACATATTTTTATTGTTATTCCTTCTTGTGCTTGTTTTAAGAACATCTTCCCACCTGTCAGATTACTAGTCATTTAGCCTAGAGACCATCCGGAATATAAGACGTGTCATTTTATCTTTTTATTTTGTTACTTACACGGCTCATGCCCAAAAGAGTTCTCTTATTGTTAGATGCCATCGAGTCAATTCTGACGCATATACAGATGGAAACCTTGCCCGATCCTGCACCATTCTCCAGTGTTCACTGTGTGCAAGCCTATTGTTTCAATCACTGTGTCATCCCATCTGGTTAAGGGTTGTTGTTTGTTGTTGGGGGCTGTTGAATCTGCCCTGTGAACAACAGACCTGAACCCTGTCCTATCCTGAGCCAACCTTATTGACCCTGATACACTTGAGGCTACTGCTGCAGTCACTGTGTCAGTCCGTCTGGTTGAGGGGCTTCCTCTCTTTTACCAGCCCTCCAACGTTCCAAGCCTCTCCTAACAACATGCCCGAAGTGTGTGAGGCAAAGCTTTGCTACTTTGCCTCCAAGGAGTACTCTGATTGCACTTTCTCCAAGATATATGTTTGTTCTTTTGGCAATCTGTGAAATTTTCAGCACTCTTCTCCAACATTACAGCTCAAAAGCAACAATTCTTCTGTCATCTTTATTTATTGTCCAGCTCTCAGATGCATAGCAAGTGGTCAGAAAGGCCATGGCCTGAGTCAGAGGATAAAGGCCTCTTTGAGGATAGACATGTGAATATAATGGTTTTATTTTTACTCGTTGTTTATTCATGGTATATCTTTATATTTCCTACTGTCAATTTGAAGGTTATGTTTAAGACTGTGTACAGTGTTTGTCATATAGCTAAGGATAGAAATAGAACTTTTCAATATCACCTAATAACCAAAGTCCGATTTTCACATCTCTGTTGATATTCTCCTCTCTAGTTGAGTCATCTCTGACTGATGATAACTTTATGGAAATTAGAGTGAAAAATTACCTGGTTTTGAGTTATCTTCATGATTATCAGTATGTTTGAATCTGTTGCTGAAGTCAGTGTGTCAGTCATCTCCCTTCTGTGGCCTGTTTTACCAAACACAGTGTCCTCCAGTGATAGGTCACTGAAAGCGAGTTGAAGTCTTACTTAATATTCTGTGATCCCTACAGATTTCATTGACTAATTTTTGGAAGTAAGTCACTAAGCCTTTTTTTCTCCCTAGTCTTTTTCAGTCTGGAAACTTAACTGAATCTTGTGACTCCGCTGAAATTGGAAATACCAGAAATGTAGCTTCTAACATCATACAAATGTGCAAGCTACCACATTTTGACAAACTGATAGGTAGTATGAATTTGGAAATGTGACCAAAGTAAATATGAATTTGGAGTTGTGAGCAAATCAATATGAATTTGGAGAGGTGAGCAAGTAAATGTGAGTTTGGAGAGGTGAGCTGGCTGTGGAGTCTGGCCCTCCTGACCTTCATCTCACATGCCACCCTTCCCCACCTCTCTGCCATCATCTGCAGACACATACCCACACATGTGGACATCAAGTGCGGCCGAGATGGAGAGGAGGTGACAGGGGTTTCTCCTTTTGTGGTGTCAGAAGTAATCATATGTTCTTAATGGTATGGAACATTGGGAACTTGTTGGAAGGATATTAAGTGAAAAATGATTTTTTCTTTGTGATTTATGCTTTCAGTAAGGCAAGAAATAAGACAGTAGAGGATGCTATCGGTCATGAAAATTACATGTGTATACACACTACACACGTGTGGTGACTGGAAGTCTAAAAGCTGTTTTGGCTGGTAAACATAGCCTTTGTTCTGGGTAGAATTAAAAATAAAACTCACTCCTGTCCAGTTGATTCCCACTCATGGTGACCTTCTATCAGGTCTCTGGGACCATAAAAGCTTAGGGGAGGAGACTGCCTGTTGCCAGTCTGTCTCTCTTGGAGCAAATGATGGATTTGAACCATTGGTCTTTCAGTTAGCAGCTCAAGACATAATGCACTACCCCACCAGGACTGGGTAGCAGTGTACTTATCTAGAAGCTACAATATTGTTAACATAGATAGGAGACAAGTGGATGTTGGGAAAGCAATGAATAATCACTGTGCTCCAGCCACTTTTTTTTATTGGTTTGCTTACCAAAGTTCGTATACATTGTGTTTCATGCTATTCTTCATTCACATTGTGTTTCATACAGTCATTCTCATGCATTATGTTTTATAAAGTTAATCACCATTAGACCTTGCCCATCATTACCCTGTCTTTTTGCCTGGGTCCTTTCCATTTACTTCCCTGTTTCTACAGTGAGGAACCCTTATAGTCTTGCCACACTCACACGTTGTTGTTGTTGGGTGTCATCAAGTAGGCAACGACTCACAGCAACCCCTGAACAACAAATCTGAATCTTTATGTATCCTCCCTCATGCTCGTGACAGTAACTGCCATTGTGGACTTGAGCATGGTAGTGGTCATGAGACGGACTCACAGATATCAAGCAATCCACTTACTCATTTAAATGAAGGAGGTATTTGATGTAATAAGTTGGCATATGGCATCAGTTGCCACTAAATCATTTCTGACTCCTGGGTACCCTATGTTTGCCAAGTAGGGCTGAGTTCCATGGGGATCTTAAGGACTGAATTTCTTAGAATATAGATTGTCAGGCTTTTCTTCAGAGGTAACTCACACCTCAAGCATTTTATTGCTGAACTCTGGTGATACCGTCTGTAGGGAGCTGTACTTCTAACTCAAAGGTCTTGCCTCTCTGGTTCTTTGAACCCACCAGCTGCTCCTTGGGAGAAGAAGGGGAAGCAATTTCCAATGTGGTTTATGGTCTTGAAAACTCAGTAAAAGATCACCTTTGAGATGGTTCCTAATTGAAAATAAAGAGTTGAGTTAATTCATTGCCCACTTTTTGCATGTATGTGAGGTGACCTAAAGTTCTATGTATGGCTTGGGTCAGGTGTACCTTAGTTGTCAGATTAGTATTATTTTTAAATTTTTTATTTTTGTTTGCATACAAAATTTATATACGTTGTGTTTCACACCATCCTTTATTCACATTCTTTTTCATTTATTCATTCCCATTCATTATGTTTGATAAAATTAGCTACCATTGAGCGATGCCCGCTATTACCTTGTCTTTTCAGATCCCCACTGTATCTTTCCCATTTCATTTACCTGCCTCCCTCCACCTACCAAATTGTGCAACCTCATGATTCACCCCCACTCATCCTCACCCCTCTTCCCCCACCTCTTCCCCCCTTTAACGCTCATACCTGTTTTACTAGTTATCCTTCTAATTTTTTTTAATCCTTTCTAATGGTCTTATGCAGTATTTGTCCTTATGAGTGAGTTAGTTTACTCAGCTTGATGCTCTTCAGTCTCTCCCAAAATCATGGCTCCTGAGTACTGTACAGTAGTCCATCATGTGAATGGGCCAGAATTTTGCAATTCATTCGATTATGGTTGGACATTTGTATTGTTTCCTTGTTCTCGTGATTGAGTAACACTGCTATGAACTTCGGTGTACAGATCTTCATCTGTGTCTCAGTTCTACTTTCCTTGGCTATTCCAGTGGAATAGCTGGGTCATATGGAAATTCTACATTCAGCTTTTTGAGGAAATGTCAAACTGCCTTCCAGAGTGGTTGTACAGAATGGTACAATCATAAAAACATTCTGCACAGTCATAAAAACAGTGTATGAGAGTTCCTGTCTCTCCACATCCTGTCCTGTTAAACTTTGCCACTGCTACTGGAGTGAGATGGTATCTCATTGTTGTTTTGACTTGTATCTCTCTTATTAGCAGTGATTTTGAACATTACTTTGTGTGTTTTCTGTGAAAAATCTTTCCATGTCTTATGCCCATTTTGTAATCGGTTATTAGTCTTTTTCTTGTGGAGGCCCTGGAGTATTCTGTAAACTTTTGTTATGAGACCCTTGTTTGAGATGATATTGCCAAATGTTTTTTCAGTCAGTAGGTTTTCTTTTCACCCTGTTGGGAAAAGTTTTTGATGTGCACAGGAATTTAATCTTTAAAAGGTCCCATTATCACTTCAGCTTGAACTTACATATGAGTAGTTGGTGATCTGTCCCACAATCAGCACCAGGCCTGGTTTTCACTGCTGATACTGAGCTTCTCCACCGAGTCTTTCCACAATTGTAATCTGTTTGATTCCTATGCATGCCATCAGGTGAAATACATGTGTATAGCCTGCGTTTATATTTCTTATAGATAGATGGGTTAAATTCTGGGCTCTCAGTTTTGTTCCATTGGTCTAGGTGCCTGTCATTATACAGTAACATGCTGTTATGGTTATTGTAGCTATGCAGTAGGTTTTAAGATCAGGGAGTACTATGCCTCCCACTTCATTCTTGTTTTTCAGAAGTGCTTTGCTTATTTGAGGTCCCTTTCTTCCTCAAATAATCTTGCAAATTGTCTTTGCTATCTCTTTGGAAAATGAATTTAGTATACGTATTAGGATTGTGTTAAATATGTAGATTGCTTTTGATAGGATTGTAAGAGTGGCATTTTTGCTTTTTAACGTTTTGTTGAAATCTTTTGAAGATTTACCAAATGATCATTTATATATCACAAATTATAAATTAGATCTCTTTCACTTATGCCACATAAACCTAGCTTCTTGAATTATTTCTTCAGCATACAGATTGAATAAAGATGATGAAAGGATAAAATCTGAATATATACCTTTTTCTGATTTTAAACCATGCAGTACAGCTCAAATGACACCTCTTGATGTATACACAGTTTTCACATTAGCACAGTAAAGAATTCTGGAACTTTCATTCTTTGCTATATTATCCATGTTTGTTATGATCTACACAGTCAGAGGCCTATGCATAGGCAACAGGTGATGAGTAGATACTTGTTAACACATTGCTGCACACTTTTAAATTAACGACCATGCTTAGAAACACTTTTTTTTTTTACTATCGATGTATTACCGTCATTTGTGGCAACGTTTAATAACCAATCTGTTTATCTGGTTTCAGAGTCCCTTTCAGGGAAAAATAAAGTCAGTTTGGTCACTTGCATGTAAGAGCTACTGGTTTTAGCTGGTGGCATACTGGTAAAGAGTTGTGCTGCCTGCTTAATGTCAGATGGTTTGAATCCACCAGCTTCTCCATGAAAGAATGTTGGACAGTATCCTTTGATGCAGTTTATAGGCTCTGAAAACTTTTGGGGGTGGGTGGGGGAGGTAAGCTATGATGGCAATGAATGAATTAATGGTTAGAAACAGCTTTATGGTTTATTTATACCTCAGAGAACCCATAAATGTAACACAGAAAATACTACAGTTAGTTTATTTTCTTCTAACAACAACAACAGATCATTTCCCTAATATTTCACTCTAAGCACAGAGAGTTGCAAATTATCCCAGTCAAGAAGGGGGAGGAGGTTGGTCTAACACTGGAGATACCGGATGGCCTGGACTATTGGGGGCCTCCTGAGGAAGACAACAGATAGCTTCCTGGTTTCTTCCAAGTTAAGGCTTCCATCATTTTAATTTTGATTGAATGAATATCCAAATGTGTTTTCTAACCCACCATGCCAGTACATCTTTGGATTTTCAGTTGTTGATGGAGATCTCAACTATATAGCCTTCTCACCAGGACAGAGACAAAACAAGCTCTTTCTGAGAATGCTTCTCTCCTCAAGCCCCCGGCTTGTGGTCCCTTACTTCACCATGGAAGGATCCCCAACTGTCGACTTTGCCTTTTTGCCTCCACTAGGAGGTAGAGATGAAGGGCAAGGAGGGCCTGGGGCAGACCCAGGCTGGGTTGACCCCCGATCCTGGCTGAGTTTCCAGGGTGCCTTGGGTGGGCCAGGTATTGGGCAGGGAATTGGACCAAGTCCTGAGTTCTGGGACATGCCTGCGTGCTTCCTGCCCTTTGAGTTCTATGGAGGCATGGCATACTGTAGACCTCAGGTTGGCTGGGAGCCACTCCCCCAAGGTGACCCTGAAATCCTCATCCAGAGAGCGAAGCAGGGGCTGGAGTGAAAAGCGGCTCCAAGGGACCCTCCCTGAGCCCTGTGAGACACTGCTCCTTCATCTGCTGGGAAAGTGCTCAAGGAGAAGCTGGATGAGATCAAAGATGAGGTGATCAAAACTAGGCAGAAAGATCAGAGCAGTTTGCTAAACTCTTAAAGCAAAAGAGGATCCCCCAGGGGTATTCTCAAGCTGATGTGGGGCTCACTCTGGGAGTTCTCTTTGGGAAGGTGTTTAGCCACACAGCCATCTGTCGCTTTGAGGCTCTGCAGCTCAGTTTCAAGAACACCTGTAAGCTGTTGTCCCTGCTACAGAAGTAGGTGGAGGAGGACAGCAAGGAAAACCTCCAGGAGATAAGGAAAACAGAGACCCTCCTGCAGCAGACCCGAGAGAGAAAGCGGACAAGCATGGAGACCCCAGTGAAAGGCAGCCTGGAGAGCCTGTCCCCTGCAGTGTCCCAAACCCACCCTGCAGCAGATCAGTCACATTGCCCAGCAGCTCGGCCTTGAGAAAAACATGGTCCGGGTGTGGTTCTGAAACTGGTGTCAGAAGGGCAAACACCAGGTGGTGACTACTCCCAAGGAGAGGATTTTGAGCCTGCTGGCTCTCCTTTTCCTCTGGCACCAGGGCCTCATTTTGGTACCCAAGTCTATAGAGGCCCTCACTTTACTGCTCTATGTTCCCAGGTCCCTTTCCCTGAGGGGAAAGCCTTCCCCGCTCCCCAGGTCTCTCCTGTGAGCTCTCCCATGCATTCCAACTGAATTAAGTGCCTGCCCTTCCTTGGAATGGGTGGCAGAGGTGAGGGGAGAGTTTGGAAATAGTCCTGATATTTGTACCAGGGCTTTTTGGTTTAAGTTCTTGATTCACTAAGGAAGGAAGAAACTGCGGGGGTGGGGGGGGGAGGCATGAAACGGGGTAGGAGATTTGGGGTAACTGGTTCAAGAAAAAGTAGCGTTTAGTGATGCTTAATTGACCCCCACTTCGTCTTAACTAAAATAATCATCACCTTGTTCTTAAATAAAATACTTGGGACCTAGTTTAAAAATCCAAAAGAACAGGCCACCGATGCTGTGTCTGGGGAATGTGACCTCTGCCTCAGCCCAAGTGTTGTCCATTCTCTGCCCCTAGCTGGGGAGACATGCTAACCCTGGGCTAGGAGCCTGTTATTTGCCATTAGAGTGGCAAATAGAGAAGTTCTTTGGTAGAGCAGGAGAAAAAAGTGGAAAAATGAAAAAGAAATGAAAATATGTAAGTTGGAGGATACTGAGGATTCAGGGGCAATATCCTTCCCTCCTAGGTGGGGATTCTGGGTTTGACTTGTGGCCAGTTCCTGTACCCACGTCACCTCTCAGTGGAGACTTGCATGTTGCTATGATGTGGAACTGGTTACACTGGAGCTTTCAGGCTCAGAAGGGCTAGCGAGAAAAGCCTGTGATCACCTTCTGAAAACTAGCTATTGACAAACCCAACAATACTAGCAGCATGTGTAGTTATACTGAGCTAAGTATTGGTCACTAAACTATTCCAGATGTAAAAACATAATAATAATCAGAAGAAAATTAGCTGGATTTGATATTTCACATCGTAGTACTGCATAAAGTAAACAATCCTGGTCTTTCTGAGGGCTCAATGTACAGACATTTAATTCCCAAGAGTTTAAGAACCAAAAATAATTAATGCTCTTCATTTAAAAAGTGTTTCAGAGGCTTATGCATAGGTTCCTCAGGGACTTGGCATCTAATGGTTGTCTGTTTCTAATTTCCATATACAATATTATACATGTGACATGAAGACAAAGATAAATTCTATTAGTGCGTCACTTACTCATCTGTGCCACATTGTCTGTGATGTTTGTTTTTTGTGTTGTTCACCAGCGCTAAGGTCAAACCTTTCTACTTTTCCAGAGTACGTGCTTTTCCCTACCTTAACAGTTCTTAATTTTTTGAGGTAACCAATCTGTAGGGAGCTCTGGTGGCTTAGTGGTAAGGAGTTGTGCTGCCATCGCAAAGGAATGGGATTCGAATCCACCAGCTGCTCTGTGGAAGAAAGACAGGCAGTCTTCTCTTACGTAGTCAACTACCTCTGAAAATCCACTGAGACAGCTATGGGTGGGATCTGACTTGAAGGTATACAACAACAATTAATAAATTTGTGATGAATGCCTATTGTTAGGTTGGCAGGGTAGGCTGTTGTTGTTATGTGCCATCGAGTCACTTGCAACTCATAGTGACCCTACGTACAAGAGCTCTATACAAAAAAAAAAAGAGCTCTATATGCTCTTCTATCCTTTGCCAACCTAGCCATCTCAAACACACTTATTCCCACCACTCCAGTCACAGAATCAATCTTGTGGCCTTGTGGCAAGAAGCTGCACTGCAAACCTTAAGGGTAGGCTGTAGCTTTAATAATTATCCTACTTGGGATTCTGTCACTCTGAATAACAATAAATGGAAAGGTCAGCTTTCTAGAGCAAAATTCTGGTGTGAAATCTCCTGATTTCACAATTTTATCTTTCTGGCATGAATCCACTCTGGGTTTATCAGCGCCATCTCTATGAATGATTTGGTAACACTCAGGTTCGGTAAAGAAAAGGGGAGCCTGTAAAACGCATTGGCTTAAGGAGAAGGATGTAGGCCTGTCTCTTTCCCTATAATTACTAAAGTAACCCATCAGCCTGTGTGTTAGTAAGATTAGCCAGAGGAACTTACGTGGCATAGTCAGTAAGGAGTTGTGTTGCCAGCCCAAAGGTCATGCCTGTCTAGTGGTTCAGATCTACTAGCAGCTCAGAGGGAAAGTCCCCTCTCATGTGATTTACAGCCTCAGCTTGCCTCGTACAGCTTCTCTTCTGAAATAATTCTTGATGGTAGAGTTGCATGGAGCATTTTTCGCAGTTTCATCTGTGGATAATAAACATTTCTGGAGTCAGTGTGCCCAAATGAAAGCTGAATGGATCCTTCATCTCAGATACCACAACTCTTGCCTCTATGTTGTATTGTATCCAAAGATTTTGACTGATGGGCATTTGAAAATAAATTACTGAGCCTTTATTGCCTTAGCTTGGGGGGGAAACAAACAAACCCCAAACCTCCAATTTATTGTTTTCCCATTGTTTCTGGCTCATAGTGGTCCTGTAGGATAGAGTACAACTGTCCCCCAGGTTTTCCAAGGCTATGTATCCTTACAGAGGCCAGCTACCATATCTTTCTTCCACAGAGCCACTGGTAAATTTATACTTGTCCAACTTTTTGTTAGTAGCTGTATGCTTTAATCATTGCACCACTCAGGCTCTTTCTTAGTCTTGGAAACTGCACTGATTATTTCAGTGTCAGAGTCACATACAGACTTCCTCTGATAGATGAGAGTGGCTACTCATGGGGTCTTGGTATAGACTGGAAATTGAACCCAAGTCTCCTGCATGGAAGGCAAAAATGATATCACTGTACCACCACTGCCTCTTTGCCTCTTTGGTTTAAACAATAATTTTGTCTCCTAGATTTGACTTTGTTTTCTATCCCATCTCAGGCCAAGAAGCAATCTTCTATTAGGAACCCATCTTTTGCCAGTTCAGATGCCCCCTCAGCCCTTTCTCTCATATATTTCTATGTACAGTATTGTGATGACATGTGTTTGAACCCATCAGAGGCTGAATTAAGCTCTTATTTTCATGAAGGTTATTTCTGATGCTGATTTCTCATTTTCCCCTTTTCATTCCCCCTATACACATATATTCCATATACACACTACACACTCTACTACCCACATTCCCAATGAGTCACTTTAAAGGGAAACTTTCTTAATCTGGCTGCAGGGAAATGTCTTTGCTCTTGACTACCGTGTGAAGACAGCTTGGTTGGCACCGGACCATGGTATTTCAGCTGTATGCCTCACTTTTGAAGTGTGTTGGTTAAAGCAACAATTCACTCTTAAGTTGTGTTTTCCATTGAAATGTAAATTGCTTTATACCCATTCTCCTTCTTTCAGAATTCACAGGAAGAAGACGACAGGTCTTATGCCACAAGGGTGAAGGGAAAAACTTTCTCCCAGGATTCCTTTCTTTGAAAGATATAATCAAGATTGCAAATGATTCATTTAGGCAGTTCTGCTTCAGTTCTAGAGGTCTTAATATATTACAACAATATAAAATGTTCTCTGGAATTTTACCAGTAATTTGGGGGAGGAAAGATGACTTTGTATCTGGATTTAATTCCTGAATTAATAAGCTGCCATTGCGCTGGCATGCTGAATTTTTTTTTTTGTCGTTGCTATTGTTGGGTTTTTCTTTTTTCTTTACCCACCTGTGAGCTACCTTAAAGCATTTATAAATTAGTGCTTTAAATCTAAAAATACAATTAATGCCCTAGGACTTTATACTTTATTTAGAGTGCTTTTAGAGAACATTAGGACCAAGGAGCAGTGAAGTGGATATGTAGGGAATGAAAGATTCAATAATAAAACCTCAAAGTACCCCTTAAGTGCCCTGACCAAAAATGTGGCCTAAAGCATGATGGAGATCATACAAAAAATAAAAAAGCAATTTTATTGTTACTGCTGTTAACAGCCAACAAGACACATTCTATATTATAGGTCCTTTTAGAAGTTTTCTGTTGAATACGGCTTTATTTCTATTCTGACTTTCAAACATGACAATTACATTTTTAAAGTACTGTGGAGTAAGTGTGACAGGGTATATTTAAGATTGACAGAATGCATTGGGTGGCTGTGAGACCAACAGAATAAATAACCTTGAACATTTTCTTTAAATAATAGTATAAAATTGTTTTCCAAAATAGCTGATTTCTTCAATAAATAACTACTTCCTTTACCGTCAGACCAGGAAAAGAATGGGTGGCACATTTGCTGCTGTCACTGAATGTTTTTTGGCTTTGGGTTTTTTTTTTTTTTAAATAATTTTTTCATGGTGATCTTAATGAATGTTTACAGAGAAGGTAGATTTTCATTTATTCATTGTTGACATTTTATCCCCTCTCCCTCTCTTCCCCTGTCACTGAATGCTTTCATCAAAGATTCTGTATAATAATCTTGATCAAAGAGGGGAAAATGCAGGAGAAAATTTCAACTTTTACTGGACTCTGGACTTTCTGGTGGCCTAGTGGGAAGAAGCTGCACTGAAATCTCAAAGGCATGTGGTTTGAATCCACCAGCTGCTGTGCAGTAGAAAGATGTCTCTGAAACCCTACCGGAGGGTCTTTTAGGGTCTATTCCAACTCAACAATACTCAACAATGACCACAAAGGCAAGATTGACCCCTCAAACTGAGATAATCTTTAAACCTTTGATTGTAAACCAAAAGTATTTCCTAAAGTCTTTTTTTAAATTTTTATTATTTTTTTTTATTGGGAAAAACATATTGGGGGTATAAGGAGGTGAGGGTTGGGGGCAGAAAGGTTAGGATGGGCCAGGATGCAGTTGCAGAGCTACACAGTTTGGT
>NW_006399832.1:187820-202061 GCF_000299155.1 Elephantulus edwardii
CATATCCTTCAAGATGTATCATGGGGGTGTTGCAAAATAAAGTCCTTTTTAAATTAAATAATATTTTTCTATGTTGGTAATAAATGTCTTAAGCATTGTGATGATGGGATTTCTTGTTTGTTTGTTTTGGCTTTTATTTTTTTACAATGTTGTTGTTGTTGTTAAGTGCCATCGAGTTGTTTGTGACTCATAGTGACCCTATGTACAAGAGCCCTAAACACCGTTCTATCTTGTGCCAGCCTCGCTGTCTCAAACACATTATTCATTCCCTCCACTCCAGTCCCCGAATTGATCCATCCCATCGAAGGTCTTCCTCTCCTTCGCCGCCCCTCCACTCTGCCAAACATGATGTCCCTCTCCAAGGACCAATCCCTCCTTGCAACATGCCCAAAGTATGTCAGATGAAGCTTCAGAATCCTTGACTCCAAGGAGCATTCTGGCTTTACCTTCTCCAGGACAAACCTGTTTGTTCTCCTATAAGTCCATGTTAGTTTTTTAAAAAATTATTTTATATTGGTTTGCATACAAAATGTATGTACATTGTGTTTCATTCATATACAATGTGCTTCACACATTCCTCTATTCACATTGTATTTTATAGATCATTCTCCTTCATTGTGTTTTATAAGGAAGACCCTCAATAAGATGGCTTGATTCAGTGACTGGGGTAATGGGGGTAAGTGTGTCGGAGATATTGAGATTGGCACAGGATAGGGCACAGTTTAGGGCTGTTGTCCATAGGGCCGCTATGAGTCGCAGGTGACTTGATGGCACATAACAATAATACCAACTATATGGGATTAAATTTAAAACTGCAACTCAAAAGTTTAGAGAAGACATTTAGAGGATAGTGAGTTTGTATTAAGGATAGATGGATAACTGAGAAAAGGATGATAAGGGTGGCTGCATGACTTGGAGAATGCAATCAGTGTCAAAGGGTTCACTGACTTGTACATGAGGAAATTATTGAGTTGAGTTGATGTGTGTTTGCTGTGTTCAGCAACAGATTGTGTTTGGAACTGTGGTGTGACCAGTGTGGAATATCCATCATGCTCTAAAATGGCTCCGCTTCCTCTACTTCTGTGGTGATTGCTTTCTCTCTTGTGTATTATTGCCTTACTCCATTTCAGTCATGTTTGTAAAGATATGAAACAACCTGTCTATGTACTATTGTTGCTGCTTCCTTACATAGTCAATGGTCAGCACAACTGTGTGTGTGCACACACGCGTGTTGTTGTTGTGTACTATGGAGTTGGAACTACCCTAAAGCTGATCCTTTGGCAGATTTTCACAGGCAGTTAGTCCCACAGGAGGAGATTGCCCATCCTTCTCCCACACCACAGACCAGCTAGTGGCCTCGAACCACATGCCTTCGGGATTGCAGTGCAGCTTCTTGCCACTAGGCTGTATGCAAGATAAATTGTTTCCTAAGCCTTGAAAAGTTTTATTGGATAGAATGTAATGGAGATGCTAGAAAGAGGAATTTTCTCTTTATACTTCCTCTTTAAAAAAATAGAGCAATATTATTAAGTGATATTTCTGTGAGCTGTGATAGACGTGATGAAAGTATTACAGTTGTATGGGACTTTTCATCTGTTGTAGGCTGTTTTTCTGATGTTTTCTCATCTTTTCATGTCCTTACTCATTTATACTCTGACTTGTGTGTTAGCTTTTTGATAGTTGTCAAAAGATACTTGGTTCCTAGGGCTGATCCAACCCTGTTTCCTACTCTCCCTCCATGCCTCTGAACCTCCAAGAGGGTGAACTCCTGGCTCTCTGCCCAAAGTGTCTGCCTCTGAACATGATGTCCCCTGTGCGTGGTACACCCCTCCTCTTTCTTCTTGCATAACTAACTCTTACGTGCCATTTAGGATATCTGTGCTGTGCCTTCTTCACCATAAGGTCTTCCCTGGTGTTCTTACTCCCCCACCCCCGGCAACACACACACACACACACAAACACACACACACGTTCTCTCTCTCTCTCTTTCTCTCTCTCCCCCACCCCCCTCTCCCTCTCCTTTGTCCCTCTCCCTCTCCCCATCTCTCTATCTGGATGTGTCTCACTCCTAGGACTTACTTCCCATTTGATGTGCTTGTCTTATCACTTACTGCATTGTAAAGTCATTGTTACTCATCTCCCATCTTTTTCACTCTCTCGCAGCTCCTCAGGTATCTGTATGGTTACATCTGCAGAAGGCACCACACTGCCAATTACCTTAGTAATCACATTAGAAAGGCAACTTTTTAAGAACTCACATTTTCAGGTGCTTGAACCTGTGGAGATTCTAGAAAGAAATTTGAGGAATTTTGAGATGTGTTTGGCCACAAGTCAGGGAGACGAAGTATCTTACTTTTTTCCCAGAAGAGGGACCCTGGTCGCTCAGCACTTATACCACTTGGCTGTTACCTGAAACTTTGGTGTTTTGAACCCACCAGAGACTCTACGGGAGCAAGATGTGGTAGGCCATTTCCATAACATTATAGCCCTGGAAGCCTTATGGGCCAGATCTATAGGATCACTATGAGTCACAATCGACTTGATGGCAGTGGTTTAGGTTTTGTTTGTTTTAGTTTCTGAGAGCTGCTGTTTCTTGGAGAGAGACATCATGCTTGGAAAGGTGGAGGGATGGGGAAGGAGAGGAAGACCCTCAGTCAGATGAATTGACACAGTGACTGCAGCAATGGGCTCGAGTATGTTAGAGATTATGAGGATGGCACAGGACGGGACAGAGGTCAGATCTGTTGCTTACAAGATCACTCTGGGTTGTCCTCAACCTGATGACACCTAACAACAAGAGAAGATCTGCTGTAACTGAAATACAACAAGGGTGTGACATTAAAAAGATGAATGTATTCCCTCAGTTTGAGAGGCTGGAAGTCTGAATCCAGGACACGCTACGGCAAGGCTTGCTTCTTTCTGCCAGGTTTGATGGAAGACGTGGACTCAGCTTCGGAAGCCCTGCCTTTCTTTCATTCCTTGGCAATCCTCACATCTTCACCACATGTGCTTCTGGCCTCTGTGGCTGTGATGTTCCTAATGCACAGATGACTAGGTTTAAGACCCACCCTACATTAATATGACTTTGTTAACATAGCAAAGAAAACCTCATTTCCAAACAGGATGGCATGCAGAGATTCTGGAGTTAGAATTCCAACATGTATTTGGGAGAGAGAACGAGAGCACCATTCATTTGATAACATAAGGCAGGGGCCTGAGGAAAGTGGTGGTGCTCCTCTGCCGAGGGGCTCTGAGGAGAGTCAGATGGCAGTGGGAACCCATAACATGAGTTAAGGGACCGTTCTCCACTGACACTGACGGAGGGAGGGGCTCATGCTGTCTTCTTCCTAGTGTAAAACCCAAAGCCATACCCACTGCCTTCAAGTTGATTCTTAACTCCCAGCAGCTCCCCACTGGGTTTCCAAGGCTGTGAGGCCTTGTGTTGTTGGCG
This sequence comes from Elephantulus edwardii, assembly GCF_000299155.1. Classification (NCBI taxonomy): domain Eukaryota; kingdom Metazoa; phylum Chordata; class Mammalia; order Macroscelidea; family Macroscelididae; genus Elephantulus; species Elephantulus edwardii. The sequence goes on from NW_006399832.1 coordinate 191,272, forward strand.
GTGAGAGGAAGGGAAAGGTGAGCGGAGACTGCTCATCTTTCTCCAATGGAGCGAGCAGCTGGTGAGTTTCAGCTGCTCAACACATAACCCACTGTGCCACTAGGGGCCCTTGTTCCCAAGTATACGTGGGGAGACATTGTTATGATGGCAGAGGCTAGGCATTTAGAGAAACGGTGACACTAAGATATTGCCTTGGGATAAATAGGATTTCTATAAGCTGGGGTGAAGGAGCACAAGGAAGAGATTAGCATTGAGAAGGGGCAAGGTATTTGGGCAAAAGGTTGGCGCAGAGATTTTCTGTTCTGGAATTAGTAATGGGAGTGGAGGAGGAAGGGTTATTTGAGAAGGCAGTTTATGGAGAGCTTTGCTAGGCTGAGATCTTGAGGTGTTTTGCGGGCAGGGGACTGCTGAAAAGTTTTGAAAAAGGGAAGTGATAGGAGCAAACAGAATTCCAGAGGGGCAGTGAGCTGATAGTCTAGGTGGAAAAGCATCACAACGCAACAAAACACATGAGCTCACTGTTTATTCACTCAACAAAATGAGTTCTATTTGCTAGATCAAAGGCCTTTTTAGGTGAGTAAATTTGAGTCCCCTGACAGAGTACAGAAACAAAACACCTTGGGTTTTATTCTTCTGGTGAAAAGACTGCAACCAAATCACCTAATTTTTTAGGTGGGTGGTATAAGGGGGAGAGTTAACTGATAGGATCCAGGAGCCTCAGCAGGACTAGAGGGTGCTGAGACCACAGGATTGCAGATGTGCTCCTGGAAGCTTCTCTCAGCGGTCTTCTCCCTGATGCTGTCCTCTTCAGCTACCTGTCAACTGGCTTTGTTGCTTTTACTCTTACTTGTACCATGATTTCTTCTCAACACAGCAACCAGAGAAATCCTCCTCAATTTTGTCAAGTCTTAATAGTTCTCTTTCTAAAACTCTAGAATGGCTTCCTCCTTTCAGAAAACGCCCAAGTCCTCACAAGATCTCCCACGACCCAAGTCATGCACGATGTTGCACTTACCCCACCCCTCTCTCCCATGAGGCTGCTGTGATCTCATCTCTTCATCCTCCTCTGTCCCATGCTCTGTGCATTTCATTCTAGCCACACTGGTCTCTTGCAGTCCCTCATCTACACCAGGAATGGCCACCTGTGTTTCCTCATTTTTAACCCCCACCTCTCTGAAGTCTGCTTAACTGTGACATATTACCCTTTTATAAAAGGCATGCATCTGAGAGCTGGACAATGAATAAGGATGGCAGAAGAAGTACTGATGCCCTTGAGCTGTGGTGTCAGAGAAGAGTACTGAATATCCCATGGACTGACAAAAGAACAAACAGATATGTCTTGGAAAAAGTGCAGCCAGCTCCTTGGAGGCAAGGGTGGTGAAGTTTCATCTCTCATACTGTGGACTTGTTGCTAGAAGAGGCTGTTCCTTGGAAAGGAATATCATGCTTGGGAAGGTGGAGGGCCAGCGGAAGAGAGGAAGATCCTCAACGAGATGGACTTGTACAGAGACTGCAGCGATGGACTCAAGTGTATCAGAGACGAGGAGGACGGCACAGGCTAGGACAGAGTTCTGCTGGTGGGCTGTAGGGTTGCTATGAGTCCTACTAGACTTGACAGCACTTCACATCAACAGCAACCACCTTCACCCTGATGCTGCTGATCACGCTCCTTCTGTCCTGCTTCCTTTCTCCATGGCACTTACTACCTTCTAGCATGATGTGAGATTTATCATAGATAATCACCACCAAACATATATCAATGGGGTTTCTTTCAGAAACTACTTGAACGAACAATTTTTATGTGTTATTAAGTTGTCTTTAATCAAGCTTCTTCGGTGTCTTAATATGAGGGGAGGAAGAGTTTACCTATTCTTTTCATTCCTCCGTATTGAGGCATTATAAACTTTCATTAAAATCTCAATTGAAAACAATTGGTTCTCTGAGAATTTGGTATTGCCACTATTAACCTCAAAATATGTGATATAGGCTTAGCCGCCAGGTGGTCCTAGTTAGGAACATAGTATACAGGCTACAAATTTGGGGCTCTTTTTATACTGGAGAACGCATTCACTAAAACCACAATGAAGTAATTGACTGGCAGGTCATACCTTTAATGAGGGTACATTGTTGGGTGTGGCTGTAAAAGGCAAATTGTGGATCAGCTCTAACAAATCCTTTCTGCTCTGAGTGAGTCTCTTGAGAGATAGAAATGTTGTCAATCATGAGCTGTTTCGCAGGCAAAAAATAGGAGGGAATAAAGTTCTTCTAACAGAAAAAAAAGGGAAAAAAATTCCACTTTTCTGAGCACCTCAGAGGTGGCACTTGTGGCTCATATACCACATTTTACACAGATAATATGCCTGCTGTGTGGGTTTTCAAAGCCTCGAGATCCCTTGTTTGATCCCTTTGTACACTGTACATTATATGTATGTTGTTTGTGCATATTGTGCAAAAGATGTGATAGTTTCTCGCTTGGATTGTGAAATGTTTTAAGGTAGAAACTATAGTATCTTCGTCTTGTGCCCTTTCTCAGGGATCTCAAAATGGAAAAGTTTATTAGTAGTTACAAAAATTTGAATAAAAAAATTTAATACCTTGATAGAACAAATACCATCTACTTCTTTTTCTCTTTAATCAGCCTATGGGAAGTATGCTTATTTAAGATCTTAGTGTTTATTAGTTTCCTTTTTTTAAAAAAAAATGATGGTTTAATCCATGGGATGCTTTGTCACTCACCTCTCTTGTGGTCTGAATCCACCAGTGGCTGTAGGGGAAAGAGGGACAGTCTCCTCCTGTGGGATTTACAGCCTTGTTAACCCCATGGAGGGGCAGCTAGGAGTCAGTTCCAACTTGATGGCAATGGGGGGGGGGTGTTATAAAACAAACAAAAGTGAAAATTTCGGGCCTCAGCCATTGGAGGAAAAAGAAATTAGGGGGAAATTGCAACATGGAGGAGAAATAATGTCCTTACTTTGTTCTAATGGATTAGAAAGGAACACTGAGTGGAAATTACCATTTCTCAGTTTAAGAGGTGATTCTCATAAAAAATAGCAAGTTTATGAGCTCAAGCTCATTAATCAAAAAAATACTAATTATACAACCATTCTAATTAACAGTATCAGGGATTAAAGCGTGACGACCACTGTGGGGCTGAGATCAGCAGGAGCTGATGTTTTTCACGTAGGAGTATGAATAGCACAGTCTTTTGGGAGGATGATTTTCAACAAGTATTTAGGATTCAGCAGATTCCTCCTCAAGGATGTTACTGCCACATTATTTACAAAAGTTATTTAAAAAAATAGATCATATATATGCTTTCATGAATACAGATCAGTAAGAAATTTGTCATGTTATTTCATCATCAAATACAATGATAAAGTTTGTTGTTGTTATGCGCCATCAAGTCAGCTATGACTCATTGTGACCATGTTTACAATAGCTGTGAACTCTGCTGTTTCCTGAGCCAATCTCATTGTCTCTGACACACCAACCCTCACTTGGGGTCTTCCTCTCCTGGGCTGTCCTTTGACCCTTTCAAGCATGATATCCTTCTGCAAAGACTAGGCCCTCCTAGCTACATGCCCAAAATATGTCAGACAGATTCTCAAAATCCTTGCCTTCAAGGGGCAGCTTGATTTCACCCTTTCCAGGACAGACCTGTTAATTCTCTTGGCAGTCCATGATATATTCAAAACTCTTCTCCAGCACCACAACTCAAAGGCATCGATTCTTCTTCTATCATTCTTGGTCATTGTCCAGCTCTACATACAATCAAATTCATTTTGAAGACAGGCTATTGACTGCTGATCTGAGCTTTGGCAGCAGATTGGCTTTATATAACCAGTGCAGTTCAGAGAATTCAATTCACTGACTAGCCTATAACAAGTAAAAATTGGAATATTTGTTTTTAAGCCTACTTCTTGTTGTTGTTAGGTGCCATCTAATCAACTATGCATTATAGCAACCCTATGAACAACAAATCTGAATTTTGGCTGTATCCTGCGTTGCTTTCAGTACCTAAAATATGCTCCAGCCCATTGTTAAAGCCCCTGTACCAGTCCACCTTGTTGAGGACCTTCCTTCCTTTTGTTGACCAGCCACCTTCCCAGCATGATGTCTTTTTCTATGAACTCACCTCCCCTGACAGCATCCCCAAAGTGTATGAGATGAAGTTTCGCCATCTTTGCCTCTAAGGAGCACCTTGGTTGTACTTCCTTCAACACAGACTTGTTTGTTCTTTTGACAGTCCACGGGATATTCAATCCTGCTCTTCTGTTTAAAAGTATTAATCATTTTTATTTTAAAATCTGAGTTGCATGCCTAAGAATAAGTAATTTGTTAATTATCGTTTAAGCAAATGTAAATGGTGACTTCTTTTTCCAATTAAAAATGGTTTGTGAATTATAATAATTACTATACAATGAAAAAGAAATCATAAGAACCATAGCTTAAGTATACCTTATTTTTAGACAAATAATATGAGGCTTCTATGTTTATTCATCTACTTCCTGGAAAATCCTTTCATAAGTCTTACAATGCTGATTTTTTTTTCATATTACCATAAAAAAAATCCAAACCAATGTATTTACAAATTACTTCTTGGGAGGAAAGAGAGGTTGACAAACAAATGAAGAAGGCAAGTGCTATTTGTGTAAAAATGAGACATATTATAAAAATACATAAAAATTTATAGCCTAGTAATAAGAAGCTGCACTGCAATCTCAAAGGTATGTGGTTCGAATCCACCAGGTACCCTGTAGGAGAAGGATGCACAGTCTCCTCCTGTGCAATTAACTGTCTCTGAAAACCAGCTGTAGGGTCAGCTATGGGTCCAACTTAATTGCACACAACAACAACAATTGCTAACTATGTCTTTTAGTAGAATTAAAGTTACATAATTATTCTCAATACTTAAAAAATTTCCTGAATTTTAGTGTATTAATATTACTTTCATAATCAGGAAAAATGAATAATGCAAGACTTAGTGTGTGAAAATGGGAATTTATCCTAGTTTCTGCATATGAAGCTCCTTATCATATCACCATGGTGGTATTACAGTTAAGACCTAAGCAACTAACTGAAGGAAGGTTGGCGCTACAAATCTACCATCGGCTGTTGGATAAAAGACGTGGTACTCTGTTCCTGTAAAGACGTACAGCTTAGGAACCTTTGTGAGATAGTTCTGCTCTGTGACATTGGGTTTCTGTGACACACAGCAACATCATCGGGCCTTAATGATGACCCCTGTTGGCACAGTGATTAAGCCCTCCACTACTAATCAAGAGTTCAAGGGTTCAAACTCAGCTGCCACATTAAAGGAGAAAGATATGGCAGTCTCCATTCCTAAAGATTCCAACTCTACTGCTGTTGAGTGGATTCTAACTCTTAGCAATTCACCTCCACACCCCACCATCCTCTGTCATTCTCTCCGGGGCTGTAAATCTTTATGTGGGGAAACTTCCCAGTTTTCCCCCATGGTGCTAGATGAATTAGAGCCACTCACCTTCTGGTTAGCAATCCTCCATGTGACACCCCACCCCACCAAGATTACCCATAAAGATTACCACCTTGGAATCCCTCCAAGACAGCGCTGCTGTGCCCTATCAAGTGACTCCTCATCACAATCAACTTGCTGGCAGTGGATTTTGTTTGATAGTTTGGCGTTACTACTGAACAAGTTATTTAAACAGAGGAACAAATAGAGGAGCATGAGATAGAAAAAGGGGCAAAGACCATGGAGTCAGTTGGTCCTAGGTTGAAACCATAGTTGTAGTTGTAGGGCATTGAAGGGGTCATTTATATCTTGTGGATCTATAACTTTCCAGCTGTAGAATGGGTATAATAATCATCTCTGTCCTTAGAGAGCTATTGTGGCAAATAGTGAATAATCTTTGTTATTGTTGTTATGTGCCGTTGAGTCGCTGGTGACTCATAGTGACCCTGTGTACAACAGCCCTAAACCGTGCTTTGTCCCTTGGCATCTTATTCTCTGATACACCTATCCTCATTACCCCAGTGACTGAATCAATCCATCTCATTGAGGGTCTTCCATTCCTGCACTGTCCCTCCACCCTCCCAAGCATGACGTCCCTCTCCAAGGCCTGATCTTGACTTTTAACATGTCCAAAATATGTCAGATGAAGCTTCAGAATCCTTGCCTCCAAGGAACAGCCTGGCTTCATCCTCTCCAAGACGAACTTTTTGTTCTCCTCTCAGTCCACGGTATATTCAATACTCTTTTCCAGCACCACATAATCTTTAGGAAACCTTTGATACAGAGCCTGGTTCCATGAACAAGGGGATGTTCTTATGGAAAAGAACCCCTCAGGACAAACATAGCATTTCTCTTAAGAAAAATAAACTCAAATACTATGAATTAGGGAGTGGTTACATCTACTCCTCATTTATTGACTATCTTCTTATAGCAGCAGTAAAAAATAATCTGTGTGGCAGTTCTGTGTGTTGATGCACATCTGGTAGTAATGAACTCCAGCAATCTTGATGGGATCCCTGGCCGGTGGACTGCATGTGTAGACACAAGCTTAACATTAACAAGTGCATAACATTTGACTGCCCCAGAGAGGAGAGTGGGCTGGTCTTTCCAAGCTTCCAGGGTGCCTAGAAGAATGAAGGGGGAGTTGGAGCGAGGCAGGCAGGCAGTAACACTGTTTGCAGGCCATCAGTGCCCACTGGAGGCTGGGCCTGGAGAGCAGCAACTAGTGTCCTGAAGATTGGCCACCCTTGGCACTGTGGAGAAGTGAGAGTCCAGGCTCTGGACCCAAGGGACAGCTGGCTGAGGCTGTGAGCAGGAGTCCTGTGACAGTACTTGTGTGCACCAGACCATAAAGAGGCGCGTGACATTTGTGTATGCAGTATACAGGCCTTCCCTGTGCCCCCTGTCCCACTCCTGGTCAACAAAGGTGAGACTGGCTGCCTGGATAGGAGCAGGGCTAGTGGTGAGTGGCCAGTGACAGGTGTAGTTGAAGGTCAGACAAGGGGGAGGAGTGTGTCAGGGCCATGTTTCATTGAAGACTCATGAGGAGACATGTTGGGCAGCATGCAACCTGTCATGGTGTCCAGATCCTCCCACCTGTAAACAAGTAGCCCCAGATCTCTGACAATACCATGAAGGGTGTTTGAAGATCGTTTAAGGAACGAGCCAGGCCCACCCATCGTGAAAATACAGTGAGGGTAGTAAAGGGAGGGGGCTCTGGGAATGAGCAAGAGAAAGGTGCTCCCCCACCCGGCTCTGGAAGGCTAGACAGCCCTCCCCTTTGGGTGATGATGTCAGTGTCTCCTTACATGCGATAGGGCGAGGTCATGGTTGCATGGGATCTAATCAGAGGCCTAGCAAGTCTTACAAGATCTCATGGTCACTGCACATGGAAGGAGGTTAAGTGGCTAAAGTTATGTGGCTATCCTTAATTTTCTTTTTATGACACCAATTTTCATGTGATGACCTGTAGTTTGGAACCTAACCATGTGTTACGTGAGAAGTGGATGTGCTCTATTTACAGAAGACTATTTTACTACATTTATCATCAAGTGGGTTTTGTGTGTCAGAGGTCTCGATATAGTTTAGTGGGTTCTCTACTGTGTATCGCACATGGGCAACACAAAGGTATCCACAGGAGCTCCATCTCTTCTGCAGGTTTGACTAGGAAGCATCTCATGTGACTGTTGGTCGCATTTGGCATGTGCCATCGAGTCAACTGTGACTCATAACATGTATGATAGCTCTGAACCTTCTTATCTTGAGCCAATCTCTTTGTCTCTGACACACCTACCCACTACCCCACTTAGTCTGTCAATCCATCTCCTCCAGGTGTCTTCCTCTCCTGTGCTGCCCCTCCACCTTTCCAAGCATAGGATCCTTCTCTTTGGACTGATGCCTCCTGGCCACATGCCCAGAGTATGTGAGACAGAGCTTCAAAATCTTTGCCTCCAAGGGTCAGCTTGGTTTCACTCTCACCAGGACAGACATGTTTGTTTTCTTGGCGATCCATGGTATGGTCAATACTTTTCTCCAGCACCATGAGTCAAAGGCATCATTTCTTCTTCAGTCATCTTTAGTCATTGTCCAGCTATCTGATGAATGGAAAGACTATGGCTTGAATCAGGCACACCTTAGTTGCTAGACTGACATTTTTGCTCTTTAGCACTGTCTTCAGATCTCTGAGAGCAGATTTTCCCAGTGTAATTTGTCTTTCAATTTCCTGATTGCTGGTGCCAAGAGTGTTGATTAGAAGCAAGTCACAAGTTTTAGTGATACTCAAAGAGAGATTACCCAGAGACTTGAACAACAGAAGATAAGACAAGGATCCTGTGGGAATATGCGTGTGTTGGGGGTGAGTCCGTATGTTGTGTGTTAGGGGGTAATTTGTGTGTTATATTCTCATGTTCTCAAATCCAGTAGAAGCAAACAGTATTATAGAAAATGATTCAGCTGACAAAAATATTGGCTTATATTTTTGTAACAGTGATTAGAAAGCACATTAAAGCCACATTTTGTGCCCATTTAATATTAACTAAAACATGTCAATAGTGCTGCCTCCGGCCTTCTGAGGTTTGGAGCTCAGAGCGCAAAGGTGCAAGGAATGCTGGGAGCTCAGGGAAACTGGAAGTGCTATGAGCTCAAGGGTGCAGGGCTCTGTTCCTTAAGGGAGTTGGTTATCTGAGATCTTCTACCCAGGAACTCATGGTGTATTTTCTATGCAGTGGTTAATTGAAGTAACACTTCAAAGATGATTTCACCGCCCCTCCCCCATCTTTCCTAAAGTGAAGTACTGTTTTTAAAAAAATAATTGTGCAGTCAAGTCTTTATAATAAAATGAGCTCTGGTGGTGTAGTCTGTGGGGAGTTAAACTGATAACCTAAAAGTAATGCTTCTCTTGTGGTTTGAATCCACAAGAGGCTCCCTTCCCAGTGCTTTTACAGCCTCTGAAAACCCGCTACAGGGTCAGCTATGTGCAGCTTCCACCTCAATGGCAATGAATTGAGTTGAGTTTAAATAAGTAGGAGTTCTGTGGCACAGAATATAATAAGCATTTGTTGTTTGAAGGTTCTAGTCAACTAGCCGTTTACAGAAAGATGAGCCATTCTGCCTTCTGGAAGGATCCACAGCCTTGGAACTCTGTGGGGAAGTTCTTCATTGTCTCTGAAATGGAATCAACTTGTTGGCAGTAGATTTGGTTTCTAATAAGTTCTCATTTAGTGAAAATAAACATTTCTTTGTTTCCCCTAGATTCATTGTTAAACTTTGACCCTTCATTTGTTTTCAAGATTGAAAAAAACAATAATAAATTCATTTTTTTGTTTGTTTTTTAACTTGGCATTTCCAATGGGAACTATGGCACTTGGTGTTCCCTGCTGGGTTCACCCGTCTCTCTGGAGCCCAGGATCTGATGAGACAACTCCTTCTCTATAGGGGAGAACATTGATGAATTATGCTGACAGTTGGGGGGTGGGGAATGTTGTATAAGCCAAGAGGAGTTTGCTATTTGGGATGAGTGTAATGAAATGCAAAATTATTTCATGTTCTGGACATATGTGTCTAATAGACAGGTGAGAAGGAACAAATGGCCACACCGAGAGTTAGGAGGTCCTTATGGGCTACTAGAACTTTCTGCTGAGAGCAGGTGCTCTGGCCACCAAGTATATCTTTCTAGTGACTGCAGTCTGGGAATTAGATCGTGGGACAGTTTAGCATTTTGACTTACCCAGGACATCCTAAGCATCTGACTGCTGACCCAGTAGATCGAAGCATTGTTAAGCTGTGGGGCCATCTTACAATTTGGAGCCCTTTTATAAGGAAAATCCAGACCTCTCAGCCTCTCTCTGATAGTTAGACCAGAGAACCTGCACTGTCTTTTCTGTTTATTGTGCATGTTGTGCTCTTTAGAACTGAGAGCTGCTTCCAGGCTCCATGTTTTATCAGGAACATGGGATTGGTTAAACAAACATTCACATATTTCCATTATTGCTAATAGTCTAGTATTCAACCTTTTAATGGTCCCTTTACCTTCATCACCCTCAAAGAGGAGGGCACAGGTGGTTTTACAACCATTTCACAGATGTGTACACTCAGGCTCAGGAGACTTTCCCAAGGGCATGGTACACCTTACTAGCATTCCAAGCCCTAGACACCTTCTTTTAGGAAGTTGCAGTGAAGATCTGCTTCAATGCCGGTTCTTCAAGATGCTTTGTGACCTTGGACTATTCATAACTTTAAATCCTCAGTTTTCTGATGTGAGAAATTGGAAGGTGAAGCTCTCTTAGGGCTGTTACTGGATAATAGACACACAGCCCCGTAACCTGTGAAGGGCTTAACAGATGGAAGCTATGACTAGAGTTTGTGTTGGGTTTGGCACACCCTTGGAGCTCACAGTGACTTGCCTCAGTTGTTGTTTCTCAGTCACACTTGATAAAGCTGTGCATCTGAAAGTTTAGTCTTATAATCCTCAATTGATAGAAGAGTTAGTGCTGGTGCATCCTGGAAGGTTATGCTGGAGGTGGGCTTTATCTATGGGGTGAAGATATTTTGATCCTATCCCCAAAGAGGTAAACTGCTATGATGTGGAGTGAGAGGCTCTGAAGGCAGGAGATTGAGTGATAGAGGATAGGCAGAAAGACAGATGGTCTTTTTTGATAAATGCTCTGCACAGATTTGGTCAGGACAAAAATTAGAGCAGGTCCTACTACACTGCCGTAGTGGTAAAGACAGCATGGTACTGGTACAAAGACAGACACATAGATCAATGGAATCGAATTGAGAATCCAGAGATCAACCC
>NW_006399832.1:205526-245918 GCF_000299155.1 Elephantulus edwardii
AATACTTTTTCCCAGTCAGTGGCTTCCCTTTTTTACCCTACTTGAGAAGTTTTTGGATGTGCATAGGGATTTGAGTCTTAGAAGGTCCCATTCATCTATGTTATCTTCTCCTGGTTGCAGCCCTTGAACCATTACTAACTTGAGCATATCGGTTGTCTGAAGTGAGAAATGGGCGGATGATTTCTTCCAGAAGAATCCACCCCAGGAAAGGTTTCTTCTGAAATTAAATAGCTGAGACTTCACTCTGTCCTTCATGTTTGAATTAAAGAGAAGTTTTGCCCCTTGGCCTCTTAACAGATTTACTGTGAAACCATAGTAGAAACACCATCATGGTTTATCTCAATCACCCCGTGTCTTTCCCATTCAAAAGTAAAACACCTTCTTTGAGCAATTCCTTTGCCTCTTTGTTAGAAGTTTCAGACATGCAGCAGAAATTAAGATTCACAGAGCTCTTTTAAATATTAATAACTGCAGCTTTTTATTTATCCAAGTTGTAAACAGTGGCACAACATGCATACTCGTGTCTACCAGCGTTTGGGATAAGAAAGGATAAAGATGTATAAAACAATCCATCTGCATTCTAACCTAACTTGTGGACAACATGCTTAAGCTTTCTGAGGTGCCTATAAGGTCTGGATAGGAAGAGAATGCCTATCATAATGCCTTACAGGATAAGTTCATAGCAAGAACTCACATGATAGTTTCTTTAAACAAAAACCAAAACCTAGATGTTGTTTTTTTTTTAATTTTTCTTTTGTTGTATGCCCTCACTTCGTAAGTGTTATATGTTCTCGATACTAAAAGGAACTAAAGATGCAAATCCTGTGCGGGCTGAATTTACTCATTGGTGGAGAGAATGGCCTATGAAATGGATTGCATTCTTTCAATAGCTAAGTTCTCTAGCTAGGGACCTGTCAGTGAGACTTTGTCATATCTCTCAGAATTAAACTTTTGCATTTGTATGTATGGGTGTGTGCTTGGGATATAGCATGTTTATACAAGTGCATAGTGCATATATGTGAAACTTAAAGAATACAAACTCAGTATATGAATATTAAGACCTAGAACATTACTCATGCTTGCTCATTGCTGTGGAGTTGGAACTGATTCACAGCTGACCTTTGGCTGGGTTTCTAGAGGCTGTAAAGCTCATGGGAGTAGATTGCCCATCTTCATCCCACAGAGCTGCTGGTGGATTCAAACTACCAGAGAGGCCTGGCTTCAGAGTTAGCAGGGCAGCTCCATATGGATTGCACCACCAGAGCACCCTAGAACATTACTAGTATCTATGACTTCCTTATGTGCCCTGCTGTTTCATTTTTTCATTTCCCAAGCCCTTCATTATTGTGTAGTTTTACGTCATATTATTTCTCCTTAATCGTAAACATTTTCCTGTAATGTTATCATTTTAAGTTACTCTCTTGTTTTTACACCATAAGGCCCCCATGGATCACAGGCTGGTCTTATTACCCTAATCATAATAACCACTATTCATGTCCTACATGCCAGGCACTATGCCTTAGTATATCATCTCATTTCATTTAATAGCAGTTATGAAATTGTGGCCTCCCACATGCCCAGTACATTAGATGAAAGATCTACCATTTAATGGGGTATGTGTGTGGAAGTGTGAAATTGTTAGTGGTGTAGCTCCCATTTCACAGATGTGGAAACTGAGATTCAGAATGCTAAAAATGACAATTACCCAAGGTGATACAGTAATCAAGCAACATCACCGAGATTAAAAACTAAGTATGCCTAATTACAAATCTCATGGCATTTCCACTTACTGCCACTTACAGAGCTGCCCATTACAATTCTGCATTTCTTCTTTAATCAAAGCAGGCAATAACACAGATGACTAAGATTTATATTTTAGATGGTACTGGTGCCAGGAAAAAAATCTAAAGGAAGGCAAATAAAATGTAGAAAAAAAGAAATAAAACTCTTGAGAATCAAAAAACATGCAGAATATCTGCTGAGTTGTCTGCCTTCATCCCTTACTCCCACCCCTTGTGATGCTGTGGAGCAAAGTCTGAGCTTTTATGCTCTAAGTAGCCCTCTGCTAGGTTTTCTACCTTTGTGAATCTATAATTAAGGTGCAACCTGGGAGGGAGATGTTGGGTCTCCTTTGCCCATGGAAATATTGCCCTGTTGAGTTTAGGAGAGAAAAAAATATGGTTGCTATGGCTGCTTCAGTAGCTGCGTTATTGGGCTTCTGGTTGACTAATAGTACTGCTGCTTGTTAATGGAGAGAGGACACACAACTGGGTGCTCACAGAATTGCTCATTGCATTCTCCAGGTATAGGTATTGTGGCATCTTTGCTTGCACTTGGTGAGCTCCCAGTTGGGCACAGAATGTGAATGAAAGCTGTGTGTGTTTCAGGGGCAAAGCATCTCTCTGGCAAAGCTTCCCATTTGTATGCATTGTGGTGCAGCTCTGATTAGATTTAGTGAGGCTGCATTGGCTGGGTTCACCAAAGTATTAGTCTATAGGAGCCTGGTCCTCAGTTCTTCCTGTAGTGTCTCCATGAGGCATGGGAATTCAGTGCCTGCGAATAGTGATAAAACACTAGAAGGGTTTTGGTGTGTTTTGTTTTATTTTTTAAACAGCCTTTGAATGCCACCAGTCACCACCACTTGCTGTGGACAATAAAAGAAGTGAAGGCAGGCAGTCACCACTTGTGCGTTTATTTCAATTCCTCCACCGTAGGTGTCCAAGCTAAATAATGCTGCAATCAGTGTTAGTTCAGTTAATTAATGCTTTGGGTTGAAATAGATGTTCCAAAACATTGTAGAAATAATATAACAAGAAAGGAAGTTTTGTGTGGCTTCATTTCATGTCTGAAGTATAAAATAATTGGTTTCTTAGACGGGTTGGAGAAATTGGGAACCTCTTCATATAAGAAGTACTCCTGGTCCTGAGAATAAAGTCTGTGAATCAAAACTCGTTGTTTTCCCAAAGTATTCCAGAGAAGAACTGCTCCAGAGGGTTTCCTTGACTGTAATCTTTCCAGAAGAAGGTTGCCAGGCATTTCTGCAAGCAGCATTGTTGGGTGGATTCAAACCCCTGGCCTTCAAGTTAGTAGTCAGTTGAAAAGCACTTGTGCCACCTGCATGCACATGGAGTTGCTGTGCATCAGAATTGACTCCAGGACAATGGCTTATGGAGCACAGTGGCACAGTCTGCAGTAGACCTTGTGGATTCACAGGACAGGACAGCATTCCATTCACTTGTCTAGGAGGCTGACACGGCCTTAGGGTCACCTTGCCAGCAGGCAACAGCAGCAACATTGTGGAGTTCTCCTAATGCCATGCCTTCTTGTTGTGGCGCTGTAGTAACAAGTGAATCCTCGTGGGTCACTTGCCGTTAGCTGGCCTGGTATTCTGTTCTCAAAGGGACAGTCATTCTCTTATTGGGCTGTGCTATTTGGAGATGTCTGCCCAGCATCTCGAGTTTCCCTAAGACTTGACACAATTGTTTGGTTCTTATTTTCAGTTCCCTGCTAAACTTTGGAACCCTGAATGATCAAAGCTGGCACTGACTTTGGCACTGGCCTTGACTTTCAGGACATCATGTACTGACAAAGAGGAGCTTGCCTCACCAGAACAGAATCAGGATGCTTCTGGCATTGGGCCTGTGAGCTCATTCCTCCCACCCAGTGCTCTCCACCTGCCTTTGATCAGCCTTCTGCCACTGACTCCTACTTGACAACTCGTATTCTGAGGAAGGGGGAGAAGGAGGAAACTTTGGACACAACTCAGCTGAATGCCTCCAGAGTTTGTGAGGGCCCAAGGGTGGGTGTGGGGTGGGTCTAGTAAACCATATCTCCATTGTCCCAGTTAATTCTGTGTGTAAGGTCCTTTTTTGCCTTCTTGATTTTTTAAGATTATTGCTGTTCTGTTGCTGCCCACTCCATTTGTGTGTGCCCCTGTATCATTAACCTCTAAATGTTGAGGTTTCTGAAGTCCGAACCCAGGGCCTCTTCTCACCCTGCATTTTCACTAGATAGTACAGAAGGATCATTCCAGATGTCATCTCACTAGGCAGGTGTTGTCAGGTCACTATCATCTGTAGTGACCCCATGTCTTAGAGTAGACCTGCTCTATATGGTTTCTGAGACTGTAATATTTTTTTAATAAAATTTTTATTTACTACTGGCTTATTTACAAAGTTTGTATACATTGTTTTTCACACCAGATCTTTCCCATTTCCTTTATCCACCTCTTCCTCCACCCATCAAGTTGTGTGACCCTATGATTATGTACCACCACCTGCCCCCCCCCATCCTTACCCTCATCCACCTTGGATCCTCATACGCTTTTTACTAGTCATCTTTCTATTTCTACAATAATGGTCTTATGCAATATTTATACTTACGAGACTGAGTTAGTTCACTTAGCATAAAGCTCTCCAGTCCCTCCCAAGTTAGGTGGTAATTTTTATGGAAATTGATCTCCAATCCTTTTCCTTGTGGAGTAACTTGAGTGGATTCAAAGTTCCAGTCCTTCAGTTAGCAGCCAAGTGATTAATTGTTGCATCACCAGGCTCCTTGTATTGCACACTTGCAATCTTAATGCGTATTTCAGCACCCCCACAAAAATAATCCCTCCTCAAAACAATATATTAGCAGAGCTCTTCTTCTCTGTCCTCTCTAAGTAAGACACCATCATCCTCGCAGCTACATGAAAATCAACAGTAGACACTGCCCTCCCAAACACTGTTTATTTACCTAGTCTTCAAATGTAATTCATTCTAGCTCTTACTCTCTGCCCTTAAGATGCTCTAAAGGCCTGATGTGTCTGTCTGGCCCTAGCCATTTCCAACTAAATCCGTCCTTCCTCTGCCAGTGTAGCAAACCCCTCCTATCATAGAGCACTTGTACAAGCCCCCTCTTCCTGAACTGTTTGTTCTCTGATGGCTGCTGTCCTTCCTTCCACCCCAACCCCAATCCATGTTTTCAGAGAACTCTTTCCTTGCTGCTGAAAGTCAGTGTCTGTGGATGAAGCTCTCTCAGGACCTGCCTGGCTCCTTTAGAATAGATTCAGGCATACCCTAAAGAAACTAGAGCTGCCACCCAAACAGATATATATGCACACCCATGTTTATTGCTGCATTGTTCACAATAGCAAAGAGATGGAAGCAACCCAGCTGCCCATCAACAAATGAATGGATAGAGAAGCTGTGTTAAATTAACACAATGGAATACTATACATCATGAAAAACAAGAACTCATAAAATATTATACAGAATGGGTGACCCTAGAGGACATTATGCTGAGTGAAATATCTCAGTCACAAAAGGAGAAATACTGCATAATGCTACTGTTATAAAATGGGACTGACATGGGGGTTGAGGGGAAATGAAGATAAGAGGGGATAAATAATGAACACCACATTGGAACAGATAAGGAAAAGAACTGTTCAAAAGAAATACATGATTAGGCATTATTTGCATGACAACAGTCTAGAATAAGAAGCATATAGCAAGGTGGACTGGGGGTAGGGGGAGGGAAGAAATTGTAGAAAATTGAATGAGTTGGTTTGTTTTTTTTTTTAAGAGAAAAGTGAAGTGGTAAGTAAGAAAATGTGCAATAAAGAATGAATGGAAACCCAAGTTTTCTCTGTAAGCTTTCTTTAAAATAACAATAAAAATTATTTCTATATTAAAAAAAGAATAGATTTATGCATAGTGGAGTGAACTTGGGGGGAGGGATTGTATAACAATTAAAGAATTTTTCTTTTACTTTTCAAAGAGAAGAACGAAATGGGGGAGGGATGAACAGGCAGAAAAGTGCAACAATGAATGAATGAATGGAAATCCAAAGTCTGTAAACTTTCAGAAAAATTAATAATAATAATAATTATTAATAAATGCTGAAAAAAGAATAGATTCAGACAACAAAGTCTCCATTCCTATTCCCAGCATATGGTTAGAATCCAGAGCGCGCCCAGAACAATTTAAAAAATGAAAAGCAGCAACCCCAGTTGCCCTTGGATATGCTCTGACTCAGGATGATCTGTGTGTCTCAGAGCAGAGCTGTCCTCCACAGGGCCTTCAATGGCTGACTTTTCAGGATTCAGTCTTCAATATCTTGTCTTTCCAGATGCTCTGGGTGGACTTGAACTGTTGACTTCTCAGTTAATAATGAGTGCTTTAACTATTGGCACTACCCAGGGACTCCTAGCACAAGCAAAGTGTTTGACTTATACTTGTCTAAGAAATGAATGCCTGAATATATGAAAGAACTCTAGGTCCTGTATTAGATAATTTAAGCTTATAATCTCATTTAAACTTCCACCAGAACTCACTGAAACCCTGTAAGACATTAGAACTGCCTCTTCGAGCCTCCAAGACTGTAATCTTTACAGAAGCAGATGGTGGCATCTTGCTCTCCCAGAGTGACCTGTGGGTTGTCACCTCCTACAGTTGGGTTATGAAGCTTTGGTGGCATGTTCTGTATGAAATTGTCCTTTTGACCCAGAGGCCACACCCCACTGGCTCTTCAAATCCATCAGGGGCTCCCAAGGGAGCAAAAGGGGCAGTCTCCTTCTGTGCAATTTACAGCCCCAGATACTTGCTGGAGGCTGGGGTGTGTGTGTGTGTGTGTGTGTGTGTGTGTGTGTGTGAGAGAGAGAGAGAGAGAGAGACAGAGAGATGGTTAGCACCCAACTGTGCCACCCAGGCTCCTTTTAATCCTCAAAGCAGTATTTGTATTGCCTAAAGAATATTTCAAGGCTCTTCTAAAAATAAGGTCCAGTGCAGAGTTCTCTACTATTTTATCTCTTCTCTCTTTGACTGTTCACATATTTGGGAAGTACATATTAAGCATCTGCTATGTTCTGGGTGATGTGCCTGATAGAGGTCATAGTCTTTGCAGTTATTTGCTATGCATTTGAGAGCTGGACAATGATTGAGGATGACAAAAGAAGAATCAATGCCTTTGAGCTATCATGCTGGGGAAGAGTATTGAATATACCATGCATTGCTAAGAGAACAAACAGGTCTGTCCAGGAGTGGGTGAAACCAGGCTGCTCCTTAGAGGCAAGGATCTTGAAGCTCTCTCTGACATACTTTGGACCTGTTGCCAGGAGGGAACAGTCCTTGGAGAAGGACATCATGCTTGAAAGGGTGGAGGGATAGCACAGGAGAGGAAGACCGTGGTTGAGATGGATTGACTCAGTAACTGGGGTAATGGGGGTAGGTGTCAGAGACTATGAGGTTTGCTCAAGATATAGCAGGGTTCAGAGCTGTTGTACATAGGGTCACTATGAGTCCCAAGCAACTCGACAGCACATAACAACAACAACAACAGTGTTCTGGGAGCTCTGGCGGCTTAATAGTAAGTTGTGCTGCTAAAGCAGAGGCTTTTGTTGCTTTTCTGAGAGTGTAAATATCAACGTCAGATTGCCTGTTTTTCTCCCGTGGATTTGATCCATCTGGGGCATAAAGCCTCAAGAGATTATCAGTGCTGTGGACATGTTACCAGAGCTCCTTATAAGAATGTACAAAGCCTTAATAGTTAAACATTATTGGGCACTTTGTGTGTGCCAGACACTGTGCAGAGATCACTGGCTCAAGAATGGACCAATTTGCTGATTTTCATCTTGGTTATACTTAGATAGGACAGGGCAGATAAGCAAGTTTGTAATAGAAAATAACTAGTTTTCTGTGACCTACCAATACAGGCATTCAAGCCTCTAGATCCGTCTAATGTCTGAGTCCACTCTAGGCCCAGACGTTGCACAGAAAGTAGCCCAGGAGACTTCAATGGAGAGGGAAGAATGGAAGGCAGGAAGAAAACCTGAATTATTTCCTTTTTATCACCCTCCCATGGAACCCTGGTGACATAGTGGATGACGTATCAGGCTGCTAACCCACAAGTTGGCAGTTTGAATCTACCAGCTTCTCCTTGGGAAAAAAAAGATGTGAATTTTCTTACCATGAAGACTTCCAGCTTCAGAAACTTGGTGAGTTGTGATTCACTGGAAGGCTGTGGGTATCACCCTCTCACATCCCCACTGCCTGTCCAAGCACATCTGATTAACTGCCAGTAAATTTTTATTTCCCAGATTTGAAAGTCTCTGGTACTTAGTGGGGTGTTAGTAAATGTTAATATCTTTTCCCTGAATGCAAAGGCATGCATTTATCTTAAAGTGGCTGCTGATGGAACAAGTATTGACTACCAGGCACAAATCAATCTGACTGATTGAAATGTAACACGTAAGACAGCTGAGGCATTCATAATAAAGATTGCAGGACATGGTGAAAGCATGTCATTAGTACTGCCCCCCTTCCCCGTGTGTGAATGTGAGAGTGAGTGTGTGTGTGTGTGTGTGTGTGTGTGTGTGTGTGTGTGTGTGTATGCACGCGCGGGCGCGCGCGTGCGCTCACATTTGCATACAAAATCAGAGAACAAGTTAGTGGTAGGAAGTTGTACTGCCAACCCCAGAAGACACCACTTGAATCCACCAGCTGCTCTATGGAAAAAGATAAACTATCTCTTCCATTGATTGTGCAATTTACTGCCTCTACAAACCTGCTGGAGGGTCAGCTATGTGTCATTTCCATCTCAAGAGTACATAAAACAGCAGTAGGCAATTTGGAGACTTCATGTGTTTATGACCGCCTCCCACCACTCTGCACCAGCTTCCAAGTACTGGCCTTTCTGCTTCAGTAGCTAAACTTTCAATTCCATGAAATCGAAACCTTTTAATTGCTTTCTTTGTTGGTGACCTTTAAGAGATAACTTGGGCTCACTGGTGTCAGCCTCTAAAGAAATTGAACTCTGAGATGTGATATCTATTGAATCAGGCAGAGAAAGCGCTAATTAGAACCACAGTGGGGCCAAAGTGCTTCTCAGATGTTAACTCGCTGCAGCTGAGGGTATGGATGGTCACAGATGATTATTTTTTTAGACTCAGAAGGCTGTCAAGGCACAGTTATTTAGAAAAATGAGAACAATTTCCCCCAATGATTGCATTATCTTTCCTTTAATAATTATATATTATGTATGTAATCTGTTTGGGATTTTTCTTTTTTAAATAAAATTTTTATTTTATACTGGTTTACTTGCAAAGTTTGTATACATTGTTTTCCACACTGGATCTTTCCTATTTCCTTTACCCATCCCTTCCTCCACCTATCAAATTGTGCAACCCCATGATTAACCTACCCAGTCCCACCTATCCTCACCCCTCAACTCCTCGCCGGCCTGTCCCAAAGCCAGACACATCTGTTTTAGAAGTGTAGTCAGAGTCCTCCTTAGAAGCAACGATGGTGAGGTTTGATTTCACATACTTGGGAATGTTATCAGGAGGGGCCATCTTGCTTGGAAAAGTGGAAGGAAGAAAGCAAAAGAGAGGAAGACCCTCAGTGAAATGCATTGATACCATGCCTGCAACAAAGACTTTGAGGAAGGCACAGATTCAGGCAGGGTTTTGTGCTGTTGGGCATAGGGTTGATATGAGTTGGAGTAAACTTGAAGGCGCCTAATAACAACAATAATGTAAAGAGAAATTATGCTGAGAGAAATAAGTAAATTGTAAAAGGACAAATGTGTGATTTCTCTTCTGTGAAATAAGCAAATATATGGAAGCCAAGGGTGAGGGGAGGATGGACAAAGGGAGTTTCTGCTTAGGTGCTGTTGCTTTTATGTGAAATGTTTTGGAAAAGGACAGTAATAAAGATTGTATAATTTGAGGGAGGTAAATCAGTCACTGAGTTGTGTATATTGAGACTGTTGAATTGGTGTGAGTTTTGTTGTGTATACTTTCAACACACATATGTACCTCTAATTGTGAAAGAAAAATAATAATAATAATAATAATAATAATAATAATAATAATAATAATGTAATTGCATGATTGTTTTTGCATTCTTTGAGGATTGAAAAATCTTGTGACTGTATTACTAAACAATTTTTCTTTTAAAGTTGTTTTAAAAGATCCTTTTGTAACTTAATTCCAGTAAAAGATTTTCAACTAAGTAAAAATAGTGTATATCTCATAGTTCTTTTTCTTTATCCCAAGTAAAAGAGGGTGAAGAATGGAATACAAATACTCTAGAGCTCAGTTATTGCCTTTGACATTAAGAGTTCCACCTTAAGGAAAAAGCTAGTATTAAAGATTATGGCTGAAGAACAGAGTTGAAACGGAGAAACAATGCATCAATCTATAGAAACAAACTTGTTTCTCACTTGCATTAAAAATTGTTTAGGAAAAGAGCATTTTACCAAGTTGCATTTTAGCTTGAGGGATGTCCAGATGTTAAATGGCTGCATTCCAAATACTGAATGTGCTGTACTTTTAGAAAAAAAAATAGTTGTATTTTTCTCGTTTCCTTTTGTCTCTTTAAACATAAAGGTCAAGAGAGGTATTAGCAAGAAAGTTGGAACAGAAGTGGATTTGGAGATACCATTGCCTTCACTGTGAAACCATGGGGTAACCCTTTATTGAGAGGGGGATCCAGTTTAATAATTTTGCTGTTGTGTGCAGTTGGGTCAATTCTGACTCATTGTGACCCCATAGTACAGAGTAAAGCTGCCCTGTAGAATTTCTGAGGCTGTTATTTTTATTGAAGCTGACTTTCAAGTCTTTTAAATCCCATGGAGCCATTGATGGTTCAAACCACA
Organism: Elephantulus edwardii; assembly: GCF_000299155.1. NCBI lineage: Eukaryota > Metazoa > Chordata > Mammalia > Macroscelidea > Macroscelididae > Elephantulus > Elephantulus edwardii. Next base: position 216,162 of record NW_006399832.1, read on the forward strand.
GACCTTTTGGTTGGCAGCCAAACACTTATGCATTGTGCTACCAGAGCTTCTTATTTTACTAGTGAATAACCCATAGGGAGTTGGATTTATAACCAAAAGACTGTGCATCTCTGGCCATTCAAATCCACCAGCATTTTGACAGAGAAAGTTGGGCATTCATGCAGATTACACTATTGTAGGCCCTTTGAAGCATCAGCTAGGAGTTGGTTTGTACCTGATAGTAATGAGTTTTCAGTTTTCAGCACTTGGTATTGCTGTATTTCTAGGATGTGTGTATCTGTCAAGTTCATTTTGTTTTGCTTTTTATTTCAGCAATTCTAATAGATCTGTGGAAATACAGTGTAATGTTATTTTGTGTTTTCCTAGTGGAAAGTTTAAATCTTTTGCCCATTTTAAAAATTAGATTTTTCTTAATTTTTGGGTTTTGTGTAGTACTTAATATATTCTGGATATAAATGTTTTGTTTGGGCTTATGATTTGCAGATACTTTTAAGTCTGTAGCAATAGCTTTGATTCACAGAGCAAATGCTTTTAAATTTGATTAATTCTAATTTATTTCTATCCCCCTTTTATGAGTTGTATTTTTTAGTTTTATCCCTAAAAAATTCTTGCCTAACCCAAGCTGTGTTATATTATTTTTCTGTGTTAGGTTTGTAGTTTTATGTTTCACGTTTAAATTTATATCTACGATTCAATTTGCCTTAACTTTTCTGTAATATGTAGCATAGAGGTTTTATTTCTCTCTCTCTCTCTCTCTCTCTTTTTTTTTTTTTTTTTCACTTAGAGTTTCAGTATCATTTGTTGAAAAAAACTCCTCTTTCTCCCTTAACTTATTGGACTTCGGGGTCTATTTCTGTACTATGCCCTCCCCCCCCCATTTGGTGTCCATCTATTTTTTTGCCAATACAGTGGTGTCTTGGATATATACTTTTATCAATCAAAGAAACAACTGAAACTCATTGTGGTCGAGTGGGGGCTGACTTATAACTGACCCTCCTTAGGGTTTTTCGAGGTTGTAAATTGGACAGGAGGAGATTGCCCCAATCTTTCTCCCTCAGAGCAGGTGGTGAATTTGAACCACCAGAGGAGCAGTCTTTGGCTGAGCATTCTGACTCCTTAAAGACTTTCTGACAGACAGAGCACCTTTAGCAAGTCTTAAAATTTGGTAGTGTGAACACTCTAACTTTGTTCTTTTCTTTCCTAAAATTGTTTGATTTAAACTCCTTTACTTTTGCTTATAAAGTTGATTATTGGCTTGCCTGAACCATGAGAAAGAAAATCCTGCAGGGATTTTGATTGGATTATGTTAAATCCATTTGAGAAGAATTGACATCTTAATTGTATTGAGACAGTTTATTAGCATGACATGTCAGTTCATTTTTTTTAAGGTCATCTTGGATCATTTCTGCTACTTTAGATGTTTGTCATTTTTCCTTCCTAGCAAAAGTGGTTGTTGTTTTGGTTTTGGGGGTTTTTTTGGTTTTTTTAAATCGTATCTGAGTTTCCTTTACAACAGTAGAAATACAAGGACACTAACTCATTTATCCACATTGTCACCATGTTTAATGCTGAATTCAGGTGCTTAGAGGTAGAATGTCTGCTTTAGTATGTTAGTGTCTTTGTGTGCCAATCCCATCATGTCCATTTATCATGGTTGGTAACAAAGTAAACTACCATTTTCTATTTCTACTTCAGGTTACAATTTTTGGGGAAAAGCAGGCAAAATCTAATTTGTAATGGATAGAACGAGTTGTCCACTTAAACAATAGAAAACAGTCATAAATTCTGTCTTCCTAAAACTCCTCCATCATTTTGGAAAATGACTCATATTTAGGCAGCGTCTGCCGCAGCTAGTTGCCAGAAAGTGATCTAACTTGGATAAGCTTGGTGCTTTGTACAAATTTCAGGGTCCCTGTAGAGAAAGCATTAGGAACTAGACACAGCAGAGGGTGTGTGTCTGTGTGCCAGGGCTGTCAGCACAATGCAGTGCAGCATTTTGGAGTGTTCTCGTTCCATTCTCTGTGTGTCAGGAAGTGTGAGGATGGCGCAGGAAAGAACAGGGTACAGATCTTTTGTTCATCGGGTTGCTGAGTTGAGCTCAACAAGATGGTACCTAACAACAACAAGTTCTGTACTCTGGTGTTAGCTTGCTTCGACATCACCTGGAGGACCTGTGAAAACTGAGTCCATTGGACCCACCGGTGTCACTGATTCAGTGGGTCCGGGCTGAGCCTGCAAATTGGCATTTCTAACAAGTACCCAGGAGATGCTGAGGCTTCTAGTTTGGGGTACCATTCTTTGGGTTGAGTCCCCCTTTCTTTTTTTTTTTTTTTAGCCTTTCTTTTTTATTTGTTTTCAGTGTTATCTTGTTTTTCTTAATTGGGATTTGAATTAAAGTTTACAAAGCATATTGCTTTTTCAATCCCTCTTGCACCCTTTGTTTCATCACATTAATTACAATACCCACAGTGTCTGGTTGTCCAATTATTCATTATTGTCTTTCCCATCACCCACTTGTAACTCAACTTGTAGCTGTTGAGTTAGAACTGACCCATAGTGATGTTCTAGAGGGTTTTCAGAGGCTGTTAATCACGCAGCAGGAAATTGCCCATCTTTGTCTTGTGGAACAGCTGGTGGATTTGAGTCACCTGCCTTTGGTTTGGCAGCCCAACTCCTTACACTCTGGGCCACCAGAACTCCCTAGTCATCAGTGCTGCTGTTGTGTACAGTTGAGTCGGAACTGGCCCATGGCTGACCCTCCAGTGAGTTTTCAGAGGCAGTAACTACACGGGACATGGTTTACCATTCTTCTTCTGTGGAGCAGCTGGCAGAGTTGAACCTTGTGCCTAATAAGGATTTATTATCGATTAGTTAATTGTCTACTCTCCTCTTTACCTCTCTGATAAACATACCAGTATCATTCTTCCTGTATCTAAGTCTTTCCATCATCTTTTTATGTTGTGATTTGAGTGAAAATTTACCATGCATATTGGTTTTTCATTAAATCATGAAGCACATTTTATTTTCGACCCATAATTTCTGAGTATCCGCCTTTCTGTTGCTTTTCCCTTCATCCAGCTTCACAAATGTCTATTATCCATTTATTAATTTTCACTTTCATTCCCTTTCCTACAATCCCTGGTAACCACACAAGATTAATTCTATCCATGTGCACACATTTCTTTAGCTTTTTATACTAGTGGTCTTAATACAGTCAGTCTTTGGGGACCACACTTTGAGATCCATTCCACTAATATATCTGTTGGAAATACTTAAAACGTGATCACTTTGAAAAAATATAGCTAGTGAATCTCTGTAATATCTTACATGTTTTAGTGAAATAATGATCATAAGTGATGGGATAGATTGGTTCACAGCACCAATGAGCTATTCAATGGGAGTGAGACCTTCTTGGCTAAAGAGATCTTTCTGATACTTACGTGGACAATGTGGACAGAGGACATGAAGTTGTGTCCCCTTGCTTTCTACTTTCCCCTTTTTTGTCAAACTGGGATACTGAACATGCTTCAGAAATTTCACAGCTTATTATTGCTGTTGTCATTTTAAGATCATTTTAGGTGTTCCTGCTCCTAGTAGGTATAAGATGTTTGCATTGTTTTTTCTTTCATTTAGAGAAAACACATCCCTTAAATCTAAATTTTTGGAGATTGAAAGCAGGCTTAACTTGGATTCAGGGAGAAGAATTCAGCAGTACATGGAAGGAATTTGTAATGTGACCTTGTGAAATTTGTACTAAAATGCTTACCATTTTCTGGATGATATCCTCCAGTATCTTGCTAGAGCACGGATAGTGTAATAGAATGGAAAAATCAGTCATTAACCAAGGAAATCTGAGGTTTTGTGAGCTTAGGTACTCAAGCCAGTGGCCTGGGATAAGTCACTTCAGTCAGTTGGGTCTTGTTTTGTATTAGGAAACAGAGTTTTTTGAATATATGATCTTTTAAGTTCCTTTTGCACTGTGGTTTGGTATTTTTGTGTTCTATTTACAGTCACCCTTGAACTACACACTTCTGAACTACACAGGTCCACTTATGCATTTGTGAATATTTTTGGTCCCTCGTGCTGTTGTGGTGAGCACCTATGTTTCGTGTATCTACAGAAAGTACCATGTGATAATATTAATCCTCAGTCAAGTGCATTTGATCTCTTCAGTGCATGTACAGTTCAAACTCATGATGTTCAAAGATCAGCTATACTTTTGATAATTGATGGATTTGATCTTTGGGTTTGTTGTGTGTGTGTGTTTTGTTGTTGTCCTACCTTTTTCCCCCTGACCACCAGCCATATTGAGGAACTCTGGTGGCTTAGTGGTAAGAAAATGTGCTGCCAGTGCAGAGGTTTGCAGTTTGAATCCATCAGCTGCTCCTTGGGAGAATAATGGACAATTTCTTCTCATGCTATTTCCTGCTTCCGAAAACCCACTGGAGGGTAAGCAATAGGTTAGTTCCAACTGGATGGTAGTTGACAACAAGAAGCCCTATTACCAATGAAGGAATTTTTCTTTTCCTTTTCAAAGAGAAGAGTGAACTGGGGGTGGAGGGGGGTGGGCAGAGGAGTGGGCAGGGAGAAAAATGCAACAGTGAATGAATGGAAATCGAAAATTTTTGTAAATGCTCATTAAAATTAATAAAATAAAATTTAAAAAAAAGAAGAAGCCCCATTAAAAGTGGAACACCTCAGTGAGAACGGCATGGTAGACCATTGGCAGAAGAATTGGAAAACTAGTTGACAAACACATGAATTTTATCTCAGCCTTAATTTCCAAAGGAAGAAATATATAAGCTGTACTCTGTGCATTTGAAATATTGTCATATAAAAAAAGTCTTGGGAGTTGAGTTGCCTGTATTGAGAGATGGGGTTTGCACACCTCTCAAAAATGCCCACTCTGAGTGTTGTCTGCAGATGTCAAATAGACAGGCCACAATAAATTGGTATTTGTAGCTAGCTCATTGAAACATAACACACAGAGGGGAGGGCGAGTTTCTGATAATTTTCTGTCCAATCAGCTGTGCAGTAATAGCTCCGCATTCATCATTCAGCTCTGAATAGACTGGGGCATAATCAGCAGGCTGTTCTGGAGCATACTTTGATGAGAAAAATTTTCATCCCAGAAGTTGTGAAGAGTTCCTGATTAATAATCACCTTTCATTTAATTGTATTGAGATGGGGTGAGGGGGATGGGGTGGGAAGAGTAGGAGGGCATGGAGGTTAGTGATTTCCAAGACGTCTTACTCTCTGATTTCCACACGTGTACATATGCCTGGCCTCGTACACATTATAGTCTTTCTTTCCCTGTTTTGAAGCAGGAAATATCAGACAGATTCCGCATCCTCTTTGTCCTGTTACTTTTTGGTTTTGGTTCTAAGAAACTGTAAACTCATGTAGAGACTTGAAAGCATTCTGATCTCTTCAAAAGAATAAATCTCTTGCCATCAAGTTGGCCTTGACTCGTGGCAGCCCCGTGTGTGCCAGAGAAGAACTGTGCTCCGTAGAATTTTCGTGGCTGATTTTCCAGAAGCAAGTTGTCAGGCCTTTCTTCCAAGGCATCTCTGGGTGGACTTGAACCTTGAGCCTTCTTGTTAACAATTGAGTGCATTAGCCATCTGCCATGTCATCTAGGGTCAGTATTCTGGGATAGACGTGTGCTGCCTTCCACTGTGAAGTAAGGTAAGCCTTTCTTGTTCATTGCTGCTGAGCCAGGACTTACAGCTGACCCTCCAGTGGGTTTTCAAAGGCTGTGTAGGAGATTGCCCATCTTTCTCCCATGGAGCACCTGGTGGATTTCAGGATTTCAGTCACTGGTGGCCGAGTGGCCAGAAGCTGTGCTGCAATCCCAAAGACATGTGGTTTGAATCCAACAACTATTCCATCGGAGAAGGATGGGCAGTCTCTTCCCATGTGATTAACTGCCTCTGAAAACCCGCTGGATGATCAGTTGTGAGTCAGCTCTGACTCTGTGGTACACAACAACAACCACCACCTTTGGATTGACAGTGCAACTCTTTACCCACTAGGCCATCAGAGTTCCCATAAGCCAGGCTTAGGACAACGCACTTCACATTCACCTCTGAGTTCAGCAGTATTTATTTTGGTGTTGATAATGTGTTAGAGAGCTGGACAATGACAAGGGTGACAGAAGAAGAATTGATGATGCCTTTGAGTTGTGATGCTGGAGATGAGTCTTGAACATACCATGGACTTCCGAAAAAACAAAGAGGTCTGTCTTGGAGAGTGTGAAACCAAGTTTCTCCTTGGAGGTTAGGATTTTGAAGCTCCGTCTCACATACTTTAGGTATGTGGCATGGACGGCCCAGTCCTTGGAGAAGACATCATGCTCAGAAGGGTGGAGGGACAGCGCAGGAAAGGAAGGATGCGGATGAAATGGATTGATACAGTAACTGGGATAATGGATGTAGGTGTGTTGGAGTCGGTGAGCTGTTGTACATAGGGTCACTATGAGTTGCAGGTGACTCGACGGCACATAACAACAACAGTAACAACGTGAAGACCAAAATTACTTTTGGAGCTGAGCAAAATGCTATAATTCACTAAAAAGCCTTATTGCCCACTGGTTGCTGACTTCCTGGATCTGTGACTTTTTCTGTCATCTATGCTTTGTGTGCTCAGCACGGACTTTTCAGAAGTCATTCCAGCAGAACTCTTGGGTCTAACCTTGGGTTAAGCCATCGGACAGTCACTTCCTAACAACTCTGGGTGCCGTAGGAAGGCATCTTCTGTGGCTGTTCTCCAGAAGCACCCTGTGTTGTGAGCATCAGCTAATACTAATCCAGTGACGCACAAGCTCTAACTCCAATCATGGAAAAACCAAATTGAGCGCTGTGTTGATCGGTCAAACCATGCGCCTGGGCATGGTGAAGGCCAGGGCTTCTTACTTTGCTTTCCACATGAAATCACAAAGAATTTCTTTGTTAAGAATCAGAAAACATCGAGTTGAACATGCCAAAGGAAGAAATGAAATCATGGCCCAGTTGAATCAACTGAACATAAAATATTTTTTATCAAAGAATTCTTTACTCTTCTGATCTCAGCCTTTGCATTCCTGTATGGATTGAATGGACAATTCATTTCAAAAGAGAATTAACACAAATGGCCTAATTAAGGATGTAGGGGACACACTGCAATGTACGAGTCACAATTTAAGCTCAGAAACATACTTTCTCTTCCTGCTAATCTTCTCTGTGTTTACAGTCAGAACATCAGAACAATGATACCCCCCCAGCCCCCCCTCCCCGCCCCCCGACAGCATTGTAACCTATCACAAATGCAAGCCCTGTGCTGGAGGACTCAGCGAGGAAGCTGTCTCTTCCTCTGTCTTGTTTTCATTGCGAGAGCCCACGCCTGCCCATTATGCATGCATGTCTGTGTGCTGTTCAAGTACACTCCCCTGAGGCTGCTCCTCAGTCTGCATTTGGGGGCGAGCTATGTCTTTGCATTTCCAAATATAAGACAAGGATGTTACCTGATACTCAGAGAATCTTGGCTGAGGTTTAGCGGCCCTCTCTGGTTTAGTTTACTGTTGTTTCAGGAGCCTCCTTTTTTGTTTTAACCAGTTGGGTCCATTATTGGCCGATGATAATTGTTTCATGCTGGCTGGGCAGTTTTAGCATTTCTGATACATAGAGTCTCCATCCTTCTTCACATCCGCAAAATGATAATTTAGACTTTTTGTCCTTTATACTTAAAGCTAAGCTTGGCCTTAAATCTGGAGCTGTGCACAATATACATGTGTAAATGTGAGCGCTGCTCGGTAACATTGGTGCCTTAGCTGAGTCAGTGGCTGCATCTCCAGTGACTACCTTTTAAAATTCTGTATGGAGACTGTTTTATGGTAGTCTCGGGGGAGGCGGGGGAAGGCTCAGCAAGGTGGCCTACTGGTAAGAATCTGCACTGCAATCCTGAATCCTGAATGCAATCATGGTTCAAATCCGCCAGCTGCTCTGTGGGAGAAGGAGGCACAATCTCCTCTTGTACAATTACTGCCTCTGGAAACCCACTAGAGGGTCAGCCATAAGTCAGTTCTGACTCTATGGTACACAACAACAAGGAAAATACGGTGTGAGGTGGATGGGGTTAAGGAAATAGGAATAGATGTTGACTTTGGGGTTAAAGACAGGGAGGGGCTCTTCAGAAAAAAAAATGTTTTCAAATGTATAAAGTAAAGAAACTACAAAGGATACCAATTACTCTGAAAAACAGTGATTATTTAAAAGGTTTAAGAAAGATTTGAAGTGGTAGATTCTTTGTTGTTGTTATGTGCCCTAGAGTTGACTGTGACTCATAGCGACTCTATGAACAATGGCTCTGAACCTTGCCCTATCCTGAGCCAGCCGCACCATCTCTGACACACCTGACCTCATTGCCATAGTCACTGTCAATCCAACTCATCCAGGGTCTTCCTCTCCTGTGCTGTCCCTCCATCCTTCTAAGCATGATGTCCTTCTCTGAGGACTGGACCCTCCTGACAACATGCCCAAAGTATGTAAGACGGAGCTTAAAAATCCTTGCCTTCAGGGAGCAAGCTGGTTTCTCCCTCTCCAGGACAGACCTGTTTGTTGTCTTGGCAGTCCATAGTGTAGTCAGTATTCTTCTCCAGCATTGCAACTGCAAGGCTTCAATTCTTTTCTGTCGTCCTTAGTATTGTTCATCCCTCAGATGCATAGCAGGCAACTGAGAAGACCATAGAATGCAGAAATCTGATGGTGGGTATAATGACTCCTCTAGTGTTTATGTCACGATGACCATAAACAGTTATTTAAAAATCTGCAACTGTAAAGAAAGTAGAAAAATATTTTATGTCCTCCAATAAATAAAATATTTTATGTGACTGCCAGTTGAACAAACAAATCTTGTCTTGGAGTGAACCAGGATTCTCCTTACAGGCAAAGATGGTAAAATTTTGTCTCACATACTTTGAACATGTTGTCAGGAGAGATTAGTCCTTGGACATGGACATTGTGCTGGGAAAGGTAGAGGGTCAGAAAATGAGAGGAAGACCCTGAACAAGATGAATTGATACGACTGTCACAACTGGCTCAAGTACATCCGAGATGGTGAAGATGGCACAGGAGAGGCCACGGCTCAGATCTGTTGTTTATAGGGTCTAATGAGATTCCTAGTTGACTCAGTGACTCCTAACAACAGTTGATGACTTAGTCATGTTGTTGTTGTGTGTTGTATAGTCAGAATTGACCCATACCTGATCTCCAGTGGTGGGCTTTTAGAGGCAGTAAATTGTGTGGGAAGATTGCCCATCCTTCTCTGATGGAACATTTGGTGGATTCGAACCACGTACCTTTGAGATTGCAGTGCAGCTTCTTACCAGGCCACCAGAGCTCCCTATGGACAATAGCTGTAATGGGGTGCCCTGCATTCATAATTGAAGAAAAGGGCTGAATTTCAGGAGGAAGTTAACGATAAGGAAAATGCCATTATGTTTCCATCTCAATCCACAGAGGAAGAATCCATGGATCTCAGAGTTAGATCCCCTGGATTAGAGGAACTTGGCTTGAGCACCGACTGGGCCGTTTATGAACTGTGTGGTCTTAGGCCAATTACCCTCCCTTAGTCTGTTTCTTCATATATACTACTTTGTAGAGTTGAGACTTAACCATATATTCTAAATCCTTAGGCAGAGATGGTGACTAGAGAATGTTAGTTCATCTCACTGGCTTTCTTTTCAACAGTTTTACTATGACATGATATGATACTTGCTGCACTTCTTGGGCAGATTTTTCTACTTGACAGAGAAGCCGGAAACACAAACCAAAAGCAGAAAACTCCTTTCCTTGCTGACCCTTTACAAGGATAAAGGTGGGGGTGCAGAAAGAGAGAAAGAGAGAAGACATTATAAAATATGTGAGGAATAGGCCCAGAAGTTTGCAGTTCAGACTCATCCAGAGTGCCTTGGAAGACAAGTCTGGCAATCTCCATCTGCCCTGCACACATGGTCAGCGGGAGTCAGAATCGACTTAATGGCTACTAACAACAATAATGTTAGCACGTTTCCTCCTTGCCTTGCTAATCCCAATCCTTTGCTGGTAGAGAAGGAGCTTTTTATTTTCCAGAAGAGTTTTTTTTTTGTTTTGTTTTTAATAAAATTTGTATTTTATACTGGTTTACTTACAAAGTTTGTATACAATGTTTTTTCACAATGGATCATTCCCATTTCCGTCATCCACGCTTCCCTCCACCCATCAAATTGTGTGACCCTGTTATTATCTAGAAGCATTTTAGATACCCAGCAAAACAAAGTATGATGAAGGATTATAGAAAAAGCAATGCCTTTGAGTTGTGGTGCTAGAGAAAAGTAATGAATATACCATGGAAGAACAAACATGTCTGTCCTAGAGAGGGTGTGAAACCAGGCTACTCCATGGAGGCAAAGATTTTGAGGCTCTGTCTGACATACTTTGGGCATGTTGCAAGGAGAGACCAGTCCTTGGAGAGGGACAGTATGCTTGCAATGGTGGTAGGACAGTGCAAGAGAGGAAGAACCTTAATGAGATAGATGGATACAGTGACTGGGGTAACGAGGATAGGTGTGTCAGAGACAATGAAATTGGCTCAAGATAGAGCAGGTTCTGAGCTGTTGTACATTAGGTCCCAAGTGACTCGATGGCACATAACAACAATGTAACTGATATTGCCACTGACCCCCTTTGGCCATTAGTGTTGCATTTAAGGAGTAGGTCCCCTGATGACTGGTTATTGGTTGGGTGCAGGGTTTGGGCATGTCTTAGTTGCTTCTAGAAGGGGCCTTGTCAATCTCATAAATAACTGCAAAAATTTGGTTACTCTATTGGATTCCATTGTAACACCTGATTTTCGGTTTTGTTTTTTTACTTAAGGAGAAAGTTGGAAGGGTAGATACCCTTGGCTTTGTAAGAATATTTTCTTAAGTGCACACCTCCAGGGCACAAGAATATGTTTTTTCTTTGACTTGCTACATGAGTAGATTTGTACAGGTTGCTGGGAAGTCATCCTTTTTTGTTGATGGTGTTTCAAGGCAGGGTGCCCTGGTGTTTGATCCGTCCCTTCCCATAGGTGTGAAATCAGCAAGGCAATGCTTTCTCTGTACCTGGGGTCACAGCTAACACCCATTTAATGTCTCCTTGTCATCAAAACCAGATTTGTCGTCTCACTTATTTCCCAGTGTCTGGCCAAGACAGTGATCATTATGAAAACAAACTGGCAGTAACTCAAGCCAGCTAAGATGGGAGAACTTTGCATCGGCAGAAGGAAGCTGTTAAGAGGAACAGATGGAGACGGTGTCTAAACAGCTTCTAGAAGGTGTGCACTAGCTCATCTTGGAGGCACTTCCTGTCTCCCAGGAGATGTGTGAATCAGAAGCTGCTTTGGGATCCAGCCACAGGCTTTCCCCAAAGCCTGCCAGGGCCCCGCCTTCCGCCCACAGCCCTCAACCTGCCACCCTCGCCTCTCCTGTCCCACTTTGACATTTCGCGGTGCCTGAATGGCAGTGGGATAGAAAGAATGAATAAATGCAATTCATTGTTCTGTGTAGTTAGAAAAACTGTGTAGTTCTAATTTTTAGAGAATTGCCAAGCGTGTGGATTACTAGTTTTCAAGCAATGAAGATTTCTGAAATTACTTAAGATGTATTTTGTAACTGTCAAATGAATCTTTGAAAGTTTGGCAGGGACTTAGGGGTCCCTGTGTATTGGCCATTATATATTGTGACTGACTGAACTGATGACTTCATGTGGATAATAATCAGCATACTGGGAAGAGGGCAAGAAGCAGCTTATCTACATTCACCAGAGCTCTTGTCTGTGTTGTTTACAGTCACTTTCACACCTCTCTTCCATTTATCTAAACTACAAAGTACTTGGCACAGCATCTAACCTCCAAAGTTCATGCCAGAGCATCTATTAACTGTTTAAGTAACAACCCTGTCTCCTGCTGTTCTTCCTAGTGATCCACAATGTCCGTTCAGAAAAACGAACTGTATGTTCTCAAAATGCTCCTCTCATGACCTCATCCCTTTGTGTAAGAATTGATAAGATTTCTCTTTGATTCTGTATTAGTTTTAGCTTTTCTGGCCACCAGGACCTCATGTGATGGCCCTTCTCTCTCTCTTGTTGTTAGCTGTTGCTGTTGAGTTGACTCTGATGCCTAAGCAAACCTCTCTGAACAGAAGATCCCAGTCTTGCCCTATCCTGTGTTGTACTCATGACCCCACCATATTTAAGCTCATTGTTGCAGTCACTTTGTCAGTCCATCTTGCTGAGGGTCTTTCTCTCTTCCACTGATTCTCCACTTCATCCAGCACGATGTCTTTTCCCAAGAATTGGCACTTCCTGACAGCATGTCCAAAGTGTGCAGGATAGAATCTTACCTTCTTGTCTCTAAGGAGCGTTCTGGTTGGACTTCCTCCAAGACAGCTTTTTTCTTTTGTCCGTCCATTGTATTTTCAACAACCTTCACCAACACAACAATATGAAGATAACAGTTCTTCAGTCTTCTTTAGTCATTGTCCAAATTTCACATGCATATGAAGCCATTGAAAAATGCCTTGTGTTAGGTTAGTCATATCTTAAACAGGCATCTGTTTTTTTATCACTTTGAAGATGTCATTGATAGTGGATTTCCTGAATGCAATACTGCCTCCTTTTCTCCCATTCCCCATCCTGGAACTTTCTTCTCCCTAGAGTGATTTGTTTGCTAATTGAAAGGTCATCTTTATTCTTTTCTAACTTTTCAAGTGTGGGATTTTTCTCTCAATAAAATTCTTTTTTATCCTCCAAGACTCCAAGCTTGTTTTTGTTTTTTTTCTTCCTTTTTTCCTAGTGTGTTACTCTCTTGGTTCACAGCTCCTAATAAGCAGGTATTTTTTTTTTGTTTTGGTTTTGTTTCTCTCTTTCTTTTTTAAAATGTTATATTGGTTTACTTACAAAGTTCGTATACATTGTGTTTCACACTATTCTTCATTCATATTATGTTTCATACAATCATCACCATGGATCATGAGTAAGAAAATTAATCACCATTGGACCTTGCCCATCATTACCCTGTCTTTTCAGGTCCCTACTGGATCCTTCCCATTCCCTTCACCTCCTTCCTCCACCCACCAAACTATGCAACCCTGTGGTTTCATCCCTACACATCCCATCATTTTCTTCCTTGGGTCCCCATACATGTTTTACTAGTTATCCTCTATTTATACAATAATCCAACCAGCACTTTTGCATTACTTTCTCTCTGTCCCTTCCACACATTTTGATCATTTGGTATATTTGGGGTTGTGTTGTTGTACTCTTTTATTATTTTTGTATGACTTGCTTTATAGCACGTGAAATTTGTTCAGTAGAAATTACTGTATTTTGTTGGTGTATTACAGTTCCAGGAAGCAGTCCTTAGAACAATGCAAGGAAACATTGAATAGTTCAAAATCAAGAAAGGAGTGCATCAAGGATGTGTCCTATTTCCATACCTTCTCAATTTATACACAGAACAGATTATTTGGGAGGCCAGACCTTACAAGGAGGAGTGTGACATCAGGATTGGAGGTAGAGTCGTCAACAGCCTGCGCTATGCAGATAACACAGCCTTAACTTGCTGAAACTGAGGAGGATCTGAAGTGTTTGCTACACAAAGTCAAAGACAGTAGTCTTCAATATGGATTGAAGCTCAGCATCAAGACAGGATTCTCACCACTGGGCCAATTGGCAGAACCATTATAGATGGAGAAGAGATTGAGGTTGATAACAATTTCAGCTTGCTTAGCCCTACAATCAAACCTCTTGGCACCAGCAGTGAGAAAATAAAAATATTATTTGCATTAGGAAAATATGCTATCAGGAACCTCTCCAAAGTGCTGAAGAGCAATGACGTCATTCTAGAGACTAAGTGCACCTGACTCAGGCCATGGTCTTTGTAGTTTTTTAGTATGCATCAGAGAGCTGAAAAGTGACAAAGGGTGGCAGAAGAAGAATTGATACCTCTGAGTTGTGGTGATGGAGAAGAGTATTGAACATATCATGGATCGCCAAGAGAACAAACAGGTCTATCCTGGAGAGAGTCAAAACAAGCTGCTCTTTAGAGGAAAGGATTTTGAAACTCTATCTCACATACTTGGGCATGTTTCCAGAAAGGATCAGGCCTCAGGCATCATGCTTGAAAGGGTAGAGGGACAGTGCAAGAGAGGAATATCCAGGAGGAGATAAATTGACGTTAACTGTGGTAATGGGTGTAGGTATGTCAGAGACAGTGAGACTGGCTCAGGATAAGGCAAGATTCTGAGCTATTGTACATAGGGTCACTATGAAGCAAGGTGAGTCGATGGCACATAACAATAACAACAGCAACAACTATTACTGTTGCTAGACCAGCATGAGCTAATTGGCAGGTCTTTTATCCTGCAGTTCCACTGGTGAGTGCAAACCACTGTCCTTACAGTTTACAACCAAGTGCAAATAATGATACCATCTGTTTCTTACATTGCTTTTATGTACTGTTGCTTTTAGAACTGACTCAGCTGACTCTCCAGAAGATTTTCAGCAGCAGTAAGTTGTACAAGAGGATGACACAGGATAGGACAGGGTTCTGTTCTGTTGTTCGAAGGGTTAGTATGAGTCATACTCAGCTTGATGGCTTCTAGCAACAACACCACAACAGCATCTACATACAGTGTTTAAGCAATCGAGAAAGTAGATAAAAGTAGACCAAATATGTTAATATTTCATAGAAAGAGATGGATACTTAATGATGTCTCTAGCATCAAATGCATCTATTTTTGCAGAACTAGATACTAAAATTTCCCCTACTTTTTTCGAAGTTGATGGAAGTTCAGGGAAGTGAGTCATAATAACCAAGCTCAACAGAATGACTGGAATCTATCTGTTTCAGCTGATCAGTGCATGCATACAGATGGTCAGTATGATGCATATGAACAGCTGTGAAACCTTATTGTGAACTCTGCAGAGACAGACTGCCAGTTTTTGCCCTTTAATTTCATGTCTTCTTGATAGATGACTCTATGCTTTCAAAAATCCAAGTACTGTGCTCTACACTTGTGATGTTGTAGAGAGGCCAGACTTGCCTCTTGCTTGAAAAATGAGGGGAGAATGATTTCAATAAGAGTAGAAGAAGTACCAGGAAGTTTGAAAGAGAGTCGCCTAAGATGTAACTAGGCACCGTGGTTAAGTTTTGTGTGTTTCATTAATGGTATTTAGTGAGCTTGAAAGAGAGTAACTCTGAGCAGTACAAGGGAGAGAAGAGTTTTGAAGGCTGCTTGAATGATGCTCACCTGTTGCTTACTTGTTAAGTGATGCTTCTGGAAGTCAGAGGTTGAAAGAGAGGCATGATTATGTGTAGGCTACATTTCTTGCAGTTGATGTGACCCAAAATTTACATATGCATATGGGATGCTATGAAGAAATGATCTTCAGATAAAATGAACCAGGTATTTTACATAAGGACTTGAAAGAATAGAGTTTGTATACATAGGAATTGCTGTTCCTGGGTGCTGTCAGGTCACTTCCTACTAATAAGCAAAAAACCCTCCTTGCCTTCAAGTTGGAACTGACTCCTAGCTCACCCTCCAGGTTTTCAGAAGCTGGAGATTGCATGGGGAAGAGATTGCCCATCTTTCTCCCCAGAAGCAGCTGTTAGATTCCATCTGCCTGTCTTTGAGTTGTCAGCACAACTCTTTAGCCAGTAGGCTACCAGAGCACCTTTATATGACATAGTGATTCTAACATGACAGAGTAGAATTACCCCAAAGAGGTTCGTGGGCAGCAGTCTTAGTGTAAGCGGATTGGCAGATCTTGCCTCCTGCAGTCCAACTGGTGGGTACAAACACTTGCTCTTACAGTTTGCACCCAAGGTCAAACAATGATACCGTCAGTGTTTCTTAGGTTGCTGTTATGTACTTTCGAGTAAGAACTCATTCAGCTGACCCTCTAGTAGGTTTTCAAAGGCAGCAAATCACACCAGAGGAGATTGTCCATCTTTCAATGCACAGAGCAGTTGATGAATTTGAACCTGACACTTCTTACAACAGTGATTTTCAAAACTAGTTTTCAAAACCCATAAATTTTTTAACTACTTTTTCAAACTGGTTATCAGCCTTCCCAGTATATTTGGTTGAAAAGGAAGGTACTTATTTTTGACAAGTTATAGTTGGTACTGCATTTTTCCCATCTCAAAACAGTTTGTGTTTTACATAGATGTGCCTGGGACACATACCTGTATGCATGCGCACACACGCTTGTGCACGGGGAACATTTCTTTTTTAATCTTAATAACTCCAAGCTCTTCTAATCTTTTTAAATTTATCTTGCCACTAATATCATATGGATCTTGATTGAAAGTATAGAATTTCAGAAGGACTTTTTTACTTGTGTTTTATGCATCTGATTGTATGAATCGTATAATTGTGGATGACAATGACAAGATTGGGGATTCCAGAACACTTACTGTCCTTATGCAAAACCTATACATAGACCAAGAAGTAGTTGTCCAAACACAATAGGGTAACTCTGTACTGTTTAAAATCAGGAGAGGTGTGCATTAAGATTCTATTCTTTCTCCATGCTTATTCAATCCATATACTGAGCAAATAATTTGAGAAGTTGGACTGTATGAAGAGAATGTGGCAATCGAATTGGAGGAAGACTCATCAACAATCTGTCTTATGGAAATGATACAACCTTACTGGCAGAAAGTAAAGTCTTGAAGCACTTAGTGTGGAAGATCGAGGACTACAGTATTACATTTCAACATCAAGAAAGCAAAAATATTCACCACTAGCCTACTAGGCAACAGCATGATAGATGGAGAAAAATTGAAATTGTCCAGAATTTCATTTCCCTTGGGTCCACAATCAGCATCCATGGTAGCAGCAGTCAAAAAAATAAAAAATATTTTGTATTGGGAAAATCTGCCATGAAAAGACCTCTTTAAAGAGCTAAAAAAGTGATAGCAGTTTAAAAACTAAAGTGCACTTGATCCAAACAATGTTATTTTCAGGTGCTCCATCTGCATCTTAGACAATGAATAAGGAAAAACCTAAGAAAAATTGCTGCCTTTGAATTGTGTTAGTGAAGAGTGTTGAATATACCCTGGACTGCTAAAATAACAAACCAATCTGTCTTGGAGAAAGTGCAGCCAGGGTGTCCCTTACAAGACAAGAGTAGTGAGACTTTACCTCATAGGCATGTTATCAGAAACAGGTTCCAGAGGAAAAGATATGCTGGCAAATGTTACAGGTCAGCAGAAGAGAAGAAGACCCTCAACAAGGTGGGGTGACACAGTAGCTGTAAGAAATGGGCTCAGACTACAGCAGATGATGAGGCTGGTGCCGGAAAGGACAAGATTGAGATCTGTTCATACAGTCACTATGAGTTTATGGCCTAGAGGAGGACACCTAACAGTAACACCCTAACAGTGGTTCTTTGAAGGAGCCCTGGTGATATGGTGGTTTAAACATCAAGCTACTAACCAAAAGGTCAGGAGTTTTAAACCATACTACCCTCTACTCCTGCGAATTTAAAAGTACTTGGGAACCTATGGGACATTTCTATTCTGTCCCACCATGTCAGATGAATTTGATGGCATTTGTTCAATAGTTTTTCATTCTCCAAATATTGGTTTATTTTCAGAGAACCATCTCAGTTTTGGATTTTGGATGTTTTTTTAAGTTCTGTTTTTTCCTACCCTTGCAGATAGAGGAAAATCCTATAAAAAAGGATTTCTTAAAATAAAATTAAGAAAACATCCTCACGTCAGCTGTGACTCTTGTGCGTTTCAAGAGAAATCACAGTTGGACTTCCACTGTTTACATCCAGTCTCTGTGTGCAGGATTCCCATGAATGGTATTATATAATATAGGGAGAGCTGAAAGATGGCCTTCTTAACTGTCTCTTTAACATACATAGAGCCCAAAGGTGTGTTTTGTGTCACTAGAACGTCAGTGCATCTATGGTTTGTAGTAGATGCAGGCAGGCACACTCAATTTCTAAGAATATGGTCTTAAAATACATTTAATCATGAAATACACAGATATGGTCTCTTAAGATAAAAGAATATGTGCTTGATTGTTGTTGATTGCTGCTGAGTTGAGCATGGCTCATAGAGACCCTATGAACAAAAGGCCTGAAGCCTTTCTATAACTATCATCATTTATCAAAGTTCATAGAGTTTCCAGAGGCATGCTATTTAGGAAGTGGATGCCACTCCTGCTTCCAAAAAGTGTATGGGTAAACTAAAATTCCTATTTGACCCTGCCCTCTCTACTCTATTCAGCTCCCCTTATCTTATCAGAGGTAACCACTGTTAGGGATTCCTTTACCATGGATTGTGAAGTATATTGCTTTTTAAAAATAGTCTTGTTTCATCTTGGACAACGCAGTCTAGCAGCTTTCATTCACTATGATTTCCTGAGGATAGAGATGGGAGACTGAGAAGAACTTCTGTCCCCTTGGCCTGGTAAAGGCTTACAGTTGACTGTCCTTTAAGGCCTCAGTGCTATTGAGGTTCTTCAAGATCTCCCTTTAGTCAGCACCAGGAAACTGAATCCATAAGCCCTCAATCTACAGCCAGCACGTTCTTACCCTCAAACCGCTCTTGGTCCATCAAACATTGTTTGCCCGAGCAATGGGCTAGTCCCCGTGCAGGAAGAAATTCTCTTCACTCTTCACTCCTGGCTCAGGCTCTAGATAGAGTCCCAGGGTAGTCAGGCAGCAGCTCTCCTAGCTTCCTTTAATGTAACGGACTCCTATTAAACTCTCCACTGATCTCATTAAAACTCTTTTTTTTTTTTTTTTTTGCTAGATTTGAGGTAAAAACTGCTTTACCATCTTTATTCTCTATAAACTTTGAGAAATGACGATAGTTCTAAAAAAGACTTCAGGTCTTTTGTTCATAGGGTCACTATGAGTCGTGCTCAACTTGACTGCAGTCAGCAACAATAACCATCTTTCTTCATAGGGGTCTCACAGCTGCTCTTGCTCTTGATACATTGTGGAAGACCTCAGGCCTGGCTTTTGGTTACCCTTCCTTTTGTACTTTCCCAGCATGGCATCTGAAATTGTCTCGTGTGTCATAGGACGGAGAAGTACTGTCCCATAGGGCCCCCAGGGTTATAATCTTTGCTCAAGCCCAATGCTGCATCTTTCTGTTACAGGGTGACTGGTAGGGTCAAACCACTGGTCTTTCTGTCTGCAGTTCAGTACTTAACCACTGCACCACCAGTGTTCCTTTTGAAAAATAAGGGGTGATCACATTAATCATCAGGATCTGAAGCACAATCCACAGACTTGCCAATATTCTGCAGTATCTGTCTTTAATATTTTTGCACTTGTTGTTGTGTGCCATTGAATTCCTTGTGACTCATAGCCACCCAATGTACAACAGCTCTGAACCTTGCTCTATTTTGAACCAGTTTCATTGTTTCTGACACACCTACCTCCATTGCCCCAGTCACTGAGCCAATCCACGTCATCCAGGGTCTTCCTCTCCTACAAAGATCCTCCACCTTTCTAAGCATGACATCCCTCTCCAAGGCCTGGTCCCTCTTGGAAACATCCTTAGAGTATGTCAGATGGATCTTCAGAATCCTTGCCTCCAAGGAGCAGAGTGGTCTCATCTCTTTAGGACAGACCTGTTTGTTCTCCTAGCAGTCTGTGGTATGTTCAATGCTCTTCTCCAGCACCACAGCTCACAGGCATCAATTGTTCTATCAACCTTAGTCATTATTTAGCTCTTTGATGTATCGCAAATAGTTGCAAAGACCATGACTTGGATCAGTTGCACCTTAGTCTCTAGACATCATTGCTAAAATGTCCTATTTATTTTTTATCAAACTCACTGCTGTCAAGTCAGAATCGGCTTATAGCTGCAAATCACCCAGGCTGAGAATGCTGGTCTTTCTCCTGCCTTTACTAGACAGCTTTTCAAATGTTCAGTGAGCAGTTTTGTTTTCCTCTCCTCTGTTTGCCCAATTTGGGAAGAAAAAAAATCCCCATCTATTTACTCCTTATTGATTTTGTAGTTATTTATTTTCTGAATACTAATTATTTGTTCACAGTTCAAATCTAACAGTTGTTCTTCCAAAGTTGGGCAATGTCCTCCTGTGTGACTTACTGCCTCTGAAAACCCACTGGAGAGTCAGCTATGAATTCAGTTCCAATTCGATGGCATACAACAACAATCTTTTGTTATGTGGCAAATATTTTTTCTAAGCTTGTCTTTGGCTTTTAACTTGGGGAAATTGAACTACATCAAAGGTATCAAATAATTTTCCTCTCTGTGACATTTTTGTTGTGTCTGGTTGGGGAAGGCTTCCTTCTCCACAGTTATAAATGTGTTCTCATATGTTTTATTCCAGTGTTTTTATAATTGACATTTCTTTTTGTGTGTTGAGTGATAATTCATCTGAAATTTTTTGGTGAACAGTAACAATCTTTTTTTTTTTTAAAAAAAAATAGCTATTTCAAACTTATCTCAACACCTTTCTTAGAAATCCAGCAGCTTGTTCCACAACCTCTGAAATGAACGGGGAATTAAAGGACTAGTTGGAGGGCAAGGGTGTCTGTTCAGGAAACATGACAGCACTTTGTTAAAATACTGATGGTCCAGAAGTAAGTGACTTTGCAGTCCTAGACATACAAACTCATCTTAGAAATGTTCTAGGGACACCTTACTGCCACAGTACTTAAACTGAAGCAGAGCTGACATCTCAGTGTTTGGTCATTATAACCAACATAGAAACAGTTGCTGATCATTTATTCATGGTTGTCTATTTAGTTTGTTTGGTTTTTTTGGTTTTTTTTGGCAGCTTTCTACTGAAATGTTTTCTGTAGAAATATTCTACCAGCTCAAAGAATTAAAATTCAGTGAATGAATGTTGAATAGGAAATTCTGATTCTTGAAATTCTTTAAATACTGCTTTTTAAATATGGATTCTTTTAAATAATCATTCTTTAAATTCTGATTATTTTTTTTGTGTGAAATATATACCAATTTGATGATGTCTACATATATAGTTGAGTCACATTGATAACATTTCTCAAGTTGTGCAAACATAAGGAGTTTTGCATACTTTGGGTATGTTGCTAGGAGGGATATCCCTAGGAGAGGGATATCATGCTTGGGAAAGTGGAGGGACAGTGAAGGAGAGGAAGTTCCTTAACTGGATGCATTGACACAGTGTCGGCAGATTGAGTGTGTCAGAGATTGTGAGGATGGCACAGCATAGGATAAGGTTCAGGTCTGTTGTTCGGAGGGTTGCTGTGGGTCACATTTGACTCGACAGCACCTAAGCCGCCCGCCATCACCACAAAATAATAATAAGAAAAAGCAGTAAAATTGCTGAACCTTAAAATGGAGAGGAAGCCAAGGGGGTTTCAAGATGAATTGTTTTAGACTTGGGAATAAAGTAAAAAAGTGGCAGAGCAAACTCCGAGAAAGTCAAGAAACGCCTTTCTTTGAGCTGTGGTGCTAGAGAAGAGTACTGAATATACCATGGACTGCCAGGAGAGCAAAAAGGTTCAACTTAGAGAGGGTGAGACCAGGCTACTTCTTGGAGGCAAGGATTCTGAAGCTTCGTCTGACATACTTTGGACATGTTGCAAAGAGGGACCAGTCCTTGGAGAGGGACGTCATGCTTGGAAGGGTGGAGGGACAGCGCAAGAGAGGAAGACCCTTGTTGAGATGGATTGATTCAGTGACTAGGGTAATGGGGTAGATGTGTCGGAGACAATAAGGTTGGCACAGGATTCAGAGCTGTTGTACATAGGGTCACTATGAGTCACAAGCAACTCGACGACATTTAACAACAATGATAACCATCTGAGTGAAAATGATGAAAGTCACAAAGTACTGTAGTGGATACATACCACAGCAGGAGCAACCAAGGAAGTCCTGAGAAGAGTCATTAACAAAACAAACTTGGCACAGAGAAAACCAGCGGCAAGAAGAGGGCAGCAGAATGACAGCACTAAAATCATTTACACTGAATGTGAATGGATTCAATGCACCAGTTAGGAGAAAAACAGTAGCAGGATAGATAAAAAACATGATGCATAATTGTGCTGTTTATAAGAGATATCTCTTAAAAACAAGGACAAAGATAGTGTAAAAGTTAAAAGATTAAACTCTATCAAGCAAATGACAATAAAAAAAAGAATGGAAATGCAATTAAAAAAAATTAATAAGATTACTCAGTGAGGTCCATACTGGAGATAAACTTGAGGGCAAAGTTTGAGAACATTTTTTAATGCACAGCTTACAATTCCAGGGGGAAAAAACCCTCTTGTGCCTAAGAATCAAGTCCCTTTCAGCAATTGACAATGACTCAGAGCCCTGAAATTTGAATAGTGATTCATCCAGCAGGGAGGTTGGCAGCCCAGATAATTTGGCTAAGATGAATCCCCTGGTTTATGCTTTTAAAAGGTTGATAAAGTCCTGTCCAGGGGAGTTCATATACCATTCAGCAGCTTCCAGGGACTTCTGATTATCTAAAATGCTGCCCATACAACTGAATAGCAATAGTGGATTAAAGTGTGGGTTCAGGGAGACCTGCTAGTCCATTTGTGGACAGCTGACATTAAACACTGCAGAATTCCAAAGTGCAGACAGTTTGACAAGTTTGAATTCTAGTGCATTCTGTTCAGTACTAGTTCTGTTTTTTCAATAGTGCTTTTGTCTTTCTGCTAAAGGTCAGCCCATAGTTGTTGGGGACTGGTGTTTGTCCTTTGTCACTAGGAGAGTTACTAGGGATGGGGGTAGATGTATTGACTTAATTTTGATATTTATAATAGCCTATTGCTAGGCCAGATTTGATAGAGAAATATGATTAAAGCCTCACATTGTAAGGATCTTTGATGGTTGCCAGTACTGAAATGACTGTAGTTATTTCTAGCTCCCCTTTGAGCTTGGTTTAGCCCTTTGCTCCCCTTGCCAGATGCAGGTCAACATCGTGAGATAGAGCTGGCATAGGTTTTGGAGTTAGTGAACTAAATTCCTGGTCCATCATTTGAACCATCAGCATAACACTCAGATTTAGAAATTGCTATAATTTGGAGTTACCACTACCTGCCACAGATGCATAGCAAGTGATCGGAAAGAACATGACCTAAATCAGATGCACATTAGTCCTCAAACTGACATCATTACTCCTCTATGATTTGAAGTCCCTAATTGCAGATTTTCCCAGTGCAGCATGTCTTCCTATCTCCTGACTGATGGTACCAAGGGTGTTAATTGTGAACCCAAGTAAGATGAAGTTGTTGACACTTTCAATCTGTTCTCCATCCATCATGATATTGCTTATTGGTCCAGTGTTAAGAATCTTTGTTTTCTTGACATTGAGATGCAATCCCTACTGGCGGCTTTATTCCTTGATCTTCTGCAACAAGTGCTTCAAGCCCTCCTCACTTTCAGCAAGTCAGTTTGTGTCATCTACAACGTAGGTTATTGATGACTCTCCCTCCAATCCTGATGCCACACTCCTCATAAAGTCCAACTTTCTCAAATAATTTGTTCAGCATACAGATTAAATAGGTATGGAGAGAGAATACAATCCTGACTCATTCCTTTCTTAATTTTAAATCATGCAGGGTTCCCTGTTCTGTTCGCACAACAACCTTATGGTCCAGGGACAGGCTTAAGTGCTCTGGGACTCCCATTCTTTTCACTGCCAGCCACAACTTATTATGATCCAAACAGTCAAATGCCTTTTCATAGTCTATGGTCTTTCCATCTTTCTAGTCACTTATTGTTCGTGTGAGAGCTAGGCGATGAATAAGGATGACAGAAAAATTATTGATGCTTTTGAGCTGTGGTGTTGAAGAAGAGCACTGAAAATCCCATGGACTACCAAGAGAACAAACAGATATGTCTTGGAGAGGGTGCAGCCAGAATGCTCTTTGGAGGCAAGATGGTTGAGACTTTGCTTCACATACTTTGGGCATAATGCTAGGAGGGGCTGTTCCTTGGAGAGGTTCATGATTGTAGGAAGGGTGGAGGGTTGATGAAGTAGAGGACTCTCTATCTGGTGGACTGACACGGTGACTGCCATAATGGGTTTTAGTGTGTCAGGAAGCGGGAGAATGTTGTAGGAAAGAACAGGGTTCAGATCTGTTGTTCATAGCGTCGCTATGAGTCATACTCAGCTTGACAGTACCTAACACTTACAACCTATTTCGTTTTGTTGTCATCAAGTCTACCTAGCAGATATCATAAATGAAATGACTGGGCTATTGCCTGCTACATAGTTTTGTTGTTACAGGATGCCTTCACAGTCTGTGCACAAAGCCATAAAACACTATCAGGTCATGTACATGTGGATCTGACCGATCCGGCCCATGGGTTTTCTCTGGCTAAGGACTTATAAGCTTCTGCATACAGATGAGCAGGTCTGTGCATGAAATACATTAGCCAGGAATTTAACCTACATCTCCTGCTTCAAAGCCAAAAGCTCTCTCTACCACTGAGTTACTACTGCCTCTATATAGTGAGAATTGCATGACGGTTAACTTACCTGGTACAACACCCACAAAAAAATTGAAAAGGAGGCACATGTAATTTTGGGAAGCATATGTACTATTGTTCTTTCTCAGACAAGGAAGGTTGGTAGAGTCTTTTGACTTAAGTGTCTTTTCTGAGCTTAGCGAAGAGAGGCCCACAGCTGACCTCCACCTGTCTAAAGATGAAATACAATTCTAATGATTTTTTTCCCCAACTGCACACATCATTATTTAGAGGACACATTATTTTTTTGTCCTCCACCCTATTATTAGCATGACTTGAGAAGCCTCGCTTAATTCGTTGGTGAAATGCCTTTATTTTTTTGAGGCAGGCAGGCATCAGAGCCTCTGAGTGGAACACATGGTTAAGGGATTGACTGCCAGCCAAAAGTTTGATGGTTTGAACTCACCCAGCAGCACCCTGGAAGTCAGGCCTGGCTGTCTGTTTTGCAAAGGTCACACAACCTTGAAAACCCTGCTGACTGGTTTTGCTGTGAACTTACAGGATTGGCCTGAATTGGAATAGCCTTGATCTCAACTAACAACAGGCAGGCAGCATCCCAGTGACTCGAAGGCAGCATCCCAGTGACTCGACATGTCCTTGGGCTCAGTAGGTCATGGATGTGGGCCGTTGTTAACCATTGGATTGACTCCAACTCATGACGACCTTTGGTATAACACTGTTGCCTGGTCCTTGATGATCATTGGCGGGTGGTAGTACCACCTTATTGTAGAAATGCCATATTTCCGTTTCTAGTCTCTGAATGATACACTGGATCATTTTGTAGTCCTCATAGCCTTCCTGAAGTTCCTTAAAGAGGTCAGAGTCACCGGGGAGAAGGTGCCTCTGCTCATCATCCCCTGCTTTTCTCTGGGTCAGCCTGATACTGGGGAAATCTCTGCCCTGTGCTGAGTCGAACTCTCATAAGACTGTGGTTAGCTCCATCCCAGCTGCCTCTGTGGAACAACCTTCTACAGTAGGTAGCAGTGTCTCCATTTGGCATTGCTAGCTGCTCATGCCCATTCATGCCCCTTCCACTTCCTTTGAATTGAGTGTCTTACTGCTTGGCCCAGCAACTCCCTTAAGACTCTTGCCCTGTAATCTCACCCTCCTTCATAAGGAGAGATTAAAATTGCTGAGATCCTCTTTCAATCTGAGTATGGATTGTGGAGAAGTGCCACGGAATGGTAATAACCCCATTGTCTTTCCTAAGTCCAACATCTGAATCCTTTTAAGCCCTGCTGGCATGGAGCACCTCGAGGGGACTTTGCCTTCTAATCTTTAGCTCAGAAATGGGTGCCAGTCCCTCAACCCAGGTGAGTGGATGGCACGCTATCCCAACACTCCAGTCATTGTCTGTTACAAGGCCAGCCGATGTCGGGTCTGCAGGTTCTCCAACTCAGCAAGGCACAAGAAGCTCAACTCCAATCCTTACAAGAACCTTAGTCTCTTAATGATTTTCTTAGATCTCCTTCCATACTTTTGTTTGGTCAGCAGATTGTAGCATGTATCTAAAAGCTGCCCTCTCTGTAGCAGTCACCCGGCAGGGAAAGGGTGGTGGAGGTGACGAGGTGGTAATGAGGGGTAGGAAGCAGGCTATGGTCAAGTTGTAAGATCTACTTGTGACTGCTTGGTGCGCCATCAAGGACATGACTGTCTGTGACTTTTTAAAAAGAATACTGTTTAAAAGGGATATATGATTAGGCATTGTTTGTATGACAGCAGTCCACAATAAGAGATGTATAAGCAAAGTGAACTGAAGGAGGCGAAGGGAGGAAATTATCCAACAATGAATAAATACATATATATATATATATAAAAAGTTAACGGGGGGGGGGTAGGGAGGAAAATGTGCAACCATGAATGAATGAAAATCCAACTTTTCTGTAAACTTTTCTTATAATCACAATAGAAAAAGATGCCTTTAAATTGACAGCACAATTTGTAAGAAGGTTTTGTTTTTTGGTTGGTTTTTTTTTTAATTTTTGGGGGACATGAGAGGGACATGATGCTGGGAAGGATGGAGGGTCAGCAAAGGAGAGAAAGACCCTCAGGTGGATTGACATGGTGGCTGCTGCAATGGGCTCTTATGTGTCAGGAAGTGTGAGGATGGCACAGGGTTCAGATCTTTTGTTCATAGTGTCACTATGAGTTGTGTTGACTGGGTAACATCTAACAACAACAACAAATTTATTTTTATTTTAAATTTGTCTACATTGTGTTTCATTTATACACATTGTGTTTCACACATTCTTTCATTCATATTATATTTCATGTGGTCATTTCCATATGTTGTATTTTATATTAATGAATTATCATTGTTCTATGCCCTACTATTACCCTCTGTCTTTTCAGGTCCCTACTGGATCTTTCCTAATTCCTTCACTCACTCCCCCTGTCCATCAAACTCTGGACCTAGTAATTTCCTCCCCTTCAGGAAGTAATTTTTTTAAAAAGGTGTTTTTACTTGTCTGGAGTTGCAGAGAAAGTTATCATGTAAGATAGCCCTTTTGGACACTTTGTGTAGGCTGATGTTTTAGGGTATTGCTTCTGCTGTGTGTTTTTTTTTAATCATAAATGTAGCCATTCTATACATACAGTATCTTTGTTCTCTTTCTTAAAGAAGATCCTACTTTCTAAGAATATGCTGTAGAAAAGTGACTTTTTTTCCTGTAAACTTATGGTCTACCTCATATCACAGAGATATTTCTACCTCACTTTGAAATGCTGTAAAAGTCGAAGGTATGTTTCTTTCAACTGCAAAGTGCTTGGACTTTTTAGTTAGTTGTAAACATTTAAAAGCCAAGAGAGTTCATAAGGATCTCAAAGCCCCACTTGTGAAGAAATCCTAAAAGCTGGACCCCAGGAGTATGTTCTTTTACCGGGCAGCTTCACACTCTAAGAGAATCTGCTTTACTCTGCAGGCTTCTGTTTGCAGGCCTGCTAGAATGGATTTTCTGAGGCTAAAGTTAGTCTGGATTGCATCCAAATTATGTAAAGAATTGAAGTGATTAGATGTGATTAATACCTCAGCTTTGCATTGCTACTTAATACTTACTCCACTGACACTTTCTATGCTGATAAAATCTGGAATCCCTGTATTATCTAGCCTTGCATTACCAGAACCCTTTGGAGATGGGTCTTGCTAACAGATTGACCCTTACTGTTTAAAGTCACTTTATATTTGAGCGTTTCCTCTTACTGGAAACACTGAAGTCAAGTGTGTGCATCAGGCATAGCCTCCGCCTTCCGCTACTCTAGCCCAGTTTAGTGTCTCTCCCATTCATTGCCACTTAATTCTGAGTCTGTTCATGTTATTCTTGCCCTTCAGTTGCCAAATGGAGAAACGTGCTTTCCACACAAGTGCGAGTGAGCTCCGTTGTTTGGGAACGTGAGCATGTGCTCACCTTGTCAGTCTTGTGTCTGTGCTCGAACTGTGGCCCAGGAAATAGAAGGGGCTGGTGTCTGTGGTCGAGAAATGCAGTTAGCAAGTCCAGTAGATGTTTAGATTGTCAAGATGATAACTGGTTAGCATGAGCTCCTGGGTCAGGGAGATAATCAGTCCTGGAAGGTCCTGGGTGAGGCCCTTTCGCAGCCACAGAATAGAGGCGTTGTGAAACTCTAGCAGGCCCAGAACACCCGTGCAGCATGGTCTGTTATTGCCCAGAGCTGGCTCGCCTGTCGGGTAAGCCCTATTTCCTGAAACCCAAGAACTCCGGGGTGTAATAGAGTTCTCTCCTAACCAGATCCTGTTCCCTTAAAACCGTCGTGTGACTCTCCCTGCGGTTTCCAGCCTGTGTGGTCGCAGATGACTTTGACTGAAGACCAAGCCTTTACGTGATCTCAAGCAGACATTCCATGGTGGGAACAGAGGCATGGAGGCCAGAATGGGCCTTGGGCCTCAGCTCGGTTTGTGTCAGCCTCTCCTGCACCAACAACCACCCCCACCCCACCCCCACACCCCGGCTTCATCTCTGCAGCCTCTGGGGTCATTTGTCCAGCGGGCTGGAAACCACTTGGCCTGCACTCAGTTCACCCCAACGGACCTGTGCTTCCGGCCTACCGGGAGACTTGGGGGGTGTGAGCCTGAGCTTGGTTTATTCCATTTTGCCCACATACCTCCTTTTCCCTATCTGGGCATAATATCTGTTGAGCTTCAATTCTGATTTTCTTGTTGCATAAAATTTTATCCTCTGTCAGCTTTTTACTTCTTCTCCTCACCTTCCCCAATGAACCAACCAACCAAATTAAAAACCCTCCACTTTTCTATTCATTTCCTTCCAAGTCATAGTAAGGCTAAGACTGCATTAGGAAAGTTTTCTCTATTTCTGAAGTCTGTTACTGTATAGAACAATGATAGAGTTGTTAGATGAGTGAAGTGGTACCTAATTAACTGCCTGGACATTCTTCTTTGTCCCAGAGGTTTTCCCTCTTTTCCACGTGGTGAGTGGCAGTCACAATGCCCAGGTGCACAACCTGCTATCTGGCTGGTCTTGCAGCCCAGCTTTTTCCCAGCACCCCAAGTTCCTGTGATAGAAGACCTAGCTGGCTGGCTGTAATGAAATGGACTTCTTAGGAAAAGACCTTAGCTCCCACCTCCCGACTTAGTTAAGGTAGAAGGACTGGGAGGATCTTGGGTGTCTACTTATTCTGCATCCTGGGAGGAGTGACAGGAGGCTCCCCTCTCAGAGCAGAGACATGACTCTCAGCCCACTTTGGCCCCTGGAAGATATTCTGGGTAGAAAAGTTTTAATGAATTAACCTGTATTTAAAATCAGGGAAGTACAGGGGAGCACAATGACCAGTGCTGCCACCTTGTGAGCTGTTTTCTCATTGAGCCTGCAGATACCTACTGAAGCCAGGGATCTACCTGGTGAGGGTTCCTGGTTGGATTTTTTACTAGTTGGGACATTTTCATAATTAAGTATATTGTATAATATTATTTGCATCATATGGGTAGTTTCTTAATGAGATACTTTGAAATTTTTATTTGGTCATATATGCACATATTGCAAAATGTAAAAGCTTCAAAAGCATACACAGTGAAAAGTAAGTTTTCATCCTCTTAGACATAGAGCCTTCTTGTGTATGTATTTATTTATTTGCACACACACACATCCTGAACTTGGATGTGTTTTGTATTGATGTATAGACTTTTAAGTTTTTAATTTTTTTTGTTGCTGTGATTGTTGTTGTTGTTATGTGCCGTCGAGTCATTTGCGACTC